>NC_083792.1:1499919-1818532 GCF_015708825.2 Lethenteron reissneri
CGTGCTGCTCCGCCCCGGCCAGCGTCTCGACGGGGAGCCATTTCGGGGGCTGGCGCTACGGGCCGAGGCGTGCTCCGAGCCCGAGCTGTGCTCGCGGCACGAGCTGCCCCACGACGCCGTCCTGCGCCAAGCCTCCGAGGATGGCGCCCCGGACGCCTCGTGGGATGGGGCCGCTCCGCCAGAGCCCCAGCGAGAGCGGTGGAACGGGCGGGCGTGCCGGGGCCGGGCGAGGCCCTTTCTGGCGCGCCTCGAGCCGGGAGGCCGAGGGTTTCTCCTCCTCCTCGTCCTCATCCTTCTCAATGGCAGCGGTTGCAGGGGCGCCATTCTTCGAGGAGTACGGCAACGTGGCGAGCTCTCCCGGCGAGATATTCGACGAGGAGGATGAAGAGGTGCGGGAGCTGCCGGGAGCGACGGCCGCATGCTGGCGCACTGTCCCAGACTCGCGTAGCCCGGCTTTCGGTGCCTGGAGACGGAAGGAAAGCCTGCGCAAGGCCCAGGAGTATGGAAATATCCTCAACTGACTCGATAAAGACAACCCTGGGAGATTTTCCAGTGTCGTGGTTCCTCAGAGATGGGTGAAATTCACGTTATAAAGAATGAGAGAACAGCCAAGGTGGATGAATGTTGATTGAAACTCCCTGCAAAGCCTGCTTGGGGCGGAGCTTATTCCCATGTACGACCCGGAGCCAGTTGTGGTAATTGCAAATTCCCAGTTGACTTCCCGCAGCGTAGTGTACTTGTAACAATTATGAAGGCGCTATCTCGCCACTGCTGGCGAGCCAGCTCCTCCACGACAGGGAGCTCCAGAGGGTATGTTGTGCCTGCTCTTCTACGCTGGAGAGGTGGAGTACCCACACTTTACCCTAGCACACGCGAACTGCCAATAAACTCGCTGTGATTTACCCATTCATACCGCTGGGTGGACAGGAGGCTTGAGAGTTTCCGAAACTTGCCCAGTATTTCAACTGCCGCGCCAGGAGATGGAATCAAAATACTACCTATAGATTGCATGTCCAGTGACCGAACCATTTCACGACCATGCTAGCAATCCAGGGACCACCTCCGATTAGCACGGTTGGCAACGTATGGTGTGAAAGAAGTAAAAAATACATACCTACAAGCGCTTGTAGATGTATTGCCCTGTCCCACTCCCGACCAGGATATGTATGTACGTAGGTAACATATGCATTACATACGTAACGTACATACGTAACACGTATGTTTGCTCCACTAAAGGCATTTAGGGTATGGTGGATTAGCAGGAAGTAGCCATTTTGCCCAATCACAGACAGCCCTCGTTAGTCACAAAGCCCGCAGTCACGTGGTCACGTCACGAAGCGTGATTGTTTGTTTGGATACATCTAAATGTGCAAAATGTCAACTTGCATCCATACACAAATACAATTATGAATGATAAACAATTGCTATTCACGTTAGTTTCTATTGTCGGTAGAGGCGCAGTTGCCAGACAATATCCACGCGGTAAACACAAAGTGTCTCCCCGTCGAGACAAGCACTGGGCGGCGATCTCCTCCCTTAGCTTTACTGAGCCAATGCAGGAATTTATACATTCCTGTGACGAGTTCAACCACTGCTGACTTTTGCACAGAGAATAACTCCCAACCTTCTGCAGTTGGCGACACATGGGCTGGAGCGGCGCTTTGTGAGGTCGCCATCGTGACAGGCGCCATGCGACTGCAATGTCTTATATTATATTAAGCTGACAAAAGACCCAAGACAGAAGACTGCAGTGGTTGGGACACGTCTCAAGAATGGCCCTGGCAGAACGGATGCCAAACGCGGTGATGCACAGCAGAACACGAGGATTGAGAGTGCGGAGAGCACAGGGTGTGTGGCGATGGACAAAGCCGTGAGATTGGTTAGACAGCGGACAGCGATGGAGGAGGCTTGCCGACCCGTCGTCGCTGATGACAGACGGGACATGATGAAGAAGCATAGGAATGTTGTAGTGAGAATTGTATTATTTTATTATGTTTTATTTTATTATTTTATTATCTCCCTTCTACGTGAATTTACCGAAAGAACCAAGAAGAGGAATGTTGTCGTTCGCTGACTGCTGCTGACTGCTGCTGCGGTCGTCCTCACGTTTCCAAAATGCCACTTGGACGAGCTCTGCATGAGCTCTGGAAGCCTAAACGCCCTGTTGCACGTCGGCTGCAGAGAGGCAGTTTTACGATCATCTAAAGAGCCTTGGCACCATACTCGACCGGAACATGTCGTTTGATCACCACGTGCAAAATGTCGTCGGGTCCTGCAGTTTTGATATCACGGCTCTACGACACATTCGACCACTATTGAGTCGTGACATACCCGCCACAGTGGCGTGTAGCGTAATATCGATGAGGCTCGATTATTACAGCTCACTACGTCTGGCACAAACACATGACCAAGCTGCTGCGTGTACAACATTCTCTGCTGGTACGTGTCGTGACGGGTGCTGTGAGATCCGAACATGTCAGTCCAGTGCTCGCCGAGCGGCATTGGCTTTCAGTTGCTGAACGAACACGTTATAAGGTCGCGCTCATTACACACAAAATTATTGCCACAAATGAACCATAATACCTTGCTGATCTCGTCAAGGAGCATAAACCATAATGCGAACGCTGGTCATCCTCGCAGCGACTTTTGGCAAACCATCATGCTTTCAAATGTGCTTCTGCGGCCACCTGGAACGCTCTTTCAATATTATCAGGATGCCACTGGAGCTTTGCACTTTTAAACTTAGATTGCAAACTAATTTCTTTAGAGCTGCTTTTTGTTTTTAGTTTGTTGTCCTTCCCCCGCACCTCTGATTAGTACGGTTGGTTATGTAGGGTGCGAAATAAATTCTACATATTGTAGATTTGAAGCTTTCGTGACTGCAAGGATTCATACTCTTAGGTTCTTTCGGTAAAGTCACGTAGGTAAAAATGTTTAACTTAATAAAAGTAAAATAAAACAAATTAAAAAGTTCACGACGTTTCGGAAGCAACACAAGCCTCCGTCTTCAAGTGGAACCGTCACAGCCACGACAGCTGTATCAAGTAAATGAGAGATCACAAGAAATACTACCCCGTATATATAATGGTTGAGGGGGGAAGGGCCAGGAACGGCACACTTTTTTTTATTAATATGGTAAGGTGAGGCTTAAGACCAAGAGTAGACTGCATAACAAAGGACTGAGCCTTTGTTATGGAGAGGTGCGGTTTGTAACTAACACATGGCAAACATGACAAAAGCGTGAAAAAAGAAAGCAAGTAAAAAACTAAAACTGGTAAAACAACAAACTGGCTGTCTATCAATGACCTGTAATAGTTGTCTGTCAAATAAGATGGTCCAAATAAGTGTAGTTACATCTCTTTTGCAAGGTTAATCACATCTTTCCAATGATTACTCAGTTTGTAACCCTCATCACGGTTGAAATTATGTCTGTATTTGTATATTTGTATGGCTTCGTGTACAAACCTTTGATGGTAGCCAGTAGGTTTGCAGAGCACCTTGGTCTCGGAAAAGACAATTTCATGAGAGCCCACAGAGTTGTAGCAATGATCGGCAACAGCCGAAGAATCAGTTCTGCCGTGTTTCAGATCTGACTTGTGCTCGCGGACATGATCAGAAACATGACGTTTCGTTTCTCCAATGTAGCAATCACCACAACTGCAACTCAATTTGTAGACTCCAGGATACTGTAAGTCAGGAACGACATCCTTCACACATGGAATCAGATCACGGATTTTATGCACTGTACTGAATCGGACTTGGATCTTATGTTTGTTTAGAATTTTGGAGATCTTTTTGGTCACGCCTGCTATGTATGGTAACGTGATAGTTTTGGTCGGAGTTTCATGTGGCTGTTTCTGTATGGTGGGAGAAACAGCTTGGCGTATGGTGCGGTCAGAGTATCCGTTCATCCTGAGGGCCCGATGTACATGTCTCAATTCACTGGCCAGGTGAAAACCTACTGGCTACCATCAAAGGTTTGTACACGAAGCCATACAAATATACAAACACAGACATAATTTCAACCGTGATGAGGGTTACAAACTGAGTAATCATTGGAAAGATGTGATTAACCATGCAAAAAAGATGTAACTACACTTATTTGGACCATCTTATTTGACAGACAACTATTACAGGTCATTGATAGACAGCCAGTTTGTTGTTTTACCAGTTTTAGTTTTTTACTTGCTTTCTTTTTTCACGCTTTTGTCATGTTTGCCATGTGTTAGTTACAAACCGCACCTCTCCATATCAAAGGCTCAGTCCTTTGTTATGCAGTCTACTCTTGGTCTTAAGCCTCACCTTACTATATTAATAAAAAAGTGTGCCGTTCCTGGCCCTTCCCCCCTCAACCATTATATATACGGGGTAGTATTTCTTGTGATCTCTCATTTACTTGATACAGCTGTCGTGGCTGTGACAGTTCCATCTGAAGACGGATGCTTGTGTTGCTTCCGAAACGTCGTGAATTTTTTAATTTGTTTTATTTTACTTTTAATAATGTAAACATTTTTACCTACGTGACTTTACCGAAAAAACCTAAGAGTATAAATTCTACATACATACGTACACGATTCTACCAGCTTTGTTTAGTCACAGATCAGAGCTCACCCACGCCCTTAATTCGCGCTGCCTCGGAACAGAAACATCAACCGTGGGCCGCCACTTGGCCTGTGGCTGTTGGCCTGATGGAGGATGCGCGTATTTGTCACAGGGCAGCGTTTGTGATGATTTGGCAGCGTTTTGCAGTCATGCCCGTGGCACCGTTGCTGCCCCTGCAGTCTCTACGATTTTTATTGATACAGCAGTACCCCGGTTTACGTCAGGGATGCGTTCCTGAAAGCCGCGGCGACGAATGTCCAAACGACGTCAGCCAAAAGCGATTTACGGGGTAGTCGGTGGTGGAGGCGAAGGCTGGGAGGCGATGGGTAACGAGAAAGGCCGGACGATGACGCCGTCAGCGACGTGAGTGTGGGGGTTGAGGCGACACAAATTAGGTAGTGGTGTTCATAAAGCGAGGACCTATTTCCTATACGACGTAAAATGGGGATACGTCAATCGGGGTGTTACTGAAATGTTCGCGAATAAGCTCGTGCCCCTCCAGTTGAGAAAATTTGATTGATTGGATTTATTTTGGAAAGGGGACATAGTTGGTGTGTCACGTGATCCGTCAGGTGCACGCCGTCTCGACGAGTGATGACCGAATCACGTGGGGGTCGTAGGTAGAGGGATTTTTTCCCGGTCCAATGGAACACGGAATCCGGTCATTGTCAAATCTTGTGTTGGTAAATTTGTACAAAGCTACCCCTGGTTTCAGTCCCAGTTTTAAATATTCTGCATGCAGAGGACGCATCCATTCAACGGTTATATCGTATTCCTGCGCTGATGATATACACATTGAGCTGAGCGTGTAAACACTGCAGTGTTTTTTTATGTGTGTGTGTGTATATTTCTCTTCTTGGTTCTTTCGGTAAAGTCACGTGACTTTACCGAAAGAACCAAGAAGATTAATCCCTGCAGTCACGAAAGCTTTAAATCGAAATTTGTGTGTATATTGTTAATAATTGTTTCACAAGACCCCTGTAGCCACAATATAAATTGTGTTGATCCCGGGACACCGTCAGTAAGTGGCCCAGGCTCACACGCTCCGCTGTGTCTCCCAGTTGTCTCTCCGACAGATTTCTCTTTCCAAATCAACTCAAGCCTCCCGTAAATCACGTGACTCTCCCCACCCACTGTGAAAACAGTCGCCGCTCATCCGCACTGTTCAATTCCGCCTGCTCTCTCCCTTCTCTCTTCCCCTCCCCTCCCACTATCACGCTCTCATCCCGGACATCTTGGGTCGGTCATTCCTTCTCTTCCCCCTTCCTGCCCGGCGCTCCTCCTCTCTTGCTGCTGCTCATCTTGAGCCGTGCCCTCATCTTTGTCCATTTTGGGGGCTCTTTCAGAAAACGTTTTCGAGCGTTGCCATGAAGAGGTCTGGCCTGACTCCTTCTCGCTCTGTGTCGTGGCTTTCTCAGTTGTAGATGGGGCACTGGTTCTTGAGAGCTGCTCCATTTTCCACTCAGTCAAATGCCTCTGCAACGGTCTACAGAGGCTGGGCACAGTGGTAAAACTGTTCTTCGTTTGTCTGTAGTATGTGTGGGTGTGTGGTCAGCAGCTGGGAAACCTTTCCTGGACCAATGGTGGAGAGTGGTTGGGGTTACCAGATGACAGTGATAAGTATTTAACTTCCTTCTTCTGAGGATGAACAACTGTCTTCAAACGGACGAGCAAATGTCGTTGACGTCAAATCACGTGACACCTCCGCACGAGGTCGGGGTTACAGGAGAAAAGCAAAACCATCGAGTGAGAGAAATGACCCCCCCCCCCACGCACACACGAGCGAGCAGATGGTGCAGACGCACTTGGAAGGGAGAGTTGCAAAGGGAGTAGTGTGAGAAGAGCGATAGACTAAACTAAACTGTTTTTATGTTTTATTTTAATAGGCAAGGCCCACTTAGCTTTTTCAGAAGCAACCTGGCTATTACAAATTATAACCCAACGAAGTGGCTTATCATGTGGAAATGTTAAGTTACCAAACACTCTAAACGTGTGTTTTTTTAATGTGGAGGGAAAAACCGGAGGACCCAGGTAAACATCCACGCTATTACGGGGAGAGAGACACGCACATTCAATATACAGGGGGTTTAAAAGAGATGGACCCGATTTGAAATCGCGATATCTCTGCAATCACGAACCGCCCATGAATGAAACGCTTACCACTTGAAAGGGCGGGGCATAGAGAGGACGGGGCATATAGAGGGCGGGGCATAGAGTTTCAAATGATTACCGCTCGATGCCTCTCCCGGCGCACAAACAGCCCCTCGCCTCAGTCATTCGCAAGATGATGACCCCGCAACACAAGGGGCGTTTTGCGTTCTGCGGTTCATCAAGACTGAATCCGTACTTGCGGTGCAGCGTGCGTTTCAACGCCGTTTTGGCATTGATCCGCCAATGTCAAAGGGCATTCGTCGTTGGTGACGACAATTTGAGGAAGCAGGCTGCTGTTTCTGTAAGGGGAATAGCACAGGGCGACCACGCACCTCAGAGGAAAACGTGAGAAGAGAGGCGTTTGGGACGAATTCAACTATCGTCTCGATGTTGTCCGTACAGCAGGTGGAGGGCACATAGAACATTTATAAAATGGTTACTAAAACTTAATTACTCATTAAACCCTTTGTTACTTTTTGTGTAATTGTAACATGTTGCCATCGTGAAATACACTGCTTTGAAATTGGGTCAACCTTTTTGAAACACTCTGTACAGCAAGCGTCAGGATCAGGATGGAATCCACGACCACCTGTACACCAAGCGAGGTAGTTAACATCTCCTAGCCACCGTGGCAGAAGGACAGACACTGGGAGAGACACGAGGCGAGAGATAAGGAAATGCGACAGAGAGACAGACGAGGAGAAGGGGACAAGAGGAAAGGCGCGAGAGGAGATGAGCGAGAGAGAGAGAGAGAGACACGGGGAAAGATGAGACGCAAGTGGAAGAGATTCGAGGAAGAGACATTAAGGGCATAGAGAGAGAGAGACGCACCCACGCAAGGGAAATTGTGACAGATGACCTTTGATGCACTTGGGGTCATGACTCACATCTGAGGTTTTGTAACCCCATACCCTTCCTGCAAAGTCAACTCCCACAGGCGGGGCGGGGTGGCGTTGGGCCCACAATGGAAACATCGGCATCATCCTGGAATGGATCACCAACCTACACCATCGAGTATAGAGGGGTACGGGTTTGACGGCTGCTCATGGCTCGGAGGTAGCATCTGCGATGTAGCGTGTGAGCACATTTCATCGATGAGTGGATGTTGGGTGTCAAATAAAACGCGAACGTTAATGGCAGTACGCTGCTCGTTGTGTGGCTTTCTTGTGAGTAATTCATTAACCCGACACCGACGTGTACAGGGTGGCCCAAAAGGCAGGACGCATAGGGTATGATTAATTTTTAACTAATCACGTAGGGTTATTTTCATTTATTTTAACGAACGTTAAAACTCACTCCCACTAACATTATTGCTTTAATTATCTTTTGAGATTAATTGAGGTTTTCATCGATTACCTCTGCCTTCATTAGAATGCGTAAAAATGAATTCAACTCGTTCATCTTTCGTCAATTTTCCTTCCATTTTTTATTTCACCTAAAATGAACCCGAAAAATGTATATTAATAATGATAATGGATAAAATATTAACGTAAAAAATAAACTATTGAAAAGTTTTAATGTCAGTGTTAAAATAAATTAAATAACCCTATGTGTCTTGACTTTTCGGCCATCCTGCATATATATAATTCTCAACTATTAAATGCAGAATTCCTGTGACTCCTGGATGAAGGCTTTCCCAGGTGGTCACCATACATATAACATTTAAATGTGGGTTTAAAAAAGAAAATTCAATGAAAATTCCTGACTTAGCAGAATGCACAAAGGAGGTGATCCCTCGGACCCACGTTGGATTATGTTCCAAGAAAAGGTGGCGTAAATCAAAACGACGTAAGTCGAGGCTGATTTTCCCAGAAGCAATAATATAATAGGTGGTTACGTTCCTGACCAAGGGTCCGATATGCAACTGTTTATAGATATAAACACAGATAACATTTAAACCAACTACCAATCATACATAAAGTACAATAATAGTGTTTAGAAAGTTCTTGCCTTTTTTTTAAAGGATGAAATTAATAAATTAAATAAATTAATAACACTTAAAAATCACGAAGAATTCGCAGAGAGGCTTAGCACCCGAGCGCCCAGACCGAGTGGGCGAGGTCCACCGCACGTCCGTTTGTGCGTCGAACCGGCGCGTGAGTCGGCGTCGTGCCCGAAGTGCGGCCCGACCGCCGTGAACTCCAACGCGGCTGTGGCGATTGGCGACCGGCGTGCAAAACCGACATGTTTGTGCAGTGCATTGTGGGACGCACGCGAGTCACGTCGCCGTGTAAGCAGCTTTGGATCGTGAGGGGCCGGCGTGTGTCACTGAGGCACATTCGTAGGCTTCATAGCTCATGGAATGACTCCAGTCTAAATAATTATTCTTATTCTCCCCATCAGAGACCAGGCTATCAAACTACTGTCTGGATACCATATCAGAGACCAATTTATAGATTTATTGTCTTAATACCCCATCAGAAACCAGTCTATCGATCTATTGACTCGAGCCCCCATCATAGACCAGTCTATCAGCAAATTAACTAAATACCCCAGTCTATCAGTTTAATATCGTATTAAAAAGAAACACATTTCAACACATTTCTCAATAACTGTTCCTTAGAACAAGAGTGTGTAAGGCAGTTGATGTTTAAGGCCACTGTGTTATTGGATGAATGAGTCCTGTTGTTTGTACTTGTGCGCTACTGCCACCAAGTAGCAGCACCGCAGCGACTTTGTTTAACATTTTGCTCAAAGACCTCACCAGACGCTGGTCTGGCAAAAGTCCGTCTATTTGTTCAACGTGAACCCTCTGTATACAATACTTCCCGATTCGAACGAGTATTAATTGACGTCATACACAACTCGATGCGAGCAGCGCGAACTCGAAACATGTGCGTGAGTCGATGCACATCGTCACGCTCCAATTGTCCACAGACCCCCCCCCCCCCCCATCAGAGACCAGACAGTCTGTTTTCAACAACAAAAAAACCCACCTACAATCAAACGATAATTTTAAAATGTCTGCTACAGCAACCAGTCTCAGCATTTCTGCTGAGACTGGTTGCTGCTCCCGACCGACGTGAGGACGCCAGGGGACGTCTGGACGTCCGGTCCTGGCCGGGTGGAGCTGGAGGCGGCCGCGATGAGCTGACCCCCGATGCCCGGGCGCTGCACCACTTGACGCTGCGACTCGCCACGTGTTGAGTCTACACCACCGTTGTTTGTCTGGAGGCATCCAGTTCGTCCCCAGCGCTGGTAACCGGGGAGCACAGACTTTAATATATTGACTTATCGCGATAACAGAAAACAATGACCTATATCTGGGAATGCGCAATAACAAAAATGCCGTACAATTAAGAAGACTCAAAATAACAAAGATGTAAAACTTAAAATCTGAAAAGTGTCTCAAAATTCTATTACATTGTGACAGAGGCGTTGCTATTGAGTGTGCAGGCGGTGCAACTGCACTAAGGGTCACGGGCCCGCGGGGCCCTGAGGCCAGAGGGGCCGTGGAGCCCGAGGGGCCCTGGGGCCGGAGGGGCCCTGGCGCCACCAAGCCACTAAAGGGGGCTTCGTTCCATTCCTGGCACGAGGGCCTGCGCCAACCACGCTTACGCCGCTGCCCGGAGACTTCCATTGTGATCGTAAGCAATGAGACTTGTGACAAATCTGCGCTGAAGTCTTCTCGGTTTTGAGACGGCGAGTTGCGTGTTATTCTCCCTTGAAAGATCTAGATTAGCGATATGTATTTCTAAACATGTGTAAAACACGCACGCACATGTTATAGCTCTGCGATCGGGTCGCAGCATGACATTTCAAACGCACGCCTGCCACGCTGCACGGCGGAGGGCCATCCTCGGACGCCCGCTGCGAGTGAGTGCCACGCGCATTTTTGGCGTCACAATTTCAACATAAAAAAACAAATTCCGCGCGCCTCCGCCGACGGCCGTGCCCCCCCCACCACCCCCGCAGGTGCCGCGTTTCCCGCCATGCCCAGGCGCCCAGGCAGGTGGCGGACGTGTCGCTCGGCTCGTCTCCGTTGCTCGGCCGCGAATATCAAGGAGGGCACGAAAACCTCGTGTACTTTGCTTGAAAGAGAGTACAAATGAGTCACGGGAGGGGGGGGGGGGACCCGATATCGCGGCGTCAACGCTCTCCCAGTGACGTCAATTCACCCAGCGTGGCAGCGCCTCGCGTGCGTCACAATCTCACTTATCGGCGCCCATCACGAGAGTTGTCCACAGCTGAGTGGGACCCCGTGCCTGCACTCGCTCGCCTGGTGATGATACTGACATTTCACTTGAAACATTCAGTCAGGTGACCACCCGCACCAGAGATTCAGCGAAGCTCTTTGTGTCAAAAAGCTCCACGTCAAGCGTAACGTCCTCGCCGGCGGACACGGGGCGGCGGTGGAAATTCCCCAATATGATGGCAGGTCCCGGCCTGTCAGTCGGAAAACTACCGCTGATGTTACACAGAATCAATTGTTTCTCTTCTCTCGGCCGTATTCCAGTGTGAAGGCGCAACCAGATCTACAGCTGACTGCACGTGGTCCATCGAGTACTTTGAGCCACGGTTCAGTGCTGTCTGAACGGCTGTTTCTAAATGTGCGTGAAGGCGCTGCCGCTGCTGATGTGGACTCCTCTTCTCCAATTGTTGCCCGTTGTCGTTTTGCAGTGGCACATGTCTGTGTCCCCCACCCCAGGGTCAACCTTGGCAAAAAGAACGACTGAGCTCAATGGGCCCTGCCCATGGGCGGGCACAAATGCAACTAAACATAAAGTGGTAATCATTTTATAGACCTCGAGGGATGATGGGCTAAGTCGACCTCGGACTGAGATTTGAATTCGTATATTTCTGATCGAGAGTCGAGTTTGACGCCTCTCGCCACAGTCACGTCGTTTTAAGCGCCGTCTACGGTCAAGCAACTGGCACGCTGCTCACGAGGGCTGTTTGACCATGCTTCGCTACACCGCTCAGCGTGGGATGGTGAAGGAGCGTGGAGTGCCAGGACCGGTTCGCATATGACTCGCTGCTGATGTTATCTGTCACTGGGAAGTGAACTCGGCTTGCTGGGTTCACGGCGCAGTGCGCTAACCACGCGTCGCTGCTCCTCCTCATATTGTTGTTATTATGATGTCACATTACAGTTGCTGTGCCCCATTTGCTCCTTCCTGCCTTTACACGAGGGCACCCAGTGGCTTTGTATTAAGACTTGCGGTGGGAGGCTGCTACAAGGTCGAGTTTGTAATACACGAGTCCTGCTGAGAAGCACTCGTCTGAGAGAATAGGTAGCGAGTGTCCTTCACATAACCGCCTCTACACAAAAAAACGAATACATTCAGTCACTGAATAACGAACGCCCGATTTACGAACATGTCAACGAGCTTCCATGAGATATTTTTAACCATCCGATTTGCGAACTATATTGTTCAGTGGAGTGATCATCCGCGAGTCCCATCATCCCGTTGGGAGTGAGTGTTTGCGCGTGCGTGTGTGTGGGGAGCGGTAGTGTAGCAGTCAGCGCGCTGCGCTACGAACCAGGCGACCCAGGTTCGATTCCCGGGCTATCCTTAGGTTGACCTGGTGCGGTGTGTAAACATCGCCGCTAGAGAGACAAAAGCGGCCGGGCGTGGTGTTGGCTACTCACCCTCTCGTGTGCCGTGCCGGCCTTCAGAGGTGCTCGCTAACAGCACTTGCCCCTAAAATATGTTACAGGCTATACGGGTGATCTTTGTCTTTTTTACGTGCGTGTGTGCGTGGGGAGCGGTTTGCTCGCTGCGCTGCGAAGCTGGCGACCCTGGTTCGATTCCCGCTCATGGCCAACACCAGTGACGATTATCTGAACCGGTCCTGGGGCTCCCCTAGGTCAACTCAGCCTCCAAGAGCATTTGGTGAGGTGTGTAAACATCGCCACGAGGGAGACAAAGGCGGCGGGGCGTGGTGTTGGCCACTCGCTAACAGCACTTGCCCCAACAGTCTGTTACAGGCTATACGAATATCTTTGTCTTTGTCTGTGTGCGTGACCCCGTGCCCTGCGTGTGTGCACCTATGGGGACTCGTTATGCCCCTTCCGACAAGCAAGCCAGCATCAGGTCTCAAGGTAAGTGAAAATAAACAGTTTATTTATTTTATGTTACTTTATTTTATGTTTTATTTCCTGTACAGTATTTGTTACAGTACAGTATTACATGTAAATGTACAATATTTATTCATATTTATGAGTGTAACAATACTTTCCTTGTTTTGTTGAGCCGTAACGCATGTTATAACACTGACCGCATGTGCATTCAATACGGTATACTGTTGTGTTCCGACCTACAAACCGTTCGGCTTACGAATAGGTCTCAGGAACGGAACCCGTTCGTAAGTCGGGGCGGTGCCCGTAGAAGCGTTTCTCACTCAAGATCGGCCACAACGGGCTTCTGGGAGTGCATTATTTCAGCAGCATTCATTCAGTACAGTCATACCTCGGTATACAAACAGCAAATGCGTCCTTGGAGCTTCCTTCGTATATTGAAACTTCGTACATTGAATAACGTCTGGCAGCACTATGAGGATTAGTTCCCAGCCTTCGTAACGTACCATTTCATACTATTGTAGAGGTGTAATTGCGCATGGCTACGAATGTTGAGGTGTGATTATGCATGGCCACGGATGGCCAACAAACACAAGGGGCGGGGTTACGGCCGTACACAAGGGTGGCGCTCGCACTGACGTCCGAATGTGCATCCCTCACGGGCCCCCCCTCGGGGGGAGTCCTATAAAAGGTGATGAGCTCGAGGGCTCGAGGTCGGGACTCAGCTTTAACCAGAGAAGACGGAAGACCTGCTAGTGTAGGCCCCAGAGCTCCCCTGGCTCGCTGTCCTTATAAGGGCCGACCAGGGCAAGCCGGTGGCGTGGCCCCGAGAGCCCAGACGAAGCTGGTCTGGTGACTCAGGGAGCCGGGATCCCAGCTTAACCAAGCTGGGACAGATAGCCTCCCCTAGTCCCGTAGTGGAGGAATTGGTATAGGTTAGAGGGGTTAGCTGTCGAGAAATCCCTGTAGCCAAGTGACCTGTAATAACTGTGTTGGTGTAATAAATAAGTGTGCCTCCGATCCTGTCGTCAAGCCTCCATATACTTACTACATCTGGTGTCAGAAGTAAAACGTCCAACGATGGACACACGAGGGACGACACGTACCAAGGAGTCGGAGATGGAAGACGCCGCGGCCGAATCAACACCAGAGATGGCCGGGGTCGGATCGGAGCAGCCGGGGCCGAGTACGCCCGCGCCGCTACAACAAGAGGGGGGGGATGCGTCGGCTGAAGGACTCCGGCTGGCCCACTCCCGCCTGGCGGAACTGCTCTACGCCGCGGCCGCCGCGTTGGAGGAGATCACGCGGCTGGGGGCTGGAGGGGCAGCGCGGGTCGACGACAGCAGCCGGCGCGCGGCGACGTTTCCCGCCACCCCGACGCGGCTCGCGGTTAAATTTCCCGCCATCACTACAGTGCGAGCGGACGGCGGGGCCGGCCCGCGTCACGTGACTGCTGAGCGCCAAGCACAAGCCGTGACATCATCAACACCGGCCAGCGCGTCAACATCAGAGCGACCGGCGATGCCATGCGCACAGCCCGTCCACACTGTGTCATCGGCGGGGAGCGACGGAGAGCGATCTGCAGCCACGGACGTCGCCTTACAGCAGCGTCTGCCGCCTCTGAAAGAATTCGTAGGCGCAGACGGAGACTGGGGCGGCTTCAAGAGGCGGTTCAACTGGACGGACGCCGAGGCTCTACGCGCGCTGCCGGCGATGCTGGACAACGACGCTCTGGCTACCCTCACCTCGGCGCCTAGGGAAAAGCGCGCCACTCTACACCTGGCGTTGCAGCTGCTGTCAGCCATCTATGGGCCGCCTTCGGACTGCAGGCAGCTGTTCCACGATCGGCATCGGGGCGCTAACGAATCGCCCCTGGCCTTCCGGACGGCTCTCCTGGCCCTGGCGAAGGCTGCTTTTCCAAGGATGGACGAGGAAGGAGTGGATGCCATGGTGGCTGAGAAGCTGCTGCTACTCGCTGATGAGCTGGACGTCAACGTCCTGGCTCAAGACGACGCGGAGATGTCGTCCCTGCTGATCGCGCGCCACATACACGGGGGCTTGCGGTCCCTACGTCGAAAGGCGGCAAAGGGAGCGGCCGGCCATGCCATGGCGGCCACCGCCCTCCCGTCGGAGGAGGTCTGCGGGGTGGAGCGGCGAGGGGAATGGAGATCGGCGGCGCCACAGGCTCGGAATGGACCGAGCCGCCAGGAGCAGCCCAGGACATCTGGGGCGCTCACACGCTGCTACAACTGTGGCCTGCAAGGCCACGTTGCGTCAGGATGCCGGGCTCCCCGTCAGCGCGGGGCGACACCTCGCCAGGACGCCACGCCGTCTCCTCCCAAGCTCCAGCAGAGAAATACGGCGAGTCGCGGCACCTCACACGTTTGGCCCACGCACACATCCGACACACACTCACGCGCTCAACTAAACAGGGCTCCAAATTCCCCGTCCGTCGCGCGCGATTGTTCTGTAATGCGGCGAGCGCTCCAACCAGGTAAGTGGTCGGAGCTCGCCCATCGTGTCGTTGCTGCGTCGGCGGGATCATCGGTTGTGGTCGGTCACATTGATGGGGTAGAGGTGCGGATTTTAATTGACACAGGGGCATCGGCGACCATTATATCTGATTTGATTTATAACATCCTTCCCGTTCAAAGTCGTCCCTTGCTCCCTGTTGACGTGCCATGCTATGCTGCTAACGGGGGCTCGCTGGGCATTATTGGGCAAATCCGCGCCACTATCTGCATCGGAGACGGTTCATGGTGACCACCAACCATGGCCTTGGTGACCACCAAACAGGGTCTGGTGACCACCAACCAAGGGTCTGGTGACCCACAACCAGGGGTATTGTGACCACCAACCACGGCCTGGCTAGACCCACCAATCCAGGGTCTGGTGACCACCCAACCAGGGCCTGGGATTCACCAACCCAGGACCTGGTGACCACCAACCAGGACCTGGTGACCACCAACCAGGGCCTGGTGATCACCAACCAGGGTTGGTGACCACAAACCAGGATCTGGTGACACCACACCAGGGTTCTGGTGACACCAACCAGCGCGCCTGGTGACCCACAAACCAGGGTCTGGTGACACACCAACCAGGGCCTGGTGCATCCACCAACCAGGACATGGTGACCACCAACCCCAGGACCTGGTTACCACCAACCAGGGCCCCTGGTGACCCCAACCAGGGTCTGGTGACAACCAACCAGGGCATGGTGACCACAACCAGGGTTCTGGTGACCACCCAACCAGGGCCTGGTGACCAACCAACCATGACCTGGTGACCACCAACCAGGGCCCTGGTGACCACCAACCAGGACCTGGTGACCCACCCACCAGGGTTCTGGTGACCACCAACCCGGGTCTGGTGCCCAACCAACCAGGACCTGGTGACCACCAACCCGGGTCCTGGTGACCACCCAACCAGGGCCATTTTGGTGACCACCAACCAGGACCTGGTGACCACCAACCAGGGTCTGGTGACCATCAACCAGGGCCTGGTGACCACCAACCAGGGCCTGGTGATCACCAACCAGGACCTGGTGACCACCAACCAGGGCCTGGTGACCACCAACCAGGGCCTAGTGACCACCAACCAGGGCCTGGTGACCACCAACCAGGACCTGGTGACCACCAACCAGGACCTGGTGATCACCAACCAGGACCTGGTGACCACCAACCAGGGTCTGGTGACCACCAACCAGGGCCTGGTGACCACCAACCAGGGCCTGGTGACCACCAACCAGGGCCTGGTGACCACCAACCAGGACCTGGTGACCACCAACCAGGGTCTGGTGACCACCAACCAGGACCTGGTGACCACCAACCAGGACCTGGTGACCACCAACCAGGACCTGGTGACCACCAACCAGGACCTGGTGACCACCAACCAGGACCTGGTGACCACCAACCAGGGCCTGGTGACCACCAACCAGGACCTGGTGATCACCAACCAGGACCTGGTGACCACCAACCAGGACCTGGTGACCACCAACCAGGGCCTGGTGACCACCAACCAGGACCTGGTGACCACCAACCAGGACCTGGTGATCACCAACCAGGACCTGGTGACCACCAACCAGGACCTGGTGATCACCAACCAGGGCCTGGTGACCACCAACCAGGACCTGGTGACCACCAACCAGGGTCTGGTGACCACCAACCAGGATCTGGTGACCACCAACCAGGGTCTGGTGACCACCAACCAGGGCCTGGTGACCACCAACCAGGGCCTGGTGACCACCAACCAGGGCCTGGTGACCACCAACCAGGACCTGGTGACCACCAACCAGGGTCTGGTGACCATCAACCAGGGACTGGTGACCACCAACCAGGGGCTGGTGATCACCAACCAGGACCTGGTGACCACCAACCAGGGCCTGGTGACCACCAACCAGGGCCTGGTGACCACCAACCAGGGCCTGGTGATCACCAACCAGGGCCTGGTGACCATCAACCAGGGCTTGGCAACTGTTGTCAGCGTAGGGCCTTGCGAAGGTGTGGCCAGGAGATGGCAGTGGTCCTTGTGTAGTGTGAGGTTCATGTTTTTGGGGATCTCTGGATTCCTTCCACATTAAAGCCAACTCTCATCGCTGGACTCGACCAAACACCTCTAGAATAATCATGGCATTTATAACGCGCCAGATGTTGCAGACAAGTCAACCAATCAGAGGTGGGAAGTCAAGCGCAGGGCTCGAAAGCCTGACCCAACACAGATATAGAGGCCTTTAGATGTGTCTTGAAAATCAGAGGGCATTCGATGTTGTAGATGTGCAAAGGATATGGAGTTCAACACCAAGGGGCAACAGCAGAGAACCGACGTGAGGTTGTAACAGTGTAGTGTAGAGTATAGTAGTGTAGTGTATAGTGTGGTGTATAGTAGTGTAGCGTACAGTAATGCAATGTATAGTAGTATAGTGACGTGAGGCTGTAACAGTATAGTGTAGTGTATAGTGTAGTATATAGTAGTGTCGTGTATAGTATATTGCAATGTAGTGTAGTGTATAGTGACATGAGGCTGTAACACTTCGAGACCATGAGCGTCAGTGCAAGGCGAGAGTAGCGAGGTGAGAGTGCAGTAGCACTCTCCTGGGAGGGGTCTTGAGACCCGGGCCTTTCTTGTGTGAATGACATCAGAAATTACTTCCATTCACCTTCATTATGGGCTCGGAGAGGTCGTCAACGTGGACAGTTCGAGACACGTGGATCTGTGGCGTCGTGCTCCATATGGCCCAGATTTTGGGCCCACGCTCTCCACCGGCCACACGCTCCCTCGAGTGACGGAGAGCCACAATGCCCCACTCTCGCCTGACCGTAATCACGATTGACTGTCGTAGAACAAAGTTGTAGTTTTTACTTTATTCACATCATCAGGCATCGTTTCTCATTAAGACGAATATAAGTAGAGTCATGCGAATTCATTATTGCGGGTTAAAGGCCACTCATCTGCTGTATCGTCTTACTGTATCATTATCACGTCATCTTAAGCTAGTGGTTGTAATTCCACATTGCTGTGTTAGGGGGCAATGACGCTGGTGGTGATGAGCAGTGGTGTATCGGTTCGTGCGCTGTGCTACAAACCCGGCGACCTGAGTTCGACTCCAGCTCACGGCCGACACTGGTGACGAGTTTACGTTTTGTGCCCTGATTTGGGTGCATTTGGTATTTCCATTAAAGTAAAGTACAGCCCGATCCATTTATAGATACCCCACAGATTGCTCACGGCCCTCTGACTTCCCTCTCAACAGCTGATTGAATATCGTGGCAGCGATGGCTCCGAGATAACGCACACAGAGGAGATAATTAATTAACGAGTTTAATGAGTTGTATTGAAACTTGTGGGATAACATGTAGAAGCTTCAAAATATAATGACATTTCCTCCATAATGTGTCCATATTGTTTCGACCACTCGGGATATGAATGACGTGCCTCGCTGCTGTGGTTAGTGGCCAGCAGCAGCAGCCTGCTGGCCAAGGACCCACGGTCTCAATGAACACGTCTCGGCTGTTTCGCGTTATCTGGTGGCAGGAGGCTCCCCACGCAAATGACACGGGACTCCTTTGTCTTTGCCTCGACGCGTCTCCTCGCCTCGTCTGGCGCGGCGAGACGAGGCGAGACCCAACTCAACCGGCTTTCGCCTGATCCCGCCCGACCCCCCTCCGCGCCGAGGCGATTTTGTCGGTGCCCGGTGGGTGACCCCTGCTCTGGAAGCTTCCAGTGCCCTGCGATGTGTTTTGTCTGCAGCGTCGCCTTGTTTTGTCGCCTCACGTGACCTGACAGAATATTAAGTGAAAACGAAACTATTTATATTTTTCTTTGTTTTTTTTTCGGTAAAGTCACGTATAAAAATAAAATAATAAATTAAATAATAGCATACGACGTTTCGATTGCAACACAAGCAATCATCATCAGGTATAATGAAATAGCGACATAGAATATAACCAGAAAACTATAGACAGACATATAAGCAGACAGATATCACCAAGATACATAGAGAGAGCAACCCAGGTACAGAGAGAGGTGATCGTCTCTGTGGGGTGGCCTTAAATAGACAGAGGGGGGCGGAGGCAGAGAGAGGGAGGGGGTAGGGAAAACATTTACATGTCAATGAGTACGAAGGGAGGGGAGTAAGGTAAGCAGGCTTAGAGGGAGACAGAACACACTAAATTAAATAACCTAGCAAAGTATCGAAATGTTATGTAAAACGACACAGAGAGTCGGTATTTATATTTTACCGGGTAAGGCCCCAACCCAGCTGTGTGGCTCTTTTTTTCAGAAGCGACCTGGCCATCACGAATGATAGGGCAACGAAGTGGCTTATCATCACCATGTGGACATTTATAGCAGCCAGATACTCTAAACGCGTGATGTTCATTCGAAATGTGGAGGGACAAACCAGAGGACCCGGAGAAAAATCCACGCGACCACGGAGAGAGAGAGACACGCAAACTCCAAATATACAGCAGGCGTCAGGGTTGGGATCGAACTCACAGCCTCCTGGAAACCAGGCGAGGTAGTAAACATCTCGCCACCACGGACAGACAGACTCGTTAAACACCCATCGTCTCGAACATCGAACCTCCGCACTCATCGTGAGCAGATGGGAAACAACATCACGGGATTCTACAACTACCAAAGCAGCTGACTCACACAAACGCCCTTTCTGTACCCGGGCAAGCCTCGCTGCGTCTCTGAACTTCTCGTCAGGATGGCCCCGGGTTGGGCGTGTGTCACCAATCACACGAATGAGTGTTTGGCGTGTAACGAATGAAACTGGAGAAAGCCCGAAGTGCCGCAGTCAGTAACAAAGATGGCTTCAAGAATCCGTGGTTGTGGGCCCCATCTCCTTGGCCACCTCACAGCTCAATCTCACAACGTCCGCTATTCCCACTCTCCCATGAAGCACAGGAGGAGCTGAGCCCTCGCGAGTCCGTGCCGTGCCAAACACAGCGACACTATTCTGGGCCAAACCGGCCTCTTCATTTTCCGCCGTCCCGTTCGTGAGTCTCATCTCGCAACCTCCGATCCTCCTTAGAAGTCGTCTCCTCCCCCGCCCCTCCCCCTTGACAAGTGCCAAGTCTCTCGAACCGTGCACGTGGAACGTCGTTTCTCTGTCGCGGCTCCACTCGCCTGGAATTCACTCCCTCCTCTTCTCTCACTGGAATTCACTCCCTCCTCTTCTCTCCATGGAATTCACTCCCTCCTCCTCCATCACTGGAATTCACTCCCTCCTCCTATATCACTGGAATTCACTCCCTCTTATATCACTGGAATACACTCCCTCCTCTTCTCCTACCACTCTGCACATAGGCGTCAGTGTTATCACTCCTGTCCGAATATCAAGACGATTCTCCCGTGCCGCCAAATGTCCTCTTCAGTTCAATGTGAAAGCGTTACCCATTGTAACAATTAATGATTTGGGTGTGTGACAGGGCAGAGCTGTGGTGAGACTACCAACTGCTAACCAGCGGAGGTTTGGCAATGGTATGCCCCTCAAGATCGAATAGATCATTGCAATACACGGTTGTGATAAAAAAAATAGATTTTAACTATTTTGGTGAATGTAGCGACCCCTAGTGGCAGTGCGGGTTGGAATAAAGATTGTTATAGAGAACAGGCAATCGGCAAGACAATTGTAGTGGGTCCCGGCTGCCAACAAACCCCCATGGAACATCAACAAACCATGTGTAATAAAACACTTCCAAGGCGATGCTTGTTCGAGTGCTTCTTTTATTAACGGAAGTACAGCACGGCTTCGCTCCTTCCCCCTCCAGTATGTCCCTCTTTCCAATCCCGTGGACGATGCGTCCACTCTCCTGGCCTAGCCGCTGGCTGACGGCACGCTGGAAGCGGAGGTGAGCTCCGAGGGAGGATCCGCCACGTGGCCCGTGGCGAGGAGGAGATGAGCAGTGACGCGGTCCGGAACCCAGGCTCCCCACACCGACCCTGAGTCCTTCCCCGATGCCCCTTATATCCTACTCGGACGGAGCTAAGCTCCGCCTCTGGCCACGCCCCCTCGTGGAACTGTCCCAATAGTTCCCGAACCTCTCTCAGCAACCCCGCCCGTCCTCTCTGGCCAAAATCTTATCCCCCCTTAGGATTGGATGCTGATTACATCATGGTGCCTGTACCCTTTACCCTCTGGCACCCCCTGGATGGTGCTCTCTCATTACACATGTAACCACGTGTGCCTCTTTAAAAAAACGATAACAACAACAAACCGAGTGGTCCCACATAAATACCCCAACGCACCTGTACAAAATGTACACTATATACACACATATTGTTGCACGCCCACCCGCATGACACACCCAATGACAACGCGGCTAACCGTCGGCATGACAAGGGCGAGAATAAACCCGAACAGATGACCAGTCGGACGCAAGGTAAGTGTGCGGTGTGGAGGCCGTGAGAATGTGGGTAAGTTCAGGAAAATGTTTTCGATTTTGAGCGAGTCCGCGTGGCTGGTCCATCTGGAGCGGCGGAGGGTTGCGGTGGCGGGTCTGCAGGGCCCCGAGCAACCTGGTGGCTCTCTGGTTGGGCGGACGAATGCTCGCCATCACTCTCTCAGCCCCCGTGTAGTGCGGACGAAGTGTGCAGTGCGACAAAGGGTTTAAGACGTGACGGGTGAACGTAAACGTACCAGCGGCGCCTACAATACTGAATCTGGACACATTGCAGCCAGACGACCCGGATGATCTCTACGGGGCTCTTTTAAGGTTTGATAAGTTTTGGCGATGTCGCCAAAGGTACCTGGGGGAAATGGAGCCAAGCCCTGTCCCCCTTTACCCACTGATGACCAGACGTACGAAGGACCCGAAGGCGTTCATTGGCCAGTTGGCGCGACTCCGAGTTATGTTTAGCAGCCTCCCGCACATCGACCAACTTTTGGACATTGAAACGTATGTGGTCGGCGATTTTAGACTTAAAGGCAGGCAGCTTGACATGCAATTGGACCTTTACCAGGGGGTTAATCTCCCTGCCATACATTAGGTAAAATGGCAAAAAACCAGTCGCCGCGTGAGAGTGCCATCCTGTACGCAGCCAGGCACCTGGGAATCAAGCAGGTCCCAATCGTCCTGCAACTCGCACAACTGGTGGCTCGACATTTGCGGGTGATATGGTGAGGTACGAATTTTATGCATGCCCAGCAGATTGCACATGTCCCGCAACAAGGTAGACGAGAAATTCTTCCCTTGATCAGTCAGCAGCTGTTTGGGAGCACCCTTGTCCAGGACATAGCCCTGAAGAAAGGCCTCCATGATGGGTGCAACCGATTGGTTGGGGAGTGGCCAGGCCATAGGCCATCGAGTGAAGTATTCTACCCCAACCAACAGGTACTTGTTACCCCAGGGAGTGGCAGGAAATGGCCCCAAAATGTCCAGCGCGACAAGTTCATTGACACTGGACACACGAATGGACTGCAACGGCGGGCAGGACGGTCTAGCGGGAGGTTTTCGGCGTGCGCACTCGGTGCAGTCTTGGAGTAAGTCGGCTACATCCCTTGCCATACCTGGCCAGAAGAAGTCCAGCTGGAGCATGGCAAGTGTTTTATGTACTCCCAAATGCAGGAGGCGCTCGCGAGCAGCCCAACCGCCTTTCACCGTAGGAAAGTGGGCACCATTAATTTGTATTTTTGTGAGCAGCTGTCCCATCTCATGAGGAGGCCGTCTCGTATGGTGAAGGAAACAGGACCCCCATGACCTCTATCCCCGCGAGACTCACCGGCGCAACGGCGCAATTTAAAAAGGGAAGCGTCTTCCACCTGAAGACGCCCCCAATCAGCCAAACTCAGGCCCAACAATGTGCCTTGCGTGACCGATGCATCGGACACCCCAGTGGAATTGATCCCAGCATCGGCCGCAGCAGCGAGAGATGAAGGCGAGCCATCAACTGGTAGCCTGCAATGCCCCGAACCGAGGAAGCACGCGCACCTCCCGGCAGTCGGCAATCGCGACAATGCGTCAGCGTTGGCATGTCGGACACCCTTGCTATAGGTAACCGTGAACGTGTAGTCCTGAAGGACCTCGAGCCAGCGGGATAGTTGACCGGATGGCTGATCAACTCGTAACGCGTATTGAAGTGCCGCGTGGTCCGAACGCACTGTGAAATGTCTACAGTACAGGTGAAATGAGTGGTCTCCGACACGGTAAATAATATAAGTTGTTTATTCAATAAAAGCTCAGTACAGCCACACGTCTCCGTCTCTTTCTTCTTGCGGCATCCACTCTTCATGTAGCTACGCTTCCCCACGCCACTCACCCGCTCTCCAACGCACCGCCGGATGACGGTGCTCTAAGGAGCGGCTGGGCGGCTGGAGGACGAGCCGCCATGTGGTTGATGGAGGTGGCGGGGCAGCAGCGGTGGGGCTCCTCTTCAGTCTTCGACACCGACCCCTTCACATCGCTCCATGTCCCCTTATATCCCCCTACCCAGGCCTAAGCCCCGCCTCTGGCCACGCCCCTTCTGGAACCTTCCTGAATGTTCCTGAAGCCTCCCTGGTGGAACCGCCTCTCACTTTCACCCAGATATAAACCCCACTATGGATAAGTATGGTTGTAGAATAAAATACATGCCCCATGAATAATCCAGGCGATGGCGCTCTCATTACATCACCCCCCCCCCGTATATATTTTTTTAGCCGTCCCGGCTAAGGAAGGGCAACACAACAGAATGCCATCAGCTGCATAACACAACACAACGAGAGAAGAAAATTATGAAAAAATGTAGGACTCCCCCCAACACAACAACAACGCCGCGGACAAAGCACACAATCCGAATAAAATAATGGTTTAAGAAAATAGCAACGATTTAGAGCGTGCCCTCATAGCTGGTCCGTCCGCTAGCGGCGAGACAGGAACACCGACTGGTGGGGGTAGTGGTCCAACAATAGGCGGTCCCACCAGAACTCCCGCCGATGGGCATGGGGAATTAGCGACATCCTCCGGACTCGCCGCCACCTTAAGTGGCGCTGTGAACGGCAAAGAAACAGGCTGCGGAAGATCACTCTTGACAGGGATGACAGGTCTGTTGGGAATGTCAAGCACCGGAATTGAATTCCGGGATTGGGAAATGACGATGGCGGCACAGGAGCAACGAACGGTTTTAATCGCGATGGGTGAACAAACCAAACCCGGCAACCGTGATGAACATGAACACACTGAGGGCGCAAAACCTTCACAATCATCACAGGGCCATGCCAGGGCCGGTGAAGTTTAGCAGATGCATCAACTGGCACCTGTGGGCAATGAAGCCACGCAGCATCCCCAACCGACCATGGCATGTCCCCCTTCGACCAACGTGCGCAACGCTCATTCTGAGCCTGAGTCTTTGAGATATTCACCCTGTCATTGGGGAGCTTAAGGGCTCTATGATGTCATTGGAGAGCTTCATGACACTATGATGTCATTGGGGAGCTTCATTACACTATGATGTCATTGGGGAGCTTCATGGCTCTATGATGTCATTGGGGAGCTTCATGGCTCTATGATGTCAATTGGGGAGCTTCAGGGCTCTATGATGTCATTGGGGAGCTTCATGACACTATGATGTCAATGGGGAGCTTCAGGGCTCTATGATGTCAATGGGAGCTTCATGACACTATGGTGTCAATGGGAACTTCAGGGTTTTATGATGTCATTGGGGAGCTTCAGGGCTCTATGATGTCATTGGGGAGCTTCAGGGCTCTATGATGTCAATGGGGAGCTTCAGGGCTCTATGATGTCATTGGGGAGCTTCAGGGCTCTATGATGTCAATGGGGAGCTTCAGGGCTCTATGATGTCAATGGGGAGCTTCATGACACTATGATGTCATTGGGGAGCTTCATGACACTAGGATGTCGATTGGGAGCTTCATGGCTCTATGATGTCAATGGAGAGCTTCATGGCTCTATGATGTCATTGGGGAACTTCATGGCTCTATGATGTCATCGGGGAGCTTCAGGGCTCTGTGATGTCAATTGGGGAGCTTCATGGCTCTATGAAGTCAATGGGGAGCTTCAGTCAGACCACTTGACGTGACGCAAACGTTCTTGGCAACCCATGGAAAATGCCTACAATCTATTTAAGTGACCCTTCAGTAATGTCCCCACGACTCAGGTCCACACGTATAGCCAGGCGTTCGTCTCTCTCTATGATTGTCTGCAATGCAGCATTCTGGAGCGATGGAGAGTTGGTGGATTGAACCACTCTTGTAAAACTCTCTTCCCGTGGGCGTCGAGGTGTCGCGCCACCTGGCTCCCCAGGAGAATGCGGTACAGTAACAAAGATTGGACTCCAATTGTTTCATCTATATGGGATAGAGCGTTTCCCCCTCGCACATGTCGGCTTTATTTAATTGCTCTGGTTTTCTTCCATATCTTAAACATTGATAACACCTTAATATATAGAGGACCACGGAACTCGGGGCAATTGTCGGTGCTGGCTGACTGCGTGACTGCCTTCCTGCTTGTCTCAGTCATCCTCTCTCTTTCTCTCTCTCAGCGAAAGTGAGCGGATACTGTGGGGCAGTGTGCTACAAGTCGAAGATGTTATTCTTATAAGTAGTTCCTGATGTTTGTGCTAGGTCGTAACTTACGACGTCTCCGTAGCCTCTTCGGTGAAACCATCACAGACGCGGTGAGAGAAAAACTCCATGGCACCCTGGTGAGAGACGCGATGCCCATGGAACACTGCGAGGAGCGGAGATTAACAAAATCTTCAAACTCCTCCAATTGGACGGCGTAAACCTGAATGTTTTGCATTGTATTGTCCAGCTGTCAGATTCTGAACATTGGCCTTCATCCAGCAATTTGAATCGCTGTGCCTCTAAAGGTTTAGATTTGCCATCGACCTAATGGCCCAATCCAAGTCGTGTAAGTAATTAAATATTGTTGCTTTCCAGAAATCACCTCGGTATGAGCAACATCTATGCCTAGCACAAGCCAGCTGACCCAAGAAGCCCGGAGTTGAACTTGACTCGGCGCTAACCAATGGGCGTCGGCGCACCGCAGAGCCGCTAAATTGACACCACTCAGTCGCTCGCACTCGTGTCGTATCAGACAGATTAAAACAAACTTCAGTCCATAGCTCCATATAAACATATTGTAACACACACATTTATATAGTCGTTCGGCCTATTGGCCTTCTAGACTTATAGTAACTGCCAGCATTTGTTCCCGCAAAAAAAACGTTCAGTCAATTTCAAGTGCCAGGCTTGATAAATAAATACTACCGGGTTTGTTGTTCAAGATGTTATTTGGTGCTGAGAGGGCCCCTGTCGGCACAGCAAAACGTTACGAAATTATTCACAAGTCCGATTTTTTATAAAACTTAGGATGCGCTATTGGGAAGATCACCCTGGGTAATACAACGAATAACTCACCCTATGTTTTGTCTCTCAACGAAAAATATACTGTATCTGTAGGGCAGCACGGTGGCGAGATGTTAACTACCTCGCCTGGGATGCAGGAGGGCCTGGGTTCGATCCCGACCCTGACATCCGCTGTATATTTGGAGTTTGTGTGGATTTTCTCTCTGAGTCCTCCGGGTTTCCCCTCCACATTTAGAAACGTGCGTTTAGAGTATTTGGCTGCAATAAATGTCCACATGACCAGCCACTTCGTCGAGCTATCATTTGTGATAGCCAGGTCGCCTATGAAAAAGAGCTATATAGCTCCGTGGGCCTTATCTGGTAAAATAAATAATAGTTTGTAGTTTTCTATTGGCCTTCTAGATGTATTCTTCACCAGCAACATGTGTCAAAGCCATGCAAACCTTCACCATCTTCTCCGGAACTCCATCGCTCTTCACTGTGCTCCATCCACGTGGATTCCCGATGCACGATGTCGAAAGGTGGACGTCTTGAGGTCAATGTCGGTCACGAGCACCGGCTCCTAGGGTACAGAGGGCACAGAAGAGACTTCTCCTAGCACGCACAATACTTCCCTTAGCACGCACAAGACTTCTCAGCCAGTCGTCGCAGCGCTTTTATCCATTCGCAGCATGATTTCCCCCAGAGAAATCCTGCCCGTTCAGATCTCGACGTCTGATCTACTGTCTCCCTTCATTGTGCTCAACAAAATTCATGACAATCTTGATTGGAAGCTTTTGTGACTGCAGGAATCCATACTCTTTGGTTCTTTCGGTAAAGTCACCTACGTGGGCAGTGGCAACACGTTAACTCCAGTCTCAGTGCATGCTTAGATCGGTTGTGGGATTTCAAATTCATCCCTCCCTCTCCTATCCGAGATTGCAAAATGACCGAGAGTTGTTCAATGATCACTTCCCCGGATTTTAGCGACCCTTCATGGAGCGTATCGGCAGCTCCAAGCATTGCCATTGTGAAGTTATCCTTGGTGACCTCTGCTTTGGTTGCATCATCTGTACTCGTATTGATAACTGGAACATGGATATTTGTCCAAAGCCGGAGCTAGTTGTTGGTAGTGGGCAGTTCAATATTAATTCAAAATGTTCATCCCATCGTTTAGCAACTTCTTAATCTCTACAAGAATAGGTTTTACCCTTTCTGGCAATAAAACTGTTTTGTTAAGATGTTAAAACACCAAATAGAAACCTTTTGCAAGGAATCATGTTACTGCATTAACCACATACACTTGTGGCGAACATGCAAACTGATTGGTCCACACCAGAGACAGCTTCCTTTACAGCCTCGTTTCAAAGTGTTAGACCAGAGGACGCCAAAAGGCGAGCAGCACAAAGGCAATGCACTGTTTGCATGTTCGTCACAAGTATATGTGGTTAATGCAGACATGAGTCCTGTTTGGTGTTTTAACATCTTGATACAAATTGTTAATTGCCAGAAAGGGTAAAACCTATTCTTATATTTCGATAGTAGCAAGGGAGGTCCTATGATGTAGCTTCTTCATCCCTCCCAATCATCTGCCCATTAACACCACTGATGGATGGATTTGGAGAGTATCCTCTGTCAGACAGCTCCTGAATTCCCTTTAATACTTTCAGTCTCTTGTTACTGCAGCTTCAACGGCTTTGTCCACCAGTCAGTGATCTTCTATCACTGCAAGGGGTACAGAGGGCACAGAAGAGAAATAATTGCCTTTTTGATTTGTGGACTGGATACGTGAACTTCACGTATCATTATAATAGTCAATGTTTTATTGTTCATGTTCATTAATTGTTCGTGTACATTTTAATTGGCTTTAAATATTCATGATGTTTGGGTCAGATCGCTATATGAGTAAAATGTGTCATGAACTCTCCTCCACCTGACAGGGCCACTTGATGAAGGTGTCACGTGGTGAACCAACGTTACCAATCTATCGCTGCTGCTTGAGCACCATCGGGCGTTGTTGCTGGAGAGCAGTCTGGACAACATTTAACCCAATTGGGCACGGACGTTACCCTGGCACGGCAGTTAAAACCAGTATCGTCCGGACATCTGAAAACATCTTCCCAGTCTTGGGCTTTAGGTGTGGTTTTAAATTGGCCAATGAAAGTATGATTTTGAAAATGAATGGGTGGATGTCGATCCCTCGCGTGGTCCCCGGGCGGTGGCGTGAGCGAGGAGGAGCGCTCCAGGTGCCCCCTGTTCCCTCATTGGCCGCCCACACCGACTCTCACCACCCCCACGTGGACCCGCAGCCCAGCTAACACGGGGGGGGGGAGGGGGGTCAGGGTGCCCTGGTCAGCGGCAGTTAACAGCAATGAGTAGAGACCCCGTGGCGTATTGCTCACACGCGGCTGTGTCGCAGCATCGTCCCCTCCTCACCCGAGCCGTGTGGTGGCTGCTGATTGCTAGTCCCGCGCTGTGGAGAGGCAGTGACAGCGAGGGGTTGGTGGGTTACCGCACGCTGATGTTGTTGTGAAACTCCCCTTCTACCCGTGGGCGCCGAGGAGGTGCCCGTACCCTGGCTCGCCAGGAGAAGGCGATTACAGCAGCAAGTGGATTTTCTACGGGTGTTCCGGTTTCCTTCCACTTGTACAATAAACACAACCCATCAGTAATTGGCTGAACACATCTTGATAAAATAAAACCTCAAAACGAACTTCTTGAAAAGAGTCGTACGACTTATGGTTACACGACTTGTACAAACATACATAATAAAAATAACTCTTTTATTTTACCAGGTAAAGCCCACTGAACGATGTAGCTCTTTTTTCAGAAGCTACCTGGCCACAAATAATAGCTCAACGAAGTGGCTGATCATGTGGACATTTATTGCAGCCAAATACTCTAAACGCACGTTTCTAAATGTGGAGGGAAAACCCGGAGGACCCGGAATAAAATCCACGCGACCACGGAGAGAGACACGTAAACTCCAAATATAAAACAGGCGTCAGGGTCGGGATCGAAGCCAGGACCTCCTGCATTCCAGGCGAGGAAGTTAACATCTCATAGCCACCGTGGCAAATGAAGCGAGATAACGAGTGGTCCTAGGTGAGTATGAAAGTCTCGAGACGCTGATGATGATTGACCAAGAGCATCGCACCCCATGGAGGGCGCGTGACCACGAACAGGGCCAGCACCACGGGGCAACCACCACGGTGACCACCACCACGGTGACCACCGCTACGGTGACCACCGCGATGACCACCACTACGGGACCACCACTACGGTGACCACCACTACGGGGCCACCACTACGGGACCACCACCACGGGGCCACTGCGCCCGCCGCTCTCGGCCGTCAGGTTCCTCGTCCCGCGCGGAGCCACGCGGGGGCGCTCGCTCACGGTCCTCCAGGGGCGAGTAGAGCGCCTCTCACACCCCCCACGACTCCCCAAGCCCACCACCCCACACCCCCACGACTCCCCAATCTCACCACCCCACACCCCCACGACTCCCCAAGCTCACCACCCCACACCCCCACGACTCCCCAAGCTCACCACCCCACACCCCCACGACTCACCAAGCTCACCACCCCACACCCCCACGACTCCCCAAGCTCACCACCCCACACCCCCACGACTCCCCAAGCTCACCACCCCACACCCCCCACGACTCCCCAAGCGCACCACCCCCCACCCCCACGACTCCCCAAGCTCACCACCCCACACCCCCACGACTCCCCAAGCTCACCACCCCCACGACTCACCAAGCTCACCACCCCACACCCCCACGACTCCCCAAGCTCACCACCCCACACCCCACGACCCACCAAGCTCACCACCCCACACCCCCACGACTCCCCAAGCTCACCACCCCACACCCCCACGACTCACTAAGCTCACCACCCCACACCCCACGACTCACTAAGCTCACCACCCCACACCCCCACGACTCACTAAGCTCACCACCCCACACCCCCCACGACTCACTAAGCTCACCACTCCACACCCCCACGACTCACTAAGCTCACCACCCCACACCCCCACGACTCCCCAAGCTCACCACCCCACACCCCCACGACTCCCCAAGCTCACCACCCCACACCCCACGACCCACCAAGCTCACCACCCCACACCCCCACGACTCCCCAAGCTCACCACCCCACACCCCCACGACTCCCCAAGCTCACCACCCCACACCCCCCACGACTCCCCAAGCTCACCACCCCACACCCCCACGACTCCCCAAGCTCACCACCCCACACCCCCACGACTCCCCAAGTTCACCACCCCACACCCCCACGACTCACCAAGCTCACCACCCCACCCCCCACGACTCCCCAAGCTCACCACCCCACACCCCACGACCCACCAAGCTCACCACCCCACACCCCCACGACTCCCCAAGCTCACCACCCCACACCCCCACGACTCACTAAGCTCACCACCCCACACCCCCCACGACTCCCCAAGCTCACCACCCCACACCCCCACGACTCACCAAGCTCACCACCCCATACCTCCACGACTCGCCATTGCTAACCACTCCACACCCCCACCCCCTACTAACTACAGCCAACTCCACCCCCACATTAACCATAACTAACAACCCCCCGCCCGCTCCCACTCCTATTAACCACAGCTAACCCCCACCCCCCACATTAACCAGACCTAACCCCCCACCCCTACTAACTATAGCTGACCTCCCGACTAACACTAAATACCCCCCACTCCAAAACATATCTGACCCCCCGCCCGCCAATAGCTCTGTCCACTATCCAACCCCTCCCCACCTACACCTTATCCACCCCCACCTAACCCCCCCCCCCCCCCACCACTAACCCGAGATAACCCCCACCGCGTCCTCACCGCGGCGCACGCTCGGACCACCACCACGACCGCAGCGTTAATCCGCTCGCTCCTCGCCCCGCGAGGCAAAAACAAAACAAAGTGACGCATCCGCTCACCCGCCCGCCCGCCCGCACCACGTTGCGCTGGTGCTTGCGTGCGCGTGTGTGCGTCCCTACCGCCACACACACGCACAGACGCACACGCACGCACAGACACACACACACACACGCGCACACAGACACATATATAAATGGCACGAGCGAAGTTCCAGCGGTCCACTCTCCATCCATCCACCCACGTGGAGCACCATCAGCATCATCGCCATCATCAGCATCATCGCCATCATCACCATCATCACCATCATCGTCGTCGTCGGGGTGGGTCCAGGACAGCGGCAAGTCAAGGTGGGCGGATCACCTGTGGCGGACGACCGCCGCTCCTCCTCCTCCTTCAGGCAGCAAGTCGCGGGCCTGGCCGTGTAATCCTCAAGACGCTCGAAGGCGTCGAAGGCACGGGGCACCGTGGGTCTGGTGGCGCGCAGGCCCCTCAGCCATCCCCGCGGCGGCAGCGGCCACAGCGGCGCCACCGCCACCGCCATGCTGCTGCTGCTGCTGCCGCCCGTGGCGGCGCTCGGCAAGGTGCTGCAGGTGAGGCGGCTGGCCGAGTGGCTCTGCGTTCTGCCGCGATTTCTCCTCTCGGCGCTCATGCTCTTTCTGCTCGACGTGCCCTGCGTGCGCCGATTTGTGCTCGAACGAATGCAAAAGTCGTCGTCGTTACCGGGCGACACAGCAACCGCAATAGCGACAACAGCAGCAGCAGCAGCGGCGCCGCCTTCAAAATCATTTCCCTCTGTGGAGTCGTCCTCCAGTGCACTGCTGTCACCAGGTGACGGCTGTGGCGGTGACGGCAGCAGCAGCAGCGAGGAAGCAGCGCCCCACGGCCAAGTGAGCATCGACATTCCTCACAGCGACGAAGGTGCGGCAGGTGCGAGTGTCGCTGATGAAGGAGCAAGACAGCAGCAGCAGCAGGAGGAGGAGGACCCCCCGCTGCGCATCTCCGCCACGGAGCGGACTTTCACGTGCCCCGCGCTGCGCGCCGTGTGGCGCGGCCACCTGATGAACGCGGGCCGCGAGGCGAGGCTGGGCGGCCCGGCTCCCAACTCGCCCGTCGTCGCCGTGCGCCCCGATCGCCGACGCGGCTGCCGCAACGGCGTCGACACCGGCAGCGACCACCTCCTCGACTTCTCCCGCGACCCGCGCCGCCCGCTCGTCGTGTGCTTCGGCAGCGGCAGTTGACCGCCGTTCGTGGCGCGGCTGGGCGCGCTGTCCCGCCTGGCGGCTCGCTGGGCGGCCGTGGCCGACGTGCTGGTGGTGTACACGAGGGAGGCGCACCCCTCGGACGGGTGGCGGACCGGGGACGCGCTGCTGCAGGTCCCGCAGCACCGCACGCTGTGCGAGCGGCTGGCCGCGGCCAAGCAGCTGTCCCCGCTGCTCGCGCCGCCGTGCGCCCTGGTCGCCGACGGCATGGGGGACGCGTGCGCGCGCGCCTACGGGGCCGCGTTCCACCGCCTCTTCGTGCTGCACCGCGGCCGCGTCGTCTACCAGGGCAGCCGCGACCCCACGGGGGGCCGGCTGGCCGACGTGCGCAGGTGGCTCGAGGTGTTCCAGGGCGGCCAGGGGCGGGAGGGGGAGGAGGAGGAGAGGGGAGCGGGTGAGACTCTGCTCCTGTCGCCCGCGAGCGCGTAAAAGTTCCGTGCTCGCGTCAGCATCAATCATCAATCCGTGTTGCCTCCCTCGTAATTAGCGCGCGGATTTGTCAAAGTGACGGACACGAAACTTTATGAGCCGCATCGTAACCGTGACAAATGGCTCTAACCATCATCATCACCACTATCATGGCATTGTCATCGCATCAGCATCATCATCGCCGTCGTCAGTAGAGAAGTAGCAGGAGCGCCGTTATCTTTGTTTTAAAAGTGGCAGAGTTGCTCAGGGAGGGCATTCATAATGGCGGCGTCGGAGCACTGCGCCGGTCCCGCGAGACTCTGGGTTCGAATCGGGGCCTCAGCCGCCTGCGAATGAACCGGGATCCCGAGGGGCAGTGGAGCGAGCGGGCGAGCTGGAGTCGTCGGCCCGCTCGCCGGTGACCGCCAGCAGCTGCAGCTGACGCGTCACGAACTCTCCGTCTCTCCCCCCCCCCCGCGCCCCCCCCCCCCCCGTCTCTCAAGAGAGCCACGCGGATAGTCGCAGCTAGGCGATCGGTGGCCTTTAATCTCACAAGGTCGTGCACTACTCGCTGTGCGAGTTCCCCGCTGAAGTGAATCCCTTCGTCTCTTGGCTTCACGTCGGCACAGCGCAGCAGCGGCGTGATGGGAGGGACGTCGCCGCTCTCAGTATTGACGCTGTGCACGAGTCGCTGTTATCGCTCTGTCTCCACAGCGGCTGTTCCTCTCTCGGGACGCGTTCTCTGCGCTGCCTCTTGCGCCGTGGTAGTATGTGTGTGTGCGTGTGTGTGTGTGCGTGTGTTTGTGCGTGCGTGCGCGTGCGCGCGTGCGCGTGCGTGTGTGTGTGCGCTGTGTGTGCGTGTGAGCGTGCGCGAGCGTGTGTGCACCCGTTGCGGTGTGCATACGTCGGCACTTTAGAGACAAAGGCGGCCGGGCGTGGCGCTAACTGCGACAACCCCCTCGTGTGCTGTGCCGGCGTTAATAGGCACTCGCTAACAGCACTTGCCCACACGCTCCCCACGGCGACACGGGGAGTCGTGTTGCGAGCGCGCGCGTGAGCTGTGAGCCCTGGCGAGTATTGACGGGACGCACGTTGATGAGCCCTGGCGAGGTATTCCACTCGTCCATAGCACCCGAGGTGGCACAACTTTAGCGCTTCCAGTTTTACTTACGTGGCCAATACCGGTGAATCTTTTGATAACCTAATTGCAATGAGTGGGTTATTAAATAATTAACTCACATCAGCCGCATGAATACATCACTAGGGCAAGAGTGTTCGCTGCCTTAGGTATTGCCAGTGTCTGCTCTGGCTCGGGAACTATTTCCAAGAGGACAATTTAAAATATTAAGGAATCAACTCTATAAGAGTCCAACATAATCTCGGCACAATTGCATCGTCAGCGACCGCTCTCATTCCGCGTTCCGCCTCCCGTCAAAGGCCACGCAAATTAAACCCCTACGCCCCTGCGGCGCAGCACGTTCATCGTTTGCAAGCGATGAGATTTGGATCCAATTTTGTAGAACGCATTTACATCGATTTCGCATCTCAATTGGCTTACCACCAATAATGATCAGCCATAGTGTGTCTCTATGTATTGGGATCATTGGTGTAGGATGGTCCCTTGAAGGGTACATGAGTGTGATTCATGAATGACTCTGCTGAGTTCATTGGCAATCGACGTTTGTTTAAGAGTCATATACCAGAGATCAACCAGCGTTAGGGCGAGATTCAGGATTAAGGGCTACCTTGTTTGAAGTTCTGTAACCAAACATTTCAAATTTTATTTTCTTAACAATTCACGCTGGTGGCTAGGTCGTGTGTGGCTATGCCTCTCTATCATTATGACATTAAGATACATACACGCACTTGATGTTTTACAAGGGTATGACGACGATGATGATGCTATGAAGTGCCAGCTATGAACAACCGCCCTGAAGCGAAATGTACTTCGGTGTAATGCCACCTCAAGGCCTTCAAGAGTGCGCCCTTAACGCCTTAAACACCGGGGGGGGAGGGACACGCAATGTTTGGGCAGTGAGACCTCGACGTCAGTGCTGCCATCAATTGGCCGATAAGCAACACTGACGACCCCCTGGCGTGATCCCTTTAGCGCTCATCAGCGAACCAAGGCCAGCGCCGGTGTTTCCACGCCGAACAGCACGGACTTTTGAGAGGGCTGTTGACCAAACAAATATCGTTGACTCCCCCACCCCCCTCCCCGACGCCGTGTTTACCTACCAGCGTGTAATTGACGCAGCGTTACGTGGGCAACTACACCTCTCGTGCGCGAGACATGCGTGCGAATTAAAGGCCTGGGGTGGCAATGCTCGACTGTGGATGCCACTTTAGTTATAACGATATAAGGCGACTGCACTGGCGTGTGAATGAGGATCGTTATAGCTCGAAAACTTCGCTGCTATAAGCGTGGCACCAGATGGCAGCTGATGACGTCTCGCTGGAGCCACCCGAGAAATGGAAACCGCTCTCGTGCGTGCCTATTAAGACCCGGCCGCGGAATTTCCACAAATATTTTTTGTTTGTTTACAGAGGTCAAGCGGATTGGGTGGCATCGCCAGTTTGACCTCTCCTCGGCCACTAGCCGTGCTCGCGACCACGCGAAGCGTGTGGCCGACATCAGCGCAACAAGCGTTAAATCGCCTTTAAATCGTATAGCCCAGTGCCAAACCGAGACGAGTTTCCGCTTCAGGAGCCAAGCCGCGGCTTATTTTTGGATTCCTAGAAAGTGGGACAAATGCTCGGCGACGGATGTTTATTTTTAATCATCTTGTCGTATCAATGAGCCGCCTGTATTAGGACGCGCGTTGACACGCGCAGCAGACGGCACTGCGTCCCGAGTCTGGCCTCGTGCGTATCCCCAACGGATCCCTCAGCGATGTCTTGAACCCCCAGACCGCAAGTCCCCGCCGCGCCGGTCTGTATTTCTGTGCATCGTTCGGTCAAGGAAGCTGCGATGCCACTCGCTTCAGTTGCGCTGCGAGCCCAGGGCCATGGGAATGTCCCGAACGTCACCCGAGCGAGACGCACACGAGCCTCGCTCGTCGGACGAGCGTCCGGTGGCACTCATCTCTGATGCAAGACGCCTTGAGGTGGGAACTCCACATTCCTATGGGGGGCCCGTGAATCTCTCTCTCTCTGCGTAGGACAATCACAGTTGGGGCTTCCCACAATGCACGGCGCGTTTGTGCTTGTGCCTGTCGGTTGGTGCGAGCGGGAGAGGGGCGCAATTGGATGTTGAGTGACACGTGTTGAGTGAAACGTGTTCCTTTGGCCGGCAGTGCTTTGTGACCCATGAAGACCTCGACCTAAAAGGGGCTCCGATGTCCTCGGTCAGGGACGGATCAAATTCCAAGGCACTGTCTTGCGCCGCGCCTCAACAATCCGAACCACCCCGCCCCCCTCCCCCCCTCCCCCCCCAATAAATAAACTCTCAAGGAGGCTCCTTGCACTCGCGCCCTCTCCCACCAGCCACGCGAACAAACACCACGCAACCACTTCTCTCCCAACCTGTGTGCCCGGGGGGGGGGGGGGGGAGAGCCCCCACCAGCGCACGCAGATCCCACCACGCCGCTCGCCTCGCTGTGCCACGCCGCCACATTGGTGCCACGGGCAAGAACGTCGTCTCGTGCGCCTTGGTGCCATATTTCCGCGGCCCACCAACCCCCGTAGCTGTAATTGAACCGCGGCTGGCATGCAGGTCGGCTCGTCACGTTCGCCATCGATCTGCATCCAGAGCTGGCACGCTCCTGCCGGCTCGTTTGGAAACAAAGCAATGCGATCACCGCGCGCGACGCATCGAGTTGTCTCGGTTTTATACTCCAGCGCCAGGTGTGTGTTTCTTCGTTGTTATGATGGCTACTTTTTTTTAAACAAAAAGGTTCATTGTAAAAGTACATGTATATTTGTACGTCTGTTTTTCGAGAATTTCTACTGATTTGTGAATCCGGAGTCTTGTGTGTATGGGTTGAACGTTGTTCAATGGTCTCCCGTATATCCACGGCTGGATGAAGGCCCCCTCACACCCATTGGTGGGGGGGGGGGGATGTTTGACCATGCTTCACCACCCAGTGTCAGTGTGAGGTTGGTGAGGTGGATGCTGAGGTCAGACCTATGAGTGGCGCTGCGTGGGGAGGGAAGTTTCCTCTCTCCCGCAGTGGACCTCGCCATGGTTTCTAAGCGACGAACGTTACGTTTTGTGACGTCACAGGGTGGACGAACGTTGCATCACGCATAGTTTAGACTCCTCGTGTATTTATCAAAAGCAATAACCACTTACAACATTAAAAATAATAATAATTACCTTTCTCAGTGATGCCGGGTACTAAAGCTTGTACTGGTTTTTTTTATACAAATGTGTTAACAGGTGCTTGTGTTGTCGTGGTCGATGTTTTGCATAGTTTATTTATATAAGTGAATAAAATTTAAACACGTAACACACGATTGTGCTACCTTTGTCAGTTAATGCTGGAACCACCACCACTACCACCACCAACCACCACTACCACCAAAATGAAGATAGAGATCTCCGTGTAGCCTTAAAAGACAATTGGGGCAAGTGCTGTTCGCGAGCACCTCTGAAGGCCGGAACTCGGCCATCTTTGTATCCCCAGTGGTGATGTTTACACACTGCACTAGGTCCTCATTTGAGGCTGAATCCACGTAGGGGAGGCCCAGGACCGGTTTAAATAATCGTCACTGGTCTTGGTCGTGAGCGGGAATCGAACTCGGGATACCGGTTTCGTGGCACACCACCACCACTACCACCACAAATGTAATCTCTGTCCCAAGAAAAAATGTCCTCTGTGAATACCATTTGCTTCAATTTAGACCAAGTTTATCTCTATGACGACGATGACGAGAGATGGGAAGCGATGGGGGGGTGGTTCCAGCCAACATCAACTTTCTCTTGATGTGCAATGCCACCCTCCCCAACGTGACCGCAGTGCTGGTGACATTGCGCCGGTGAGTCGAAATGTCGCTTTAGGGACCCCAAGGTTCTCACGAGTGTCAGATTCAGGGGCGTTTAGCGGTCTACTGGAAACCGAGAGAAAACGGGTCAAGTTGTGCAGTGGCATCTCGCAGAAGGGAGGAGGCGACGGCGAGGAGTGGTGGAATCAGTGGCGCTGGTCGTGACGATTGCTTGATTTTGGCCGTTGCATTTTATGATGGGGTGCGATTTAAGCAAAATTGTGGCTGGCGATGATAAACCTAACACAAGTGTGACCCATAAATCGTCCTCATTAAAACCTAACCCCCTTACACTCCAACTTAAAATGGCACTGGGGTGACGGGACTCTTGGCGGAGGCAGGAAACAGGGGGCATAAAAGGGCAAATTCTGCCAGATGGTATTCATGTGTTTCCGCCACTATCGGAGCGCGTCTCACCGCGTCGCAGTGGCACAGCGCAGTGGATTGCGGTCACGTTGCAGCCCGAGATGCCGCCCGCACTGCGTGGAGGGTGAAGTGGGCCCGGGTGGCGGTTCCTGTGCGACTTGTGAACGCTTCCTGCCACCTCCAGCCCCGCCGCTGGAGGTGGCAGGGAAGGATGTCGCCCTGCCTGCTTCAACCGAGCGGGATTTGACCATGCTACGAGCAGCGTGAGGCCGGCAAATCCTGCCAGGATTGCGTTTCTGCCACTGACGGATGAGTCGATTTACCTGGGATTCCAGTTAGAAACAAATACACGCAGCAAAGCACGTTGCAAAAAACAGCACTCCCTGACTCATGGGTCAGACGGTGGCAACAGACCCATATGTTGTTCGGGAGGTATCAGCACATTGACACGAAGATGGTTGAAGTGTGTAAGCCGTCATCCAGTAGTGGCTAGATATGGCTCAGAAATGACGGTAATAGGGAACCCATTTTGTATGTATGTGTAATGCGGTTGTAAACGGCCCTTCTGAGGTGCCGTCAGGGGGGGAGGAGTTAGGTCACGTGGGGGGCAGAGGGGTTGAGTATAGAAGGAGGGGAACCGGAAGAGCAAGGAGAGTGACGGGGAACCAGGAACAGAGGAAGGCCACGAAGGGCGAAGCGGGGTGTGGCGAGATCGCCACGAACACGGGGGGAGCGAGGATCGGCACCGTTGGCCAGCGGTGACCGACCCGAAGCAGCGAGGAGGCTGCAGTCAGCAGCGGGGCTGCACAGAGAGGGTGGGCAGCGGGTCTGCATACAGTGACAGCCAGAGGGTCTGCACATAGGGGTAGCAGCGGGAGTCTGCATAGGGGTAGCAGCGAGTCTGCAGGGAGGAGGTTACAGTAGATGAAGCAGAGAGTCAGAGGGGAGAGGAAGCTATAATAGCAGTGAATAGCCGGGGGCTACAAATACAGGAGTTATAACAGAGTGCCGTGTGGGTAAAGACGTGAACCTGAATAAAGACACGAAGACAGAGAGAAGTGTTCGAGTCCTTTTATTACACTGGAGTCAGAAGTGAAACGGCATGGCGAAACAACTGAGGAAGAAGAATATCCCATCTCCGGCGTCGGCTTCATCATCGGACGACGACGATCTTCCTCCTGAGGTCGGCTTCACTTCGGCGGAGGGAGAGATCCGTGAGGGCCCGGGTGTGGAGGAGGTTGCCGCTGCGTCCGACCCATCTGCGTTGAAGGACGAAGATTTAAGATGGACCCGGATGGCGGAGCAACTGGCGACCCTAAAAACCGTCATCACGGAGTTGTGTGACCTTGTCACGCCAAGGGCGGCGTTGGAAGGTGATGGTGGTGATCGGCAGGAGCCCCGGTCGTCTTCGATGGCGCCGCCATCGGCCACGCGGCGTGAAGACGCCATCTTGGGCGTGGCGCACCACGGAAGGCGGGAAGCCGCCATTTTGGGGCCGCCACGAGGATCGTCCGCCATCTTGGCGACACCGCGTTGCGACGCCTTGCTGAACTTGCCGCCGGAAGAGTCGGTGACGGACGGAAGCAGGCCAAGGAGCCGCAGTCGTCACCTTACAACTGTTAAGGAGTTCTCCATCGGGGGCGATTGGAGTGCGTTCGCTTGTCGATTTTTGGCGGCGGTACGAACGGCAAGGTGGACGGACGCCGAGGCGCTGGAGGTGCTTCCGACTCTCCTTGACGATGAGTCTGTTCGTTTTTTTCGCTCTATAAAAGCTGCGAAGAAGAAAACATTGCGTGGAGTGTTCGACGAAATGGCGGACGCGTACGAGCCACCGGATGACGCCCATCGCCGCTTCGTGCAGCGGCAACGCGCACCGGAGGAGTCGCCTGTAGCGTACAGGGGCGCCGTGCTGGAACTCGCGATGGCCGCTTACCCGGAGACGGAGCCTGACCTGCTGGAACCTCTCATCTTGGGGAAGATGTTGGAGTTATCCCGGGATCTGGGCATTCCTATGCCGGCGTGCGGTCACGAGAAACTCACGTCCCGGACCGCGGCTAAGTGTTTGGACGCTCAGTTCAATCTCCGCCGCTGGAAACAAGTCACGGCGTGGACGGGCGGTCCTGTCGTCGATGGGGGGGCCGTAGGGTGGGACCCTACAAAGGCCGTGTACGTGCCGGATGCGACCGGCCCAAAGGAGCTGTCGGCCGCCTCCACTCCGTGGCCGGCTCGAAGCGGGCCGGGGCTGCGGGCTCCGCCGCCGGCGCGGCCACGTCGGGACGGGGTGCCTGCTGCGCGCCGACCCGACGTCGACTGTTTCCGCTGCGGCCGTCGGGGCCACTATGCCAGGGACTGCTGGGCCCGGGTTCCGGGGCCGCCCCAGCAGGAGGCCTCGATCGCGGACGTCCCAAAGAAAGACCCTCCGGCACAGACAATCCGGCCGTGACAGCGCAGGGAGGAGGACCTTCCGCTTGTGGGACGCCGACCGGAGCCGCAGAACCCACGGGACCTGCAGCTCTTCCTATCCCTCCGCGGACGCGAGTACGGGATGTTTCTGGACGCGAGCGGGACAGTGGCGGGCCTCCAATGGCGACGGAAGAACTTGCGCCCGTCGCCCCTAAAACCCTTCCACGTTCCCGCTCGGCGGGTGGGCCGCCGACCGTCCGGGACGGCCCGGCTACCCGTACTCGCTCGAAATCCCTCACGTTTCGTTAGATTGTGTTGTGTTGTGTTATTGTTATAATGTTCTTCAATGCTTCGTGTCTTTTTGCGTGTTGGCCCTTTACACCCGCATTGCTTTTCAGGTTGCAATTCAGCCGAGGTCGGCTGGATTTTCTTTAGGGGGGAGGGTGATGTAATGCGGTTGTAAACGGCCCTTCTGAGGTGCCGTCAGGGGGGGAGGAGTTAGGTCACGTGGGGGGCAGAGGGGTTGAGTATAGAAGGAGGGGAACCGGAAGAGCAAGGAGAGTGACGGGGAACCAGGAACAGAGGAAGGCCACGAAGGGCGAAGCGGGGTGTGGCGAGATCGCCACGAACACGGGGGGAGCGAGGATCGGCACCGTTGGCCAGCGGTGACCGACCCGAAGCAGCGAGGAGGCTGCAGTCAGCAGCGGGGCTGCACAGAGAGGGTGGGCAGCGGGTCTGCATACAGTGACAGCCAGAGGGTCTGCACATAGGGGTAGCAGCGGGAGTCTGCATAGGGGTAGCAGCGAGTCTGCAGGGAGGAGGTTACAGTAGATGAAGCAGAGAGTCAGAGGGGAGAGGAAGCTATAATAGCAGTGAATAGCCGGGGGCTACAAATACAGGAGTTATAACAGAGTGCCGTGTGGGTAAAGACGTGAACCTGAATAAAGACACGAAGACAGAGAGAAGTGTTCGAGTCCTTTTATTACATATGTATGTTTAACTTCCTTTTCACCATACATTGTCAACCGTGCTAACCGGAGGTACGGGGACAACAAACTAAACACAAAAAAGCAGTTATAAAGAAATGAGTTTTCTATCTAGATTTAAAAATGCATAGCTCCAGTAACTTCCTACTATCGAAAGCAAAAGCGTTCCAGACGGCCGCAGAAGCGCATCTGAAAGCGCGCGGTGGAGTGTCCGTCTTTGTTCGATGGCCAGCCAGAAGCTGCTGCGAGGAAGACCGAAGTTCGCGTGATGGTTTATGCTTCTTGACGAAATCAGCAATTTATCGTGGTTCCTTGGTGGCAAGTATTTGTGGTAATGAGTGCGACCAGAAGTCAATGCAGCTCGGCGAGCACTAGACGGACATAGTCGAATCTTGCAGTACCTGTCACGACACGTGCCGATGAATACTGCATATGCTGCATGTTTTTTGTCAGACGAAGTGAGTTTAAATAATCGAGCCTCGTCGATACTATGCTACACGCCACCGTGTTGGCTATGTCATGACTGCATAGTGGTCGAATGTCTCGTAGAGCCATGATATGAAAATTTCAGGACCCGACGACATTTTGCACGTGGTGATCGTCCAGCAGTGAATGGATAATGGTGGTAGCGCTTAAGTTCGTGTTAAAACTCGAGGTCATGCTTAATGAACGCCTCGGGACGTTGTTAAAGCTAGGGTGAGCGATCGTGTCCATGGCATGCTCAACTCGGGAATGGCACACAAAAGGAAATTCCCTGAGGAGCACAGACAATTCCAACAAAATGTTTCAACTTTTAAAAAAGAAGGGGAAGAACCAAGACCCCTCGAATAACTCTCGCAGGGCTCTGCCAATAAAAATTCCCAACAGCACCCAGACTATGCATGCCCCCATCCAGATTTGGCACCGATGTAAAACACTCGCAATTTTTTTCCCCCCCATTATGCATTCATTCATAAAGACTGGCACGTTTCCTCGCGCTACTCATTTCCACACACACGGTGCTTTGTCAGGAAACTGTGCGTGCAGAAGGAATTGAAGTCCTCCACTCGCACGCGAAAGTGCAACCAAAAGATGACACAGAGGGAGTGTGTGTGTGTGTGTCGCTGGAGGTCCGATGGACGCAGGTATCCCTTCAAGAATAAAAATGTACAATTTATAAGAGGGAAAATATCCGGAATACTCAAACACATGTATTAATGACTCTAAATGTGGTGGACATCGATACAAAACAAATATCACAGCAATCTCGTACTTTATAATAGGAAGTGTTAGGTAGAATTTCCCTGGTGATTTTTCTACACTATAAACCACCTAATACCGAGTGGGCAACTACCACGCTCCGGTCACTTCCTCATCTGGCGGTTGACACCGACGACTGACAGCCACCACGATGCCGTCACATCGACACACGGAGGCGATGACGCTCGCAGACTCGGACTCGGGACGATGACGTCCATCCGCGTTTCGCCCGCGAATAACAAACACCTCTGCACGCGGCGAGGTGGAGCGCAGAGCAGAGTCCGTGGCCTCTGCCGCCTCTCGAGGGAACAATCGATGAGGGGCCTCCCGTCAGCTTCTGGAACCGTCCTCGGATCTTTCCCCTCCCGAAGTCAACATCACCCAACCATTGTGTACACAGGCATCATCGAAGTGCCACTTACAGCCTCTGAACTCGAGCCGCACTGGAAGTTCCGCAAAGCACCGAGGCTTCTTACTGCCGAACCCGAAGACCGGATACAGAAAAACCCCAGTAAACATGCAACTTTGGGTCAAACGTTGGTATGTAGATGGAATCGTTGGCCGAGGGTTCCATTTTTATTGGGTTCAACCTGGACTGGAAAACTTTGACCGATTGACCCGGATTCTTATCATATAGCGGCCACAAACGACATTTCCAGCAATTGTGATTCAAATGCCACGTGGTGATTGGCTATTGGGCTGATCCGACAGCCGATGCTCTGCTCGCTCAATATCAGGGGAAGTGGATTCATCGAAATATTATTCTCGAACCAGCGGCACCGCAACAATAGATTGATTAAAAGTTAATTGGTTTTCAAATCAATACTATTGGAATCGTTTGAAATTTTAAATAAAAAATATAAATCTTCTTGGTTCTTTCGGTAAAGTCACGTAGAAGGGAAATAATAAAATAAAAAAAATAAAACATAATAAAATAATTCTCACGACGTTTCGGCCACAACGCAAGCAGACGTCCTCAGGTGAAGAACAGGTCAGACCTGATTTGCTCCAGCCCTTTTTGATTTGTATCTCGTTATTGTCATCATGTAATCTGCACAGCTGTTTCGCCTTAATTTATTTATTTGGTTTAATTTATAGACGTATAAAAAGGCCTTGGTGACGTATGAATGCATGGATGTTCAACATCTTTCGCAATATACGTAGCCAATTGTGCTAATGGGAGGTGCGGGGGAAGGACAACAAACTAAACACAAAAAAAACAGTTTGTGAGGGTTACTCGCTTTTTTAGATAGGAAAGAGAGGAGTTAGGATCCATTTTCTCTCCCGTGCAATTCCCTAAATATTTTGTAGAGGGCACTAACGCGGATTTCTGAAAGTGCTTTAAAGGCGACAGAAAGGTAGGCAATAAGTCGATCCGGAATATGGAGAATTTTAACAAGATTTGAAAAGTATCAACTATGCCTTGGTTCGTTATGCACCATTGACGCACTATGCACAAGAACAATAACCAACTATGGCGGATAATTATTATTTCTTGACAACCAAGTACAACCAACTCTTCCAAACTCTCGAAATTCCAACGGCACACATCAACATATCACCGTAGTTCACCAGCTCAGCGCAGCGCCCATGCGTGTCTACAATAACAAAACACCGAGTACAACCAACTCTGCAAAACTCTCGGCAACAATAACAGCGACGCATTGGTATAAAACTAGATTATAAGCTTTCGTGACTGCAGGAATTACTCTTAGTTTTTTTTTCGGTAAAGTCACGTAGAAATTAAATTAAAGAATAATATTACTATTTAATGTAATTTCTACATTGGTATAAACTCGTCGTTCACCAACTTAACACAGCGCCCCACGTATCGACAATCACAAGTCACCGTGGCAATGAAACAGAGACGCGACGACCGTTGTTCGTACCGACCATTACGCACCCTCCACTCTTGGGTGATGAAACAATGCAGCGGAAGTCCAGGGCACTATCAACGACTCAACACAACTGCAGCCCCGGGACTTGGTTTTGGAGTCTCCGACAGCGCTCCGAGCGACTTAACGCAGCGGTGGTATCGGGACTTGGTTTTGGAGTCTCCGACAGCGCTCCGAGCGACTCAATGCAGCGGTGGTATCGGGACTTGGTTTTGGAGTCTCCGACAGCGCTCCGAGCGACTCAACGCAGCGGTGGTATCGGGACTTTGTTTTGGAGTCTCCGATAGCGCTCCGAGCGACTCAACGCAGCGGTGGTATCGGGACTTTGTTTTGGAGTCTCCGATAGCGCTCCGAGCGACTTAACGCAGCGGTGGTATCGGGACTTGGTTTTGGAGTCTCCGACAGCGCTCCGAGCGACTTAACGCAGCGGTGGTATCGGGACTTGGTTTTGGAGTCTCCGACAGCGCTCCGAGCGACTCAATGCAGCGGTGGTATCGGGACTTGGTTTTGGAGTCTCCGACAGCGCTCCGAGCGACTCAACGCAGCGGTGGTATCGGGACTTTGTTTTGGAGTCTCCGATAGCGCTCCGAGCGACTCAACGCAGCGGTGGTATCGGGACTTGGTTTTGGAGTCTCCGATAGCGCTCCGAGCGACTTAACGCAGCGGTGGTATCGGGACTTGGTTTTGGAGTCTCCGACAGCGCTCCGAGCGACTCAACGCAGCGGTGGTATCGGGACTTGGTTTTGGAGTCTCCGATAGCGCTCCGAGCGACTCAACGCAGCGGTGGTATCGGGACTTGGTTTTGGAGTCTCCGACAGCGCTCCGAGCGACTCAACGCAGCGGTGGTATCGGGACTTGGTTTTGGAGTCTCCGACAGCGCTCCGAGCGACTTAACGCAGCGGTGGTATCGGGACTTCGTTTTGGAGTCTCTGACAGCGCTCTGAGCGACTCAACGCAGCGGTGGTATTGGGACTTCGTTTTGGAGTCTCCGACAGCGCTCCGAGCGACTCAACGCAGCAGTGGTATCGGGACTTGGTTTTGGAGTCTCCGACAGTGCTCCGAGTAACTCAACGCAGCGGTAGTATCGGGACTTGGTTTTGGAGTCTCGGACAGCGCTCCGAGTGACTCAATGCAGTGGTGGTATCGGGACTTTGGTTTTGGAGTCTCTGACAGCGCTCCGAGTGACTCAATGCAGCGATGGTATCGGGACTTGGTTTTGGAGTCTCCGACAGCGCTCTGAGTGACTCAACGCAGCGGTGGTATCGGGACTTGGTTTTGGAGTCTCCGACAGTGCTCCGAGCGACTCAACGCAGCGGAAGTCTCGGGACTTGGTTTTGGAGTCTCCGACAGCGCTCTGAGTGACTCAACGCAGCGGTGGTATCAGGACTTGGTTTTAGAGTTTCTGACAGCGCTCCGAGCAACTCAACGCAGCGGAAGTCTCGGGACTTGGTTTTGGAGTCTCCGACAGCGCTCCGAGTGACTCAACGCAGCGGTGGTATCTGGACTTGGTTTTAAAGTTTCTGACAGCGCTCCAAGCGACTCAACACAGCGGAAGTCTCGGGACTTGGTTTGGAGTCTCCAACAGTGCTCCGAGCGACTCAACGCAGCGGCGGTATCGGGACTTGGTTTTGGAGTCTCCGACAACGCTGTGAGTGACTCAACGCAGGGGAAGTCTTGGGACTTAGTTTTGGAGCTTCCAACAGCGCTCTGAGCGACTTAATCTAGATGTAATAGTACATAGCTCCAATAGCTTCTAACATCGGAAAGAAGAGCGTTCCAAACGGTCAAAGTAGTGCATCTGAAAGCATACGATACAGTGGCCATATTTGTTTGATGGTTATCCAAAAACCGCTGCGAGGATGACCGGAGTTTGTGTGATGGTTTATGTTCCTGGACGAGATCAGCAAGGTACGCCGACTAGGCACGGCATAGTCGATGACTGTTCGTCACCCAGCTTGATGAACTGTGATCGACCATGTCGAAAAAAAATCAATCCAACCCAGTGCTGTACCTGATACACCGAACCTTAATCTTAGCCACCCGATGAGTATCTCTTTGCTGAGAAATCGAGGCCAAACCAATCCATTATCTTGTAGAGGTCATCAGTGATTTTTAGTAGAACCGCCTTAGTGCACGGGAACTTCCTGTATGCCGACTGCAATGGGTTGAATCTGCCCATTGCAGCAATGTGTGGAAGTAACCACTTAAAAAAGGGGCTTAGGTTTGAGATCAGGCAATAGTTTTCAGGGTGGCTCAAGCCGACTTTTGTCAGGAGCAGTATTACCTGCGCCATTTTGAACCGGTCTGGAAAAACTAAATATTTGCCTGGTGGATAATCAGCATCGTAAAAATGACCGAGCATGATTGTAGAATGGACGTGTGGATGTCGTCAAGCGGCGACGTCTTTTTTGGCAGCCGTGTGATGAACATCGACACCTCTGCCACCGACGTTGGTGCCAGGGTCTCGAGTATTGCATTGGTTCCCGGTTGATCAAACTCAGATGGAAGACCGGGAGAATGCCGTTGCCTTCAAGTTAGAAACTCGAGGCTTGATCGTCACTATTTTATTGGCGAAGAACGTCGCAAGTGCTCTGCACAGACCAGGTTGACTATCATCTATAAGAGGCAGGCCTAAATGGTCTTTGGCATGTGATTGTGTGTATGCTGTCCATGACAGAAAACTTTGTTATTCTAGCTTACTCGCTTGTCTGGTTAGCCTCTAAATTACTATTATTTAGTCCCTCTGATATTCCTGAAAAACATTATGTTGTGTAATAGGAGACCAATAGTATTATGGTTCTTCAATTAAGTTTTGTTTGTAACAATGTGTTAAATAGGTCGCATTTTTTTTCATATCCAGTTAATCCATCGAGTCTGATAATTTTCTGTATATATACAGTGAGGGAAATAAGTATTTGACCCCTCTGCAAAACATGACGTAGTACTTGGTGGCAAACCCTTGTTGGCAATCACAGAGGTCAGACGTTTCTTGTAGTTGGCCACCAGGTTTGCACACATCTCAGGAGGGATTTTGTCCCACTCCTCTTTGCAGATCTTCTCCAAGTAATTAAGGTTTCGAGGCTGACGTTTGGCAACTCGAACCTTCAGCTCCCTCCACAGATTTTCTATGGGATTAAGGCCTGGAGACTGGCAAGGCCACTCCAGGACCTTAATGTGCTTCTTCTTGAGCCACTCCTTTGTTGCCTTGGCCGTGTGTTTTGGGTCATTGTCATGCTGGAATACCCATCCACGACCCATTTTCAATACCCTGGCTGAGGGAAGGAGGTTTTCACCCAAGATTTGACGGTACATGGCCCCGCCCATCGTCCCTTTGATGCGGTGAAGTTGTCCTGTCTCCTTAGTAGAAAAACACCCCCAAAGCCTAATGTTTCCACCTCCGTTTTTGACGGTGGAGATGGTGTTCTTGGGGTCATAGGCAGCATTCCTCCTCCTCCAAACACGGCGAGTTGAGTTGATGCCAAAGAGTTCCATTTTGGTCTCATCTGACCACAACACTTTCACCCAGTTGTCCTCTGAATCATTCAGATGTTCATTGGCAAACTTCAGACAGGCATGTATATGTGCTTTCTTGAGCAGGGAGACCTTGCGGGCGCTGCAGGATTTCAGTCCTTCACGGCGTAGTGTGTTACCAACTGTTTTCTTGGTGACTATGGTCCCAGCTGCCTTGAGATCATTGACAAGATCCTCCCGTGTAGTTCTGGGCTGATTCCTCACCGTTCTCATGATCATTGCAACTCCACGAGGTGAGATCTTGCATGTGTAATAAAGGACTCCTTCACACACGATGTCGCTCTCCGTTGGTCCTTTATTGGGTTCTTCCTCGCAACCTGCCGGTCCTCTCTCTGACCCTCGCCGTCTCCGTGTTCGTGCGCCCCGCGCACGCTCCGTGTGGCTCTCGCCCACACCGTCTCCGTCGGCCCCTCCTCACCCGGCTTGGCCACACCGCCCTTCGGGTACCCTGCACACTCCGCTGGCGCCCTCTATCTCCGTGCGATCCCGCATGCTCCGCTGGCCTGGCCACACCCCGCGTACGCTGGATCCCAGTACGCCTATGACCCCCGACCACGTGGCAATGGCGCCACTTCTCCCTCCACCGCCAGCGTGGCTCCCTCCGTGGTTCACTCTCTCTCTGTCCCCCCTCCTCTTCCGGCTCTCTCCTTATATCCCCTCTCTCACGTGACCCAAACTCCACCTTCTCTTACTGCCCCTGTCTCTGCCCCCACTCACCCCGACGACCAGGCTCCGCCTCTCCAATACACCGGCCCGTGTGAGTGGTGCAGAGGCAGCGCCCACCCTGTCCTTGCTCGCATTACACTACCCCCCTCCCCCCCTGATGAAAAAGCCAGCCGTCCTCGGCTGCAACAGAACAACAATAATGCGAGCAACACATGACAAACCGGCATAAGACGACAACGGAGAGAAGAACAATAACAATTAACGAAAGGGAAGGGATTTAGAATGCGTGCGAGTCGCCAGGCCGTCCCGCACGGGGGTACCCCCCCCGTGCGGACCGTGGCCGTGATGGGGTTTAAGGAGCGGCAGGACTGGAACCGCCCGCCGCTGTTGGAGGCCCGTCACTCCCAGCGTCCCGTTCCCGAAAGAGGTCCGACATCGAGGCCTCCCGCAACTGCGCCCTGAGGTGGGGTTGTAGGGGCAGCGGGGTCAAGTGTCCCCATCGCCGTGGTAGGCCCACCCGGAGCAGGAATCACCATGTCCGGCAGGATCACCGCCGGTCCGTCTATAGGAGGCACGACAGGTGCGCTTGAACAGGAAAAGTCAGTGGCGCGTCGGTCACGACAGACACCGGCAAGGCAACATTAGGAGATGACGCATCCGTCCGTGGGGTCACATAGGGTTTCAATCGGGATGTATGAACGTACCAACACCGCGATCCGAACCGAACACGCGCGGACTGCGGACTAGGAACATCAATAAGCACCACCGGCCTCTGCCACGGCCTATGCAACTTAGGGGAGGTCCCCACCGGTACCTGCGGGCAGTGCAGCCAGGCCATGTCCCACACCCGCCAGGGGGACTCACCATGCGAGCGTCGTGCACAGCGTTCGTTCCGGGCCTGGGTCTTGGCAGTAGCCAATCGGGCCCCCTCCCGCGCCTCAGCCACACGACGAACAGTGTCCCGAATATAATCGGGGAGAGGCTTAACAGGACCCTTCACCCCCGTGCCCAGCTGCACGTCCACCGGCGGCACGTTCTCGCGGCCGTACATCAAAAAGAAAGGCGAGTACCCCGTCGACGCATGTGGCGTCATCCGGTACGCGGAGGGCACCCCGGGAATATGCAAATCCCAATCAGCCTACTTTTCACTAACCGTATGACAGAGCATTGCCGATAGGGTCCGATTAAGACGTTCAACCATCCCATCCGTCTGCGGATGGTAGGGAGACGTCCGTACCTTCTTGGTCCCCAGTGCAGCGCACACCTCAGCCAATAATTTAGAAGAAAAATTTCGCCCTTGGTCCGTAAGCAACCTTTCTAGTGCCCCTTTGTCCATTACATATCCGAACAGGAACGCCTCCGTGATAGACATCGCTGACTGATCGGCTAAGGGCCAGGCCATCGGCCAGCGGGAAAGATATTCCACTCCAACCAATAAAAAAAATATCCAACGCCACTAATTCATTAATCCGTGACACCTGTATGGACTGCACTGGCGGAACATATGGGTGTTTATGCGGTTTCCATCGGGCACAGTCGGAGCATGCCTGAATATGCCCGACGACATCAGTCGTCATGCCATGCCAAAAATAATCCCGCTGTAACGTCAACAAGGTTTTCTGTACTTCGAGATGTAATAACTTCTCGGAATGCAGAATCCGAATCAATTCATATCGCAGCGACACCGGCACAACAAGCCGCCAGCGATCGTGCAAGCCTTCCCTCAGAGCAGCACCCGGCTTCCTATTGTATAGCGGGCCACCCCTTACCTTCGCAGCCCGACCCCGCAAGGCCCCCAGTGAGTCATCAAGCAATTGTTCGCGAACCCATACCGAACGTGGCAAATTCAAAACCCCATCAGCCGGCTCTGGACACGCGGGAGCCTCAGGCATCTCCACAGCGGACGTAACCGTCCGAGGTGGCAGCGGAACCCGCGTGCACCTATTTGTGCCCGAAGTGCAAGTGCACGGGGACCCCTGCGGCAATCTAAAAAGTGCGTCCGCGTTCGCGTGGTGCGATCCCTTCCGGTACTGAATTTCAAATGAAAACTGCAGGGTTTCCAACCATCGTGCCAATTGGCCAGACGGTTGATCAACCCTCAGGGCATATTGCAGAGCAGCATGATCCGTGCGCACAATAAACGTACGGCCGTATAGATACGGCCGGTATTGGCGAAGAAAATGTACTATGGCCAAGAGTTCCCGACAAGTAACGCAGTAGCGGGTGTCCGCCGGAGACAGCACGCGGCTTCCGTAAGCCACTACGCGTTCGACGCCGTCCCTAGATTTGGACAGGACGGCCCCAATCCCCGTGTCACTCGAGTCGGTATCTTCGATAAATGGCCGAGTAAAATCCGGATAGTCCAGCGTCAGCGCCGAAGCCAAACGATCGCGTAGGCTCTGAAATGTCGCCTCCTCCGCCAGTCCCCAACTGAACCTCCGGCTCTTCGCCGTAAGGAGGTGTAAAGGCCTTGCGATCGTGGCAAAGTCAGGCACGAACCTGCGGTAATAAGAAGCGAACCCGACGAACCAACGCACGTCCCCCACTGAGGCCAGAGTCGGCCAGTTCCGGACGCACGCCGTCTTCTCCGGGTCAGTGGCCACCCCGTCCGAGCTGACTATGTGGCCCAAATAGCGCACGGATCGCTGCAACAAGTGACACTTTTTAGGCTTTAACTTCAATTTAGCGGAACGCATCCTCGCAAACACCGCGTCCAATCTCCGCAGATGTTCCTCAAACGTGCGGCTGAAGACGAAAACATCGTCCAAATATATCAGACACGTGTCCCACTGCAGACTGGTCAACACGAGTTCCATCAATCGCTGGAACGTCGCCGGGGTGGCGTTCAATCCCATGGGGAGACAATTAAATTGAAACAAGCCCTGCGGCGTATGGAAAGCCGTCTTTTCCTTCGAGGACTCGTCCAGGGGAAGTTGCCAAAATCCCGATGAAAGATCGAGAGTAGAAAAAATTTTTGCCCCAGACAAGGCATCGAGGGAGTCATCCATACGCGGCAGGGGGTACGTGTCTGCAACCGACACTTTATTCAACCTGCGAAAATCGACACAAAACCGCAATTTCCCATCCTTTTTCTTCACAAGGACCACTGGAGCACCCCACGGACTGTTGGACGGGGAAATAATGTCGGCGGCCAGCATATCGTCCACCGCGCCCCGTATATGATCCCGCTCCGACGGACTCAACCGATGAGAGTTCATCAAAATCGGAGCGGCATCCCCTGTATCAATATGGTGAGAGAGCAGAGAAGTGCGTCCCAAATCGAAATCGTCCAAACTAAAAACGTCGGAATACTTTCCCAACAGCGTGCGAAGCACGGACCGTTGGGTCCCAGTTAAGGTCACATTCTCCCGGCACAATTCTGCAATCCAGCGATCGTCCTGTGCCGTGGAGGTCGAGACCCCCCCTACGAGGCCCCGAGGGCCCCCATCGTCATGGGCCGTGAAAGCAGTCGTAGCATGAGCTAAAACCGTTCCGGCCGGCACACTAACATTATCTGCGGTCCCATTCAACACTTGTAAAAACGGGGGTTGACCCGGCCGAACAATCGTCTGCGCCCCGACCAGCGTTAAGCCCCCCGTTATAGCATTGGACGGCGACAACAACACACCTGCCGCCCCCTCGATTCCCGGCACTAGTTTCCGATAACGCAGCGGAATAAGCATTTGCGACCCAGGTGGAACATCAACCGATACCTCGGAGAGCGCCTGCACCTGGCGGTCAGAAACGGACTGGCCCCAGGGTGATGGCAAGAAGGCAATTTGGCGGCCCCCCGGTAATTGGATACAATTATGATCCACCCTAATCTGAATGGGCATTTTCGCCAGGAAATCCGTTCCCAACAAGCAGGGCACCGCGAGGGACTTAGAAATCAACACCGTCCCAGAAACCGAAACACCCCCAACCGCTATGCTGGCGTCCACCTGACCCACAATGCCCATACTTCCCCCATTCGCCGCTATGCACGAGTCGTACACCGGTCGCACCCGCTCCGGAGGAATGGACAGGAGGTGAAATATAACATCTGAGATAATGGTCGCGGACGCACCCGAGTCCACCAAAATACGCACGTCCACCCCTTGGATGGAACCCGGCACAGTGGACGACCCGGTAGTGGCCGCAACCACCCTCCGTGCCAATTTACGCCACTGCGTCAGTGAGCGACGCGGCCCTTCCAGCGCTCCCCCGTTAGTAACATTATCCGGACCCCGCGGCGAAAGAGATGCATGAGGTGACAGGCCTTGCCGGGTGTCTGATACGTACCGACTTGCCTGTCGTGGTTGTTCTTGACGCGTCGCCTCCTTGGCAGGGGCCTCCTGCTGGAGCGGCAGGTGAGGGCGAGCCCAACATTCCCTGGCGAAGTGCCCCCGACGGCCGCAGCGGAAGCACAACAGGTCGGGCCGTCGTCCGGCGCCCCCCCTGTCCTGGCAATCTCGCAACGATGGCCCCGGCCCCAACTCCGCACCCCCGCGAGTAGGCGGCTGGGTCGCTGCTGCCGTCAACTCCGCAGGCCCCCTCTCGTCCCGCACGTACACGGCCTTCGACGGATCCCATCCCGTGGCACCGCCCTCAATCTTGGGGCTCCTTGTCCAGGCTGTCACTTGCTTCCACTGGCGCAGGTTGAATTGCGCGTCCAGGCACTTAGCCGCTATCCGGGAGGTCAGTTGTTCGTGGCCACACACAGGCATGGGGATGCCCAAATCCCTGGACAGCTCCAACATTTTTCCTAAAATCAAAGACTCCAGCAAGTCAGGCTCCGTGTCCAGGTATGCGGCCATAGCAAATTCCAAGACGGCACCCCGGTAAGCCACGGGAGATTCCTCCGGAGCCCGTTGCTGTTGAATAAACCTGCGATGTGCATCGTCTGGGGGCTCATAAGCTTCTGCCATCTCTTCAAATACAGCCTTCAGCGTAGTCTTCCTCGCGGCTTTAATGGAGCAGAAAAACCTGACCGATTCGTCATCGAGAAGCGTCGGCAGGACTTCTAGAGCCTCCGGACTGCCGCCTCAAAGCGGCAGGCGAACGCACTCCAGTCGCCGCCAAGTGAGAATTCCTTGAGCGTCGTCAGACGATGGCTGCGGGTCCCCGAGTCACCGTAATCCGCTGACGGTGTTCCACGCGGTGGCGAGACGATAGCGTCTTCCCGCGTAGACAAGATGGTGGCTTCCCGCGGAGACAAGATGGCGGCTTCCCGCGGTGACAAGATGGCGGCTTCCCGTGCTTTGTCCCCGGCCCCATTCAAGATGGCGGCGTCATGCTGCGTGGCGGAGAGGGCGGGAAGCATCGCGCGGGCCCCAATGGCGGATGGCTCCTCGCTCAGGGCGATCCGGCGTCGCCGCCGTCGTCACAAGGGCGCACAGTTGTGTCAGCGTGGCACGCAGCAACTCGAGTTGAGCCGTCACGTGCCGCCAGCCTTCCTCGGCGCCCGTCGAGGCAGATGGCCCCGCTGCAGCGACGATTTCTTGCATCAGAAGCATGACGTTTCATGTTTCTGATCGTGTCCGCGAGCACAAGTCAGATCTGAAACACGGCAGAACTGATTCTTCGGCCGTTGCCGATCATTGCTACAACTCGGTGGGCTCTCATGAAATTGTCTTTTCCGAGACCAAGGTTCTCTGCAAACCTCCTGGCTACCATCAAAGGTTTGTACACGAAGCCATACAAATATACAAACACAGACATAATTTCAACCGTGATGATGGGTACAAACTTAGTAATCATTGGAAAGATGTTATCAACCACGCAAAAAAGACTTAATTACACATTTTTGGACCATCTTATCTGACAGGCACTATTTTACTTTACTTTACCGAGTGTTAACATCCCCAGTGTTTAACAGTACTCTCTTCATTGTTCAGCCAGCACTGGTATAAACATGGGCATTTTCGTTCTTTTCTATCATGTGTATCAACAGGTGCTTGTACACACACATGTCCACGCACACTTGCACCCCACACTCTCTTTTGGCCTCCCCTCCCCCTCTCTGTCCAATGCGTTGGCGTGTGCAGCAGTAGTTGCTTGCGCACAACCACGTCCACGTCGCCGACTCTCGTGTACCACGTCGTGCATTTTTTTGGCCCTGCCCCCCCCTCCCCCTCCCGATGCGTTCTACTTGGCACTTCGTGCCGTCTTTGAGCCCCGCCCCCTCCCTCCCGATACGTTCCATTCATTGGCTACCACATTCTGATGAGCTCCCCCCCCCTCTCCTCCCCCCTCAACTTACTTTTAAGGGATTACATCTTGAATCATTGCCTCACTTGATGCAGAAAATCTGGCTGTGACGGTCCCACCTGATGACGGAGACTTGTGTTGCCTCCAAAACGTCGTGATTTTTATTTTATTTTACTTTTATTAATTTTAATGTTTTACCTACGTGACTTTACCGAAAAAACCTAAGAATATGGTACCAGCGGTGTCAAGATCGGCCTCTGTGGAGCAGGCTCGTGAAGGACGCTACTGGGCAGTCGGAGGCAGTCGCCCTTCAACAACAATGGAGGGTGGAGGAGCGACGCTCACAACAACGGGCGGAGCGCCGGATGGCTAAAGCACAGCAAGTTGGCACAGTAGGGGGCACAGGTGTTGCATCAGCCAGTCATCTCAGTCAGTCGACCTGTGACATCTGGGTTTGCCCCGTGACCTCCTGCCAGCGGGCATTCGACACTTCACGTGGCCCCAAGGTGAACATAGCCTGGCACAAGCGTCGTGGTGACGTCACCGCCACTTAGTGGCGAATGGCGATTGTTGTGTGGGGAACGGTAGTGTAGCAGTAATGCGCTGCGCTACGAACCCGGCGACCCGATTTCGATTCCCGCTGACGGCACACACCGGTGACGATTATCTGAACCTGTCCTGGGCATACCCCTAGGTCGACTCAGCCTCCCATGAGGACCTGGTGCCGTGTGTTAACATCGCCACATGGGGAGACAAAACCGTCCGGGTGTGGTTGCTGACCACCCATCCCCTCGTGTGTCGAACTGGCCTTCATAGGTGCTCGCTAACAGCACTTACCCCAACGGTCTGTGAAGGCTATGTAGGGATGTCTTTGTCTTCATGTGCATTTTAACTTCACAGGCTGCAGTAACAACGGCTTTGAATGAGGTGATTTGAGGACACGGCATGATGCCAACGTGCATGAAAGAGACAGAGATACAGAGAGAGAGAAGAGTGATGCAGGGAGAGAGGGAGGGATTAACACATGTTTCATGATCTACATAAACGATTTGAAACAACACACAGATGATGTTCATGTCGAGTGACAATGGTGTTTGTCGACACAACAGGTAGATGCCATATTCATCTGGCATTCGTGCATCATGACCAGGAATGGAACTAGGGCATGACTATCACGTTCATTGTCGCTAATTTACACATTTACAACATATTTACACGTTTAAAAGTCTTACGATCATCAGGGCTATGAGGTTACATTTATTGAGCGTTTAAATGCCATGGCATCTCACACTGCCTTACGTAAACAATCCACAGGCATATACAATATCACTTCTGGGTAAAACAGAACGTGGGGAGGAAAGTTATGAACGAATAAATAATACAGGGCACCACAAGATGCAAAGATAAACACATGCACCACAGCTCAATAACTCACGGGATATCAAGCATCACAGAATCGTTGAGTAACACGATGCAACAAAAATGAGTGACCCAGTAACACCACATCCAGGCGTGCCACCCAATCATCGCCACCACCCACAAACCCACACTGCCACAATCCCACCAGGAGCTGGCACCAGGAGAGTTCGCGCTCCTCTGTGCTGTAGTATTGGCAGGCCCCGGAAGGAATCCCGGCCTCACCGCAATGTCACCATCGCGTACCCCCAGCAAGGAGTCTGAGATGCCTCCACAACCATGGTAGATACTCCTGTATAGTTAGTACTACTGACAGTAGATACTACGACTACTACTACGGTCAGTAAATACTACTACAGTGAGTACATACTACTATAGAGTCAGTAGATATTACGGTAGAGTTAGTAGTTACTACTATAGTTACTGTATACTATTATAGTCGGTAGATACTACTATAGAGTCGATACATAGTACCGTAGTGTCAATCGATACTACTGTAGTGCTCAACTTTACGCAGACAACTTCTTCTTTTTCCGTCGTCACTTTTTATTACAAAACTCTTCATATTCCACAACCGAGACTTCAGCGCGTTCTCTGCTTCGCCTGTCTCCGCTTCGACTGTCTCTCTCTCTCGTTTCTGTCTCACTCCGACTGTCTCTCCCTCTCATCTCCGTCTCACTCCAACTTTCGCTCTCTCTCGGTGTCTCCATCTCACTCCAACTTTCGCTCTCTTTCGGTTTCTCCGTCTCACTCCGACTGTCACTCTCTCTCGGCTTCTCCGTCTCACTCCGACTGTCGCTCTCTCTCGTCTCTGTCTCACTCCAACTGTCGCTCTCTCTTGGCTTTTCCATCTCACTCCGACTGTCTTTCTCCCTCTCGTATCTTCTCTGTTCCCGTTCCACTTTTATCCTACTCTATCTCTCATATCTTCTTCTTCTCCGTCTCCACTGCTAACCTATTCTTCTCCATCTCCGTCCAGCTCCCAGCAACAACTCCCCGTCGCCACCAGCTCCCATCCCCAGACTTGCTGGCGCCACCTTGTCCCTGACAACAACAACCGGCCAATCACTGCCCTGCATCCCATAACCGCCTAACGAGCCGTCTCTTTCCGGCCGTTATCCCCCAGCAACACGTGCTTGCCCTGATGCGACCCCACTGTCCATAACCCACGCGTGTTTCCAATTTCCCCTCTTGGCGCGCATTAATCCACTACACTACTATAGAGTCAGTAGATAATAGTACAGTCAGTAGATACCACTATAGTCAGTATATCCTGATGCAGAGTCGGTAGATACGACTATAGAGTCAGTAGGTACTACTGTTGGGTCAATATATACTACTATACAGTCACTAGACACTACTCTATTGTATGTAGGGTGTGTAGGTATATATGCCTATGGGGGAGATACAGATATTTTTTGAGGGGGGGAGGGGGAGGTCGACAATTTTCGGAAACCTTTTAGATCAACTATTTACCCGCCACTTTCTATTACTTTTCAATTAGGACTTCTTCAAGCCTCTTATAATTTTTTGGATGGACAAATGGACATACAAACGGAACACCGGGCTTTCACAATAGCTTAGTACTTGTGTATGTATATGTTATGTTCTTAAGATAAGTTTTGAAAGATATTCTTCCCCAGAGCAACGCTGGGTACTTCCCGCTAGTATTTAATAAAGGGTAACAGATTTTCCGGGCGCTTGGGGCTCGATGGCGATAGGGGCATCAGCTCTGATATGGCCATGTTTAGCATGTATCCCGACGCTTTCCCATATTCGTTCACCAGCTCTAGAATAGCTGGGATTTACACTTCCAATTTGGTGAAAATTATCAGGACGTCATTTGCGTACAGATAACATTTTTTTCTGTTGAGCCAAACCTTACTCCCGAGGTATTCTGGTTTTTCCTGACACTTTCAGCGAATTGTGCCATAGCCAGGGTAAATAGCAATGGCAAAATGTGGCAAACCTGCCTTGTGCCTCTGCTTAGAGCAAAACTAGGGGAGGCACGGCCATTCGTTACTGCAGAGGCCATTTGGTCTGCATAAATAAGTCTGCACATGTCAATAAATTGGGGGAGGGGACCGAATTTATCCATCACCCAGAATAGGAAGGCCCACTCCACTCTATCAAATGCTTTTTCTCCGTCCAGTGTCAGGGCGAACATGGAAAGGTTGTCTCTCGTGTCTATCTGTACCGCATTAACCAGAGTCCTAACATTTTCAGCAAAGTTGCTATTTTTAACGAACCCCATTCTGGCCCTCACATATAATCATCGGTACGACCTTGTCCAGTCTGCTCACTAGTGTCTGTGCTAGGATTTTGTTATCTGCGTTCAGAAGGGAAATGGGCCTGTAGCTGCTCAGAGCATCCTCCAGGGTGCCTGGCTTGTGGAGTAAAGAGTCAATATCCTCCTCAAATGGGAATTTAGAGGTGTACAGGACTTCGCAGCATTTCCTAAAGCGTGCGTTTTTATCTGTCCAAACCTGGTCATTGGGGGATCTATATGCAATGTAAGATAGGTGCCGCCGGAATTTGACAATCCTTGTTTAGCAGTGGTTGGGGAGTGGTCATGGAAGAACAGTCTGGTTCTCCTGAATAGCAAGAATGTTTGATCTTTTATCAACCTTTACAGTTCCACGTTCACGCCGTCTATTCTGTTTAAAGTTTATGGGTACTGTGCTGATGTATAATTATAATGGAGACTGGCAAGGCTCACATCCAGTTGCTGTTGCTTTTCCTGGATTGTTTTGAGCCCTTGTCTATCAACGTTTTAGGCGTGTCCCATATTATTTGGGGAGAAGGGATGGGGTCTGAGGTCGAGTTGATTTGAATACATTCTTCGATTTATTTACATATTTCCTTGATAGTATATTCTTCTTCCAGTAGCCGCCTGTCTAGGGACCAGAAGTTGCTTACTTTTTCGTCGGGATCGAGGATGAGGTGGATAACTCTCGGTGCATGGTCGAACAGCTGCATATCCAAGATCTTGACCTTTGTGATATGCGGTAGCAGGGGTTTAGAAGTGAGGAAGTAGTCGATTCTGGAAAGTGTCTTGTGTAACTTAGAGATATGGGTGTTGTCTTTATACAGTGGATTTAGGGTCCTCCCAGGGGTCGATCAATTGATCATTTTAATCTAAAATGAATCTCTGTGTGGCGTTGTAGTTTGAGGTGGACATGCACGATTTGTCACAATTGGGGTCTTGAACCAAATCCAGTTACCTCCCACAATGATCTCCCCTGTCCTTTTCTCGATCAGGGCTACGATAGTGGAGAAGTGTTTCGAGTTAATGTGGGGTGGATTGTATACACTCAACAGTGTGTTTTCCCTTCCCTGGAGCTTTCCTGTGGGAAAGACGTATATACCTTGGGGGTTTAGTTTCAAGTGTGTCCGTGGAGACGTTGATCCTTTTGTTTATTATATTGCGACCCCCCCCCCGGCTACCTGAGGAATATGCGGCGTGGAATACTTATCCAACCCAGTTCCTGTTAAGTTTGGTTGCTTGTGGCTGTGACAGATGCATTTCCTGTAGGAGAGCGATGTATGCCCTATGTTTTCTGAGGAAATAAAGGATGCATTGTCTCTTAATGGGGTGACTTAGGCCATTAACGTTAAAGGATTTTTTTTTCACCACCGATGGGGAAGCAGTCGTAGTTATCCGTGGATGGGAGAAGGGGGACCGGACCCATAGCATATTTTTTTTTTGGAACGGACCAGGGGATAGGGAAGTGCTCATAATGTTCATTTGTTGCTGCACAGCGGAAAAACAGGGAAAATAAGACCCGAATTACACAAATCGGGGAAACCACAACTAAAAAGGCATCCATGGGCTCAATCCCGAGCTCAAACTCAAATCCAGAAATGGACTCCCGGTGAGACCGCAATGCAACTCACAAAACCGACCCCATTTATTTTGAGTCGCGAGCCGTGAACAGACCAAACAGGAAAAATTGTTAAACACAATGCAACAGGGGTGAACAATGTAAAAAATATATATATTTACCTTTCTAACAGACAATGGGGAGGGGACGAAGTGGGTAGAGGGAGGGCAGCCAGGAGGGACGAAAGTAGGGATGTAAAAGGGGGGAAGGGAGAAGAAGGGGGAGAGAGGGGACAGGAGAAGAGGGAGTGAGCCAAGAGGGTGGGGACATGGAGGCGTATTTCAACTAACAGTTATAGTTGTCGTAGTAAGCGTGCCAGCGTAAAGGAGAGGAAGGAGGTGGGGGGAGGGGACTCGATCCCCGTCCGACAGGAGTGTAAAGGAGTAGGAAAGGAGAGGAAAGAAGGAATGGGGGTTAAGGGACCACATGGCAACTTTCTGTCACGTGTCACTGCCTGAATAATGTTGGCTGCCCGAGTTCTGCCCGAGTTCATGCATTGAAGATCCCGGTTGCCCTGCGCCTTCCAGAACACATAGGTTACAGACTGCAGCATGTCGACTCACATATGTCTTCCCTCCCCCTTCAGGCCTTGTAGAATATCCTGCACCTCCTTGCATCCCATTGCTTCGTCCGGTGTTAGAACATCCAATTGCCTCCCCCGACGTGCACTCGCAATTTCGCTGGGTAGAGAAGTTGGTCAGGCTCGAGTCACGCATCACAGGCCTGAGGCCGAGGGGGGCTTGCAGATCGCCTCCCGAAAGTTATGTAGGGAGGAACCGGTCATCCGACGCCACATTCAAGTCCCCCAAAAACGGGGGAGAAAAATACTAAAGCGAGTTAAAAGTCATTGGGTGGTGTGTTTGTTTAAAAAAGGATCGTTTGTATAAGTAGGGATTGGAGCAGTCCGTTCAGAGGCGTTCACTCGACCATGATGTCACCGCAAGTCGGAACAATACATTACAAGACGGGATTGGAGAGCAGTGCAAGTGTCTGTTTAATAACATTCAGTATGTTTAGTGAAAAAATGGAAATATAGCATTTACAAATTAAATTCATACCCTGTGGCACTAACTGCCACAGGAACACTGAAACTACAGTTCACCCCAAAAATAACTTTATTGCCAGTCACTCCAGAAACCTACTATTTCAGAAATATTGCCATTACAGTTCACAATTATGAATGATATTATAAAGCCACTTGAGGATAATGTTATGGGTGTGTCGTTGCATAAATGTAAGAAGAACATTATTATGGACATTATTTCAAAATATATGTTAAACGAATGTTATGCAACTGACACGCAGGCTCAAATGTTTGGAAATTCTGAGTTCGGGTCTCATGTTGGGACCCATAACGCAGCTCCCCAACCATTGTGCTTTCTCATGACATCACAAATGACATCAACATTGTTTTCCTGTGACATCATCCCGCACCATAATGTGGAAGTAAAAATGTACAACTCCATCAGAGAATTTCAGAACCTGGCTCATAAGAAATAGCGCTTGGTAATGTTTTGTTTACATAAATAGCTTGTCTATTAGACAAAAAACTTTAAAATTTTCAGAATGCAGTTGTGAACTGACTAGGGGGTGAGTGGCCAGCGCCACGCCCGGCTGCCTTTGTCTCTTCAGAGGCGTTTAGGGCTTGGATTAGAATCCGTCACACTCATGAGGCAGCCGTTTTTCCCAGAGCCCCGAGCACACTCCACTCCTCCTCGATACTTCTGTCACCAGCCGCCTTTCATAGATTATTTAGCTACGGTTACGCCTACTTGCCCTTACACCACCGCAACTTTGTCATTACACGACCCCTTTACACATTTGTAGTGTCGTAGGTCTCTTCTTCCTTCTTGCTCGAGGCTTGTGTATGTGTGTGGGTGGCGTGCGTCGCACACACACACTCAGTCGGAGATGAGGTAGTCGCAGGAGGCACCGTCCTCCCCTTTTATTGTTGTTGTGTTCTCGCCACCAACTCGGGCCCCCTCTTTCTCACGACCACGCTGCCGCACGACCCGTCCCAGACACAACCCTATCCGCGTTGTAGCAACGGCGTCGACTGAAACAGCCAACTACTGTCTGGCCGCGCAATGATCGGGCGAAGGCGGCAGCGATGAAGGCAGCAACGACGACAGCGACGACGAGACGAATCCACTCCCAGAACCGGCAGCCTGGAGCTCCCCGCTCTCCACTGTTTATATTCCCCTCGGTGTAGCTTGGCTCCGCCCGAGCCGTGCCTCCCTTGGGTTCCAGAGGCTTCCCCACGAGGTCTACCGTGACCCTTGCCCCAATTCCTCCGCCCTGCCGGCACACCCGCGTGCATGCTCAACGGCGTGTGCGTTAAGTGCCCACCTGCAGTTGCAGCTGCTGTACAACAGTCAGCGCTATGTCACTACACATTTACCTAAATAAATAAATAACATCTTCCTTTGTAGAGTGTCTAGTCGGAAGGAAAATAATGGCGCGAAAGTTGAATCAGAACACTTGGAAGTCTTAAAACGCGAATAATCGAATGTCGCGACAGAAAAATCCACGAATGTAGAGGTTTTCACTGCACTTGGCTTTCTTCCTTTATGCAAGGTTGCCGATATCGTTGCACTTGATGCGGTCCAGGTAGCGTTGCTTGTAATCCAACGCATCATCTCATCCACCGATCTATCAACTACCTCATTCTCATTCATGACCAATGTTCTCCTTCGTGGCTTTTCATGCCATCATCCACCTTGTCATCATGTCACCCTTTGCTCCAATTCCGACCCATGAAACGGTTCATAACATTAGGCCTGCGTATGCATATAAAGTTATGATACAAGTGACATTTTTTAAGAAAACAGGAGAACTTTGAAATGTCCCAACAACAAAACATTTTTTGTACATTGAAGTCTCTCTGCGCACGTGGCACTTGTCGTTGATAACATCATCGTGGGATTTTGTGAGGAAGGCGTCAAAGTGAGAAGCATTGAAAATCGTTGTTTGTTGAGGTTGTGGAAGAAAAAAAACGACAAAATTTAATTTTGTCAAAATTTGTGGTGGGCCTCATATTTGGACAGGCAATAAACCTGCGAAATTTGAGATTCGACTTTTGTCCTCGACGGTATAATTGACGCACACCCCCCCCCCCCCCCTCCCCGTTTGCTTAATGTGCAGACTCATCCATAACACTAGAGTAACATTCTATTTGTCGTTTTGTTAAAAAAACAACAGCAGAATGGCTTTGGCAGGCCACGTGGGCAAGATAGATGGAGATGCAGCCAAAGGACGGTAACATTAAATAAGGCCTCATTAATTGTATTTTCCATTTTCATCCGTTCCGCTTTGCATCTCCGTTGTCTCTCCCGAGCCATTGCGTTTCTGGAACCAAAGTGAGGGAGAAGTGTTTGAAGCGATTCCAATACGTTCTCTGTCACCCTCTGCTTTCCAATAAACATAGCACGTTATCAGATTTTGTCGTAGTATATACACACGTGTAGTAGTATATGCACACGTGTAGCCATAGTCTTAACCTGTTTTATATGGTAACCTGTTTAATATGTTAACCTGTTTAATATGGGTTTTAGCAAAAGGTTGTATGTATGTTGAACTTCGTTTGCACCGTGCGTAGCCAACCGTGCTAATCAGAGCTGCGGGGAAGGACAACAAACTAAATACGACAAAAATAAGTTCTAAAAAAATGAGTTGCCAATCTATATTATTTAAAAGTGCATAGCTCCAGTGGCTTCCTAAAATCGGACGGAGCGTTCCAGACGGTCGCAGAAGCGCATCTGAAAGCGCACCATGCGGTGACCGTCTTTGTCCTATGTCTCGCCAAAAGCTGCTGCGATGATGACCAGAGTTCGTGTGATGGTTTAACTGGAACTGAACGTTCCACGACTATTTTGAAGCAAAAAACTAAACCTGGTCAAGCGGGTTTCTGGCAACCTTAATCGTACCTGAAAAGCAATTGGGTCGACTCCCTGGTTTCATCTCACGAGCCGATAAAAAAGTTCTCACAAGCGAAATGTTTAACTTAAGCAGCAATTAAAATCCCACGTGACATTTGAAACTTCGTCAAGCATTTTCAGGATGAGATCCGGGAACTCAGAATGACGGCCTCACCTCACCAGGCTTCTCAAATAGGGGTCGTGACCTCACTGGAACAACCAATCAGATTTTAGCTATATCTTCACGTTACAAATTAATTGGATCTGATTTTATTCGAATTGTTCTGGTTCAATGATTAACATTATACAAATATTACCCAACTGCTCATGGATATACTAGCCTGTAGCAGGATAGCATTCATATTGATTTTATTTATGAATGCTGTGGTGATGTGTGGTGCCACAACGACGGGGCCGCTCTGCCGAACCAGGGAGCCGCCCGGCTTCCCCCACCGCACTGCCCCCCATCACCCGCCCCACATAAGCACACACCCGCACGCATTCCCCCCCCCCATAGAGCTGGAAGGGAAGGTCACCTGATCGACCGGTTTTTATCCGAGAGACCCTTATCGGGATTAATTCTCACGGTTTCCGGCGATCAGGGAATTGGATGACCTCCCCGTGCTACGTGGCACCGCGGCGCTGCGGCCGGCCTTAATATGGTAGGTCGTGGCGTGGGGCATTCGGCCACCGCGGTTGAGGCGCATTTCCCCCCACACACACTCCCACGGGTCGACGGGGCGAGCAGGGGAGGCACGGGACAGCATGAATAGCGGGGTCACAGGGGCTGTTGCGCATAGTCATGGAGGGTTGGGATAATTGCGCTTGAGCGCGCAGGCCCCATTGTTAGGGAGGGTAAGGGATTAAGTAGGATTTACGCCTTGCACGCGGCACACTGATTAGCATATCAACAGCACCCAGAACCGCCGTGCGCGTGCCAGAGGATCGCGAGCCCATTGTTTAGTGCAGCATCCCCTTGAAGGTAGGGAGGATAAATAGAGGGGCGCAGAGGGAAAATAGCTCCCTTCTCTCCAGGCCAGCGGACCAGCAGGACTTCCAGCCAGCGACCCGGACGTCCGTGCGACGCATCGAGGTACGCTGTTAGCGCAGAGAGCAGCGAACCTCCGCGGGCACCAAGCAGTGAGTGGGGAGGTGAAGTAGGGTATCGTAAGCCGATAAATAGGGAATAGGTACAGGTTTAGTGGAATAGGCCAGCCTCGTCGACTCACTGATTCCACATCAATTCGCAGGTAGCATATAATAAATCATTAATAGCGAAGCGTGGTCTCGCGTGATCTTGTCGTGCGGTGTGAGCGTGTGGGTGCGCTGTGTGCACAGTGGTTCGCCACGTGAGTGAGCGCTGCGCGGAGCTGAGCGCGCGGGTTGCGCGTGGGTACGCAGTGATTCTGTGGTGCTGCGGCTCGCCTCGGGGGAGCGCTGCGCAGAGCGGTGAGAGAGTGGGTGTCGCGTGTGTTCGCTCCGTGTGTGATACAGGCGCGCGAGTATAACGTGAGTTGAGTTGGAGTGCGCGGAGCGGCGTGTGTGTGGGCGTGCGTGCGTTCGCCCCGCGTGGGTTGCAGGCGCGCGATTAGGAAAGGGAAGTATCATAGTAGAGAGGGGCAGAATACTAATCGGTAATTAACCATGCCCATTACGCGGACCCGCGGTGGAGGGGAATCCGCGGGCGACGGCTCCCACACCATAGGTGAGGAACTTAGCAGCGGTTCGCTTAGCAGCGGGGGGGCGATTGATGATGCTAGCCCGGCCGTTAGCGTTATCGAGGGAGGGATCTCGGGGGCTAGCGACCCCCACAAATTGGTGTCGGAAGCGGTACGGACCCCCGCGTTACCTCACGCTAAAATAAGACTAATATTTACCGGCCGGGGGGCCCCTTCGTGGAAGGCATTCGCCCGCAATCTCTTAGGGGCCAAGGAAATTAATGGATGGACGGACGCGCAGGCAGTACGTCAACTTAATATGAATCTTGATGGGCGGGCAGCCGATTTTGTAGAAGCGTTACCCGCGAGCGCACAGACACAGCTAGAGGAGCTGATGCGCCGACTCGATCAGCGTTTTGGCACGCGTGACGAGGAGGAAGCAAAATCGGCCTTAGAGGCGCGCCGGCGCCAACCTGGCGAAGATCTACGTGATTACGCCGAGGATGTGCGCGAGTTAACAAAGATCGCACGCCCGGGGTACGCAACTGATGTTATTGAGGAACTGGCCGCCGAGAAAATCCAGCGGTACTTGTCTCGCACGGCGTGGTGGCAGCCAGACATGAGCTGCCCACGTCTTCCCTTTAACACCCTTGTCGAGCGCGCACGTAAGTGTGAAAGAATTCACAGCGAACGCGCGCAGCTCCGGGGGCTGGGACGAGAGCGCGCCATTGCGAGCCTGCTCTCGGAAGACGAGGAGGAGGAACAGGAGCTCGCGAGGACGGTAAGGGGCCGGGAAAGAGAGCCTCCAGTGTCCCGCGAGACAACCCCGGGATGGGTTGCCGGTATACAAATGGGTATAAAGGATGTCTCCGGCCAGGTAACCCAGGTACGCGAGGAAACGAATAAAAATATGACCCAACTGCAATCCTCCGTTGAGACCATCCGATCCGAAATGGGGGACCTACGCGCCACGGTGGGAGGGTTATCTGGGAGGGTAGCCCGACTAGAGGCGGAGGGTGGACAGCGGCGTAATGGGGGGGGAGGGAGCGGACAGGGGACCCGCTACGGAACCGCCCCCCCTCCCCGGGCATGTTATATGTGCGATAGCCGAGGGCATCTAGTGAGGGATTGTCCGGAAATCACCCGAGCTAGACAGACGCGGGGGTTAAACTCCAACGCCCCCTAGAGAGCGGACCAACTAGGGGTGCAATCGACGCGGTCCCGATACAGATAGACGATAATGAGAATAATGGCGAGCGAGTGATCGCCACACAGGTTCCAGCAACAACGCCCACGGAAACGGTGACTCCTGGCGACTGGCTGCGGGAGCTGGTGGCGGGGATCACGGGGGCCACGTCGCTGGTGGAAGGGGAGGTAAACGGAGTGCGTACCCGCATCCTACTGGACACGGGGGCGGTGGCCTCGCTCGTGAGCGCAGCGCACTGCAGCGCGATCGGGGTCGACGTGCGTCACCTGCAGGCCCCGGACCGCGCGCTGCACACTGCGAGCGGAGCCGGAATGGGGCTGCTGGGGAAAGCCACCCTAGAGGTCCGCATAGGCAGCCAGGTGTGCACGCAGGAGTTCTACGTGTCGAGTGCGTTGTGTCACGAGTGTATCGCAGGCACCGACCTCCTAGAACGGTTGGGACTCAACGTGCAACCCCGCCAGCGATGCGCCACCATGGAGAGCAACGGCGAGCGGATACCGTTCCTGGGACGAGAACCAACGCGCCGCCGCTTTGCACCTGTGGCCGCTATCCTGGCGACGGCAGTCACCATCGGCCCGCTCACCGAGATGCTGGTGCCGGTGGCAACATCCCCCACCGACCCCGCGCTCCGACCATCAGGGGAGGTAATGCTAACTCCTCACCCGGAGTTGGCAAAACGGTATGGGGTTGTGGGATCCGCCACGTTGGTAAACGCAGATGGGGACCGATTGTTTATGCGGATGTTTAACCCCCACAATACCCCCGCGATACTGCGACGGCGCACCCCGATAGCCACAGTACACCCCCTGCACGCACGCCACTCTAACGACTCGGTGTTCGCACTCTGGGCTGAGGACCCCGGTCGTCCTGAGGGTGAGCAGGACCTGGCCTGGCGAGTCGGCCCGACTCCCCGAGCCGAGGTCGTTCCCCTGCTCGACGCGTTACATGTACCATGGGCGGACTTACCTAAGGGAGAGGCCGATCGGCTGCGCGAGTTACTGCGGGAGTATGCCGACGTGTTCAGCGAACACGACTCGGACGTGGGTCGGACCGACCTTGTTAAGCATCAAATTGACACCGGTGCAGCCCGACCCATCAAACTCCCTGCGTACCGAGTGGGCGCACCCGAACGCGCCCAAATCAAAGAGGCAGTTGGGGACATGCTTCGCGATAACATAATTCAGCCCTCGGCGAGCCCCTGGTCAGCCCCGGTGGTACTAGTAACGAAAAAGGATGGGTCAACCCGGTTCTGCGTCGATTACCGTAAACTAAACGCAGTCACGCTCGGCGATGCCTTCCCCATACCTCGCATCGACGACACCTTCGACAGTCTCGCAGGAGCGCGGTATTTTTCCACCCTCGATCTGGCATCCGGTTACTGGCAGGTGGAGATGACGGAGGAGGATCGGCCAAAAACAGCATTCACCACCCCGATGGGCCTGTTTGAGTTTCGAGTGTTGCCGTTCGGACTCACCAATGCGCCCGCGACGTTCCAGCGGCTGATGGAGTTGGTGATGCGGGGCTTGCAATGGGAACAGTGCCTGATTTACTTGGACGATGTGATAGTGTTCAGTAGATCTTTGTCTGAGCATTGGTCCAGGCTTCGAGAGGTGTTCCAGCGACTGCGAGCGGCTCATCTCAAGCTCAAGCCACGTAAGTGTTACATCGCACAACGCGAGGTGGGGTACCTCGGGCATCGCGTCAGCGAGGCAGGCGTGCACACCGATCCGGAGAAGGTGCGCGCCGTAGTGGAGTGGCCACGGCCAAGGAATCTGACGGAGATCAGATCATTTTTGGGGCTTGCCACCTATTATCGTCGATTTGTAAAGGGATTCAGCGAGATTGCACGCCCCCTCACCCAACTCACTTCCCCTAAGCACCCCTATCAGTGGACGGGGGCCTGCCAGACGGCCTTCACCACTCTCAAAGACCACCTCACCCACGCCCCCACCCTTGCTTTCCCCGATTTTACCACCGATTTTATTTTGGACACCGACGCCTGCAGCAGCGGGCTGGGCGCGGTGTTGTCACAGGTACAGGATGGGACGGAACGAGTCATCGCGTACGCCAGCCGGACCTTGAGTGGGGCCGAGCTGAACTATTGCGTGACCCGCCAAGAGTTGTACGCCGTGATTTTCGCATGTAAGCAGTTCCGGCCGTATTTGTACGGCAGGAGATGTCGCGTACGCACTGACCATTATGCTCTGCAGTTTCTTCTTACATTCAAGGAGCCGCGGGGGCAGATGGCCCGGTGGTTGGCGCAGTTGCAGGAGTACAACCTGCAAATCGAGTATCGGGCTGGCCGGACGCATGCAAACGCGGACGCCTTGTCGAGGCGACCCACGGTGTACGCCGAGACGAGGGCGGAGGAGGCCTGCCCGTGTTTCACGGGGGGACGCTGCCGGCAGGCAACGGACCCCCGAGAGGCCGCGGCCACTGACCCCCCCCCAGCGAGGGAGAGTGCAGTGTGCGCCACAGAAACCCTCACAGGTGGCACTGAGGATCCCGTCGACCGCCCGGCAAGCGCGGGACCCGCGGCTCGGGACCCGATCGGACGGATCCAGGAGGACGTCGGCTGCGCCTTCCCGGGCCTAAACGACGAGCAGCTGAGACAGACCCAGCAGCGAGATCCGGATCTGGCGGCAGTGGAGGCGGCACTGCGGGAGGAAAAGAGCGCCCTACCAGGACCCTGGAGCGGTTTGTATGCCCGGTTGTGTGTGCGGAACGGAGTGGTACGGGAGTTAACCGAGGCCGGCCAGCCGGGGTGCATCTGTGTTCCTGCCCAGGTGCGACCCCAGCTGCTACGGCTGGTGCATGACCACCCACTCGGGGGCCACGATGGGGAACGACGCACTCGAGAGACCCTGCGTCGCCAGTATCTCTGGCCCAAATTGGCACAAGATGTGGCCGCCTGGGTGCAGGGCTGCCGGGCCTGTCAGCAGTGTGGGCAAAAGCCGGCGAGGTACCAGGTACCCCTGAGGCCGTTCCGAGTCAGTCGGACGAATCAGTTGGTCGGAATCGACCTGCAGGGGCCCTTTCCACGATCCCACCGGGGCAACCGATATATTCTCGTAGCGGTGGAATACTTCACCCGCTACCCCGTGGCGGTGGCTATCCCGGATAAAACAGCCCTTGTAGTGGCCCGGGCCTTCGTGGAAAACTACGTACTTAAGTGCGGGATCCCCGAACGAGTCATTACCGACCAGGGTAGTGAATTCGAGGCCGAACTATTTCAGGCGCTGTGCCGAGAGTTCGGGATCCAGAAGGACCGAACCACGGCGTATCACCCCCAGGCGAACGGGATGGTAGAGAGGATGAACCAGACTCTGGCCGGGAAGCTTAAACGCATGGTGGCCGCGAATCAACAGGACTGGGACGAACACCTTCCCTATGCCCTGTTCGCCTACACCACCGCCGTTCACACCTCTACAGGACAGACCCCGTTCCTAATGATGTTTGGTCGCGAGTCTCGCCTGCCCGCAGATCTGCTGTTCGGTGTTCCTCCGCCGCAACGGGAGGAAGGGAGCCACCCCGTGGAGCACTTGCTGGAGACCCTGCGAGGGGCCAGGGGCCGAGCCGGCCCGCACGGAGAGGCCGCGCACCAGCGGCAAGAGCAGGGCGCCCGACCCCGTATGGAGCCCCCCTTCTACACTGCGGGCTCCGAGGTGTGGCTGTACACTCCCCGCGTCGGTGCCGGACAGGTGGGGAAGCTGACCACCTACTGGCGAGGACCCTGGATTGTGAGACGGCAGATCTCACCATGGACGGTGCTGATTCAGGGAGGAGAGAGGGGCCGGGAGATGGTGGTCAACATCCGCCGACTGAAGCCGTGGCGAGCAGCCCCCGAAGGGGGGAGCCCCGCCGTCCAAGTACCCCGAAACCCCGGGTCCCCCCACCCCCCGTGCCCGGGGGCCTCGCGCAGTACATGGGCCCCACGGAGCCCCGGGCTCCGAGGGGCCCCGGGCGGGGCCGGGGGCGACGAGGACGGCGACCCTTAAACCCCACCGCCTCTGAGTTTGTTCCCCAGCCCGCAGGTGCCAGAGGCCGAGGGGAGCCGTTGGAATGGAGGAGGAGACCACTGCCGGAGCCCCAGGAGACGGAGCCGCCACCCCCGAGGCCAGCCACAAGGGCCGGGCGAATCCCGCGGACCCCGCGGCGATACCTCGTGGGGGCAACCCAGGCGAGGTGCTCCAGTCAACCCGGGACGGGGACTGGCACCCCGGGGGGCTATGTGGTGCCACAACGACGGGGCCGCTCTGCCGAACCAGGGAGCCGCCCGGCTTCCCCCACCGCACTGCCCCCCATCACCCGCCCCACATAAGCACACACCCGCACGCATTCCCCCCCCCCATAGAGCTGGAAGGGAAGGTCACCTGATCGACCGGTTTTTATCCGAGAGACCCTTATCGGGATTAATTCTCACGGTTTCCGGCGATCAGGGAATTGGATGACCTCCCCGTGCTACGTGGCACCGCGGCGCTGCGGCCGGCCTTAATATGGTAGGTCGTGGCGTGGGGCATTCGGCCACCGCGGTTGAGGCGCATTTCCCCCCACACACACTCCCACGGGTCGACGGGGCGAGCAGGGGAGGCACGGGACAGCATGAATAGCGGGGTCACAGGGGCTGTTGCGCATAGTCATGGAGGGTTGGGATAATTGCGCTTGAGCGCGCAGGCCCCATTGTTAGGGAGGGTAAGGGATTAAGTAGGATTTACGCCTTGCACGCGGCACACTGATTAGCATATCAACAGCACCCAGAACCGCCGTGCGCGTGCCAGAGGATCGCGAGCCCATTGTTTAGCGCAGCATCCCCTTGAAGGTAGGGAGGATAAATAGAGGGGCGCAGAGGGAAAATAGCTCCCTTCTCTCCAGGCCAGCGGACCAGCAGGACTTCCAGCCAGCGACCCGGACGTCCGTGCGACGCATCGAGGTACGCTGTTAGCGCAGAGAGCAGCGAACCTCCGCGGGCACCAAGCAGTGAGTGGGGAGGTGAAGTAGGGTATCGTAAGCCGATAAATAGGGAATAGGTACAGGTTTAGTGGAATAGGCCAGCCTCGTCGACTCACTGATTCCACATCAATTCGCAGGTAGCATATAATAAATCATTAATAGCGAAGCGTGGTCTCGCGTGATCTTGTCGTGCGGTGTGAGCGTGTGGGTGCGCTGTGTGCACAGTGGTTCGCCACGTGAGTGAGCGCTGCGCGGAGCTGAGCGCGCGGGTTGCGCGTGGGTACGCAGTGATTCTGTGGTGCTGCGGCTCGCCTCGGGGGAGCGCTGCGCAGAGCGGTGAGAGAGTGGGTGTCGCGTGTGTTCGCTCCGTGTGTGATACAGGCGCGCGAGTATAACGTGAGTTGAGTTGGAGTGCGCGGAGCGGCGTGTGTGTGGGCGTGCGTGCGTTCGCCCCGCGTGGGTTGCAGGCGCGCGATTAGGAAAGGGAAGTATCATAGTAGAGAGGGGCAGAATACTAATCGGTAATTAACCATGCCCATTACGCGGACCCGCGGTGGAGGGGAATCCGCGGGCGACGGCTCCCACACCATAGGTGAGGAACTTAGCAGCGGTTCGCTTAGCAGCGGGGGGGCGATTGATGATGCTAGCCCGGCCGTTAGCGTTATCGAGGGAGGGATCTCGGGGGCTAGCGACCCCCACAGATGCGCCAATCGATTAGAATGAGCTTATGTATTGGGCGCCGATACGTTAACCGTGTCCACTTGCCGGGCACTGGTGGCTACGACTTATGTACGTGACCTGATGAAAACCCAGCACTGTGAAGGCACTTGAGGGTTGGTGGGCACACGCAGAGGTGTCTGCACGTGGTATCTGGGCATCGAGGTGTCTGTCTCTCGACTTGTAACCGGGGTATGTCAGCAAGTGGGTTCATTTCTATTTGGATTGCATATGTGCGGGGTTTAAGTTTTCACCCTCCTCGCATGCGTTGGTTTCCTCCGAGTACTTGAGTGTTCCCCCACGTGGATACTACATGCGAGCGAGTGGATACTACACGCGCCTGAGTGTAGATTACATACATGTGCGTGTAGTAGTATATCCACTCAACGCGCTTGAGTGTCGTGTACTCTGTAGGATATTACACGCGCATGGAGTGTTTACGACTACACACGCGTGTGTGTAGTAGTCGTAGTATACACGACTACTAATGCTGTGTAGTATCCTACACACTCCGGCGCGTGAGTATAGTATACTAGTAGTAGTAGTATGCACACACGTATGTGTATACTACTACACGTGTGTGTACACTTCAACTACATGTGTGAATGTTACTACGACACGCGCGTGCGTGAATACTACTACTACACACATACCTTTCGATTTAAAGCTTTCGTGACTGCAGGGATTCATCTTCTTGGTTTTTTTCGGTAAAGTCACGTAGAAGGGAAGTAATAAAATAATAAAAATAAAACATAATAAAATAATTCTCACGACGTTTCGGCCACAACGCAAGCAGCCGTCCTCAGGTGAAGAATGAAACACCACCAAGCTTGGAGCGTATATTTAAGCTGGGTTGGAGGTAGGGAGGTGGGAAGAAGAGCACCTTGACAAAATAATTTGCATATCAAGAGGAATTTAGCATATGGAAAATGCGTAGGAGGTAGGCGGGGGGGTTTCAAATTAATATTATGCCCGTGCGTTATGCAGGATTAGCAGCATCAAAAAGAGGGGAAAGGGGGGCATTAACAAAGGAAAGGAATGTTAATAGTATGTAGCTGCAGTTACTAAACAACCACGTAAAAAACTAAAGTATAAACTACATAAACAACTAAAGTATAAACTACATAGCATCATCAGTATACTTACTATACTCTACAATAAGCTGAGTTACTAACAGTAAGTAATACATTACAATTCTACGTCGTAAAAATTATATAATATGCTTCCATCTAAACTTTATTCTCTTACATCACACGAGTCTACACCGTACTATATACTGCCATAGACAAACCCAACATTAAATTATATACTGTATTGCTATAAACCACCCTATACCTTAGTATCTTTCACACGACGGTCAATAGTACAGTGCACAATAACAAACAGCACAACACCCACATGCCCAATACAATGTATAAACCAATATACAGCACCGCAACTGTATAGTGAATATGCAGCAGCAACTGCAGCAGCAGCTGCCGCTGCTGCTGCAGTTGCCGCTGCTGCTGCAGTTGCTGCCTTATACATTTTAATATAACACTATGTATTATTCTACCCACCCTAATGTGTATCACACTGCTATATATCTACTATACAATTACGATACTATATATTACTTTGTACATTGTATTAAGCATATAAATGTTATACTATTTGTTATTATACACTGTACCATTGACCCTCGTGTCAATGGGTGAGTCGTGGGGGAAAACTTGCAGCGGAGCAAAGAATCCATTCCCTGCGGAGAATACAATGCCAGTGAATGGAACGCGGTCTGAAAGTCACCGTAAACGTGAACACAATCAGTTAAGATCCGAAATGGTTTATTACGTCCTTCCAATGATTGCTAAGCCAGAATCCATCTTTACGGTTGAAATTGTCTCTGTGTTTGTATATGTGGATCGCCTCATGAACGAATCTCTCATGATAGCCAGATGGCTTGCAGAGAACCTCTGTCTTGGAGAAGTCAATGTCATGTGAGCCCACTGAGTTGTAACAGTAATCTGCCACGGCTGAGGTGTTTGTCCTACCGTGTTTCAGGTCTGCTTTATGTTCACGGATGCGGTCCGAGACATGTCGTTTGGTTTCTCCAATGTAACTGCTACCACAGAGGAAACTTAGTTTGTAGACGCCAGGGTACTGTTTGTCTGGAACCACATCTTTTACAGACGGGACCAGATCACGGATTTTATGTACTGTGTTGAATCGGACCTGGATCTTGTGTTTAATCAGGATTTTGGAGATCTTTTTTGTGACCCCAGCAATGTAGGGTAAGGTGATGGTCTTGAAAGGCTCAACAGGATCCTTCTTGATGGTTGGAGTGATGGCTTTGCGGATTGTGTAGTCGGAGTAACCATTAGCCTTAAGAGCTTGGCGTACGTGTTTGAGTTCACTGGCAATGTGTTCCTGGTCGGAGATGCATTGGGCTCTATGGTATAGAGTCTTGATGAGGGAATTCTTCTGGGAGCCCAATATTTGTTCTGACCGTATTAAAATGGCTGTATGCCGTTTGGACCTGAAAACTCAATTTCCCTGTACAATAATATGGGTAAACCGTATGGGTTGACATGTTTATGTGCACACGCACGCGTGTGTATACCACTACTATATAAGTGTGTGTATACTACTACAGGTATCTATATATATAAAATCGCAAATGTGTCTGTCTTTCTGTGTGTGTGTCTGTGTGTCGCCGGACCATACGCAGTTTCATTGGACGGCGGTTGCCCCTGGCAACGGGTAGCGACGCATTCGCTGCGGGTTGGACGCCATTTTTAATTCCCGTTAAAAATATGCGCACGCATTAACACGCGACTCTGAGGTAAATTCATCAAAGTTTCACGTCCTCTTCACTCCCCCCCCCCACCACAATGTGTGCAATTACTATTATAGGGTCGGTAGATAATAAAATTATAGCGATTAGACAGTATTATTGTAGCGTGGGGGGGGGGGGGGGGTACCGGACCCAGTACCCAGCCTCAGCCGGGTGGACAATCTAGGCGAGGCCGGAGGCTCTGCACGGTACTAGGCCTCGACACCCACCACGCGACTCTGAGGTAAATTCATCAAAGTTTCACGTCCTCTTCACTCCCCCCCCCACCCCAATGTGTGCTATTACTATTATAGGGTCGGTAGATAATACAATTATAGCGATTAAACAGTATTATTGTAGCGCGGGGGGGGGGGGGGGTAACGGCCCCGGTACCCAGCCTCAGCCGGGTGGGCAATTTAGGCGAGGCCGGAGGCTCTGCACGGTACTAGGCCTCGACACCCCACCACACTATAGGCCGTACATATTACTGCACAGCGGCCGAGGAGATCGTGGCTGGGGGGGGGGGGGGCAGGGGTAGCAGCCCATCTGTGTATATATGTAAGGTTATTAAGAAATATATTTTTCACCCGGGCAACGCCGGGTACTTATGCTAGTGTGTATATACTACTACATGCGTGTATACTACTACACGCGTGTGTAAACTACTACACGTGTACTCTTTGCTTCTTTCTTTACCGAAAGAACCAAAGAGTAATGTATATATACTATTACTACTATACGCGTGTGTTTTGTACACGCGCGTGTTTGTATACTCTTACACGTGTGTATGCTACTACATGTGTGTATATTACTGCTACATGTGTGTATACTACTACAAGTGTGTATCCTACATGTGTGTGTAGGCTACATCTGCATGTGTGTGTATACTAAGATTACACGTGTGTGTATACTCCTACACGCGTGTGTGAATACTACTGTAGTGACTCACTCCGAGACGCCTTCTTTATTCCTACACGTCAGGGAACTACAGACGCCCTACATGCTTACACTCCAGTCGCACATCCATCTCTTGATGGCACTGCCTAGCAAGTACAGTTGACAGGCTGGCTAGCTAGCGGCGTCTTCAGGTGGTCGAGACAGCGGCGACGAAGGTGACGAACAGGAACACGGCGAGGGGGTTTCACTTCCAGCAACAGCCCCGAGCCCCCGTCTCGGGCCCCCTCTTATCCTCCAGGCATGGCCTCACCCTGCACTGGCCATTCCCCCTTTCTAGAACCTACTAGCGGGTTCTTGGCTTCCAGATGGACCCCGGTCCTAGGCTTCCCTTTTGATCTCCTCCTGCTGACGTGTGTATTGACCCCTGCTGTCAGTACCCCTTCCCGTGGTCAGACCGCGTTAATACACTATACTACAACTACACGTGTGTGTGTGTATACTACTACATGTGTGTATATACTACTACACGTGTGTGGATACTGCTACACGTCTGTGCGTGGAAACTACTACTGCACGTGTGTGTATACTATACGTGTGTATACTACTACTACACGTGTGTGTATGCTACTACATGTGTAACGTATCGACTTCAGACAATGACTGTAGGAGGGCTTCTCCTTTATTTCTCGTTGACAAACAGTTACGACTTTAATGAGACAGTCACTACAACGCATCTCTGACTGGCTGTATAGCTGGCTGACTATACAGCGACATGGCGAAGTTTCACTTTACAGCTGGTAGACTATATAGAGACTTAGGGGCCGTACATAAATGACGTCATGCATATTTAGACGATTTTCACAAAAAGTCAGACCCCCTCTCAAATATGACGTCACGAAGCTCTGCTCCCCCCCCCCAAAAAAATAATACATGCTTCAAATCGCTTTAAACTATTGTCATGCATATTTAATGTGGCGCTGCACTCCGATGTTGTAGGAGAAAACATGTATTAAAAGTCTATTTAATTAAGTAGAATGTGTTGTCTATATTTATTTAAAGTTGCGCATTTTGATGTGATGTCACATTTCTCAAACCCCCCCCCCCCCCACCCCTTCGTCACACATCGTCACAAATGTCTGACCCCCCCCCCCTTATGACGATGCTAACTATATATAGTGAGGCAACCACATAGCGCCGATGAGGACAACGAGGAGACAGCAGCGACGATGATGACAAAGATGATGATGACGAGGGCCCCAAATTCCCCGCACACCCAGAGCCCCGTTCCGCTTTCCCTCATATCCCCTCAGCGCGGCCTTGCTCCACCCCCGGCGACGCCCATCTTCCCGAAGTGTCTCGCGGGTTCTAGTAGCTTCATCGATAGACCCCCTCTTTGACCCTTGGCCCAATACTTCTCCCTCTTGTGGTCACTCCCACATACTTAGGCTGTGTGTTGTTTTACGTCAGCGAGGAACACAATACTTGACGGCCGACGTCAAAAAGTCCCTGGAAGCAATGTTCCGCTGTGCCCGTCACACCAACGATGCGACCTGCTCCCCCCGTAAGCAGCAGGCCCATCGTGCAATGGCGGTGCGCTCTCATGCATGCCAGCTCACCCCACCAGCACTAAGCAAGCGGCTCCCCAGGCTCCAGACGTCGCAGCCCACCTCTTCAATTGCGGGGTGGGAAGCACACCCCGCTCGCAGTCGCCAGGTTCCAGCGGCGACAATAGCGGCCGACGGCTACGTTACAGCCTCTCCGAGAGTGAATAATCCAAATGACACACCAGGTCATTCATTCCGATCGATCACCCACGAGGTACCCGCATGCATCCTAACACGTCAGTGTGACATCATGCTGGGCATTAACCTTCAGTAGTTATGATATGTGGCGAATTGTAAATATTTAGTTAATAGTTATAAGTTAATAGTTATATGTTAATATCTTGATTTGAAGCTTTCGTGACTACAGGATCCATACTCTTTGGTTCTTTCAGTAAAGTCACGTAGGTAGAAAATTAATAGATCACGACATTTCGATCGCAACACAAGCGACCGTCGTCAGGTGAGAGAGAAAGCTACTGAAACAAGGTCTTATATAGGCCTGAGATGGGTGCAGCCTCAGGGTAAGAGGGCAGGGCTTGAGATGGTCTCCCTGAGGCTGTGGAAGTGGCTATTGTATTGTGAGAGATTAGCATGTCAATGCACGAGCTTAGTATGTCGCAGCATCGGTGACTTGACTAGTAGGTCGCGGCATCAGTGACTGTGCGAGACGGACATCCAGCCTGTCAATACAAAACGCATCCAACCTAATAATGCAACTCAGAGAGTCAGCTACAATAGAAAGAAGGATGGAAACATCACAGCAGGTTAAGACTTTACCAGGTTAATCACGTCCTTCCAATATGATTGCTCAATTTGTACCCATCTTCTCGGTTGAAGTTGTGTCTGGCTTCATGAACAAATCTCTGATGATAGCCTGTGGGTTTGCAGAGTACCTTTGTTTTGGAAAAATCTCTTTCATGTGTGCCCACAGCGTTAAAACAATTATCAGCAACGGCAGAGGTATTGGTCCTACCGTACTTCAGATCTGCCTTGTGTTCGCGAACACAGTCCGAGACATGTTGTTTCGTTTTCCCAATGTAACTGCTGCTGCAGCCACAACTCAGTTTGTAGACACCAGGATATTGCATGTCAGGAATCACATCCTTTACAGATGGGATCAAATCACGGATTTTGTGTACTGTGTTGAAACGAACCTGAATCTTGTGTTTGTTTAAGATTTTGGAAATCTTTTTGGTAAACCCTGCTATGTATGGCAAGGTGATGGTTTTGATAATGTCCTCAGATAGTTGTCTCCCCATGGCTGGGGAGACAGGTTTGTGGATTGTACGGTCAGAATATCCATTCATCCTGAGGGCTTGGTGTACGTGCTCCAGCTCACTGGGTAGGTGGTGCTGGTCGGAGATGCAATAGGCCCTATGGTGTAGTGTTTTGATGAGTGAATTCTTCTCGGCTGGATGGTGGTGGGAGTCAGGCTTTAGATAGGCATCCGTGTGGGTGACTTTCCTGTAGACAGTGTCCAAACGAGCCATTAGGTCTCTTCTCGATCAAAACATCCAGGAATGGTAACTTGCCATCCCGTTCCACTTCCATGGTGAATTTGATGGCTGGGTGTATGGAATTGATGTGGTTGAAGAATTCGCTTAGTGCTGGCTGGCCATGTGGCCAGATGACGAACGTGTCATCTACGTATCTCTTCCACAAGGAAGGACGTAGGATGTTTGGATGGCATCTGTCTCACATTTCTCCATGAAAATATTCGCTACAACTGGCGATAAGGGAGAACCCATTGGGGTACATTCCTGTTTGTAGAATGTACGATTCCAGGTGAACTAAGTATTGTTGAAGCAGTGCCTCACCAAAGTTGGCACATCAGAATTCAGTTCCTGTTGGACCAAGTCTTCAATGATTGCAATGATGTCAGGCACACATACCTTGGTGAACATAGAGACTAAATTGAAACTGACAAGCAAATAAACTGGAGACAGTGAGATTTATTTGATTATAGAAACCAAGTGAGCTGAGTTAAGTACAGCTGAGGTGGACTTGCCCGTGAAAGGAAGCAGGGTTTCAGACAGAAATCGGGCCAGTTTGTAGGTGGGAGAGCTAATGGTGGAGACGATGGGACAAAGCGGGGTACCTTCTTTGTGGATTTTTGGAAGGTCATAAAATCTGGGTGGTCTAGCAGCAGAAGGTTTTAGAGAGAGCAACTAGGTTGGTTCGATCAGAGAAGTCGAGTTAGTGATGAGATTTTGATTTTCGTAACCAAGCGGTTGTTAGGATCTCTATTGATTTTGGTATAAATACCATCCATTAGGTCCTGAATTTTGTTGTTGTATGTGGGTTTATCCATGATGACAGTGGCATTGCCCTTGTCGGCTGAGAGGATGACAATATAATCTCTCTGTTTTAATTGAGCGAGTTCAAAACGCTCGCCCTTGCTGATGTTGCTAATGGGTTTTTTAGCGTTTTTGAGGATAGCAGCGATTTCAGATCTTGCTATGTCTGCCGGGATGTGTCCTAAGCCTTTGACGGCTACATCGACCTGGGCAATTATATCATCCACTGGGATGTGTTTAGGGGTGACTACGAAATTCAACCCTTCAACCCCAAATTCAAAGGTAAAGTCTTAACCTGCTGTGATGTTTCCATCCTTCCTGCGATTTTAGCTGACTCTCTTAGTTGTATTATTAGGTTGGATGTCTTTGCATTGACGGGCTGGATATCCTTCTTGCTCAGTCACCGATGCTGAGACATACTAGGCAAGTCACCAATGCTGCGACATACTAAGCTCGTCCTCTTACCCTGAGGCTGCACCCATCTCAGGCCTACATAAGACCTTGTTTCAGTAGCTTTCTCTCTCTCACCTAAAGACGGTCACTTGTGTTGCGATCAAAACGTCGTGATCTCTCCATTTTATATCTACGTGACTTTACCGAAGGAACCAAAGAGTATAGTGTGTTAATAATTAAATTGTAAACACTGCACTTATAGTTATTAGTATTCAGGCAAGCGTTATTATGTGTTAAGTGGTCAATAGAGTAGTAATTGTTAGTTAATATAAAATAAACTAGTATGTCACTATGTGTATGCTGATGTACAATATGCAGTGACAATTATCTGAACCGGTCCTGGGCCTACCCTGGGTCGACTCACCCCCAAATGAGTACCTGGTACGAAGTGTAAACATCGCCACTGGGAAGACAAAGGCGGGCGGGCGTGGTGCTGGCCACCCACCCCCTCCTGTGCCGTGTCTGCCTTCATAGGTGCTAACAGCACTTGCCCTAACAGTCTGTTCAGGCTATCGGGGGACCTTTGTCTTTGTGTGCATTCTAATTTTTGATGAAGTGACTTCGAAGAAACGTTTTGGTCCTGCAAGAATTAAAGTTTAACCAACAGACAAAAGCGGAAATTCACAAATCGCATGATGAATGAAGGCACTTGAACTTCCACGCCTTCCCATTTATGCCCCCACCCCAGTGCCCCTCCCCCTGACCTCAATGCCTCAATTGCCTAGAACCGTTTTGCTGACCTCAATCTGCCAATGTCACTTGGGAACGGGTGCTATTAAAGAGCTTACACGGAACCATGCGAGTAATTATACAGCTTCAACTGTTAAAGTTTTACCCCTCTCGTAGCCAAAATGCATATCCGTGAAGAAAATGTTCTCAATATTAATGTAGGCCATAGGAATCATGTTCAATCAGCGTAATTGCTTTTCTTGTGCGCCTTTTATGAATGAAAAACATTTTAACACAGACACAGATCAGTGCACACATACAATCTGAAAGTCATAGCACATTACACAAGCATTGCATAATCCCGGGTGCTCCTGAGGACAATGGCCCGAAGCCATAGCAATTCCTGAGGTCTCTGACACTTTGAACCACTTCTACGGGGAAGTTTAAAGTTTGTTATTTCTCTCTCTCTCTCTGGGTTTTTTCGTTGTCTCTCTCTGCTTGTGTATCGGTCTTCGTGTCTGTGTTTTTTCAAATTTCACACTTAACTTCTAATTTAGCAATCTTTGGAAGAACGTAATCAACCAGGCTACGCGTTAATTGTGTGTTGACCGACCCTCTGTGTTGCATTGCATTACATTTCGAAATTTTTGCTAGGTTAGTTAATTTAGTGTGTCTCTCTCCCTGCCTCCTAATTTTTTCAAGCTTTCGTACCGTACCACTCGTCGTGCTACTCATTGACATGCTAATTTCTCTAACCCCTCTCTCTCCGCCCCTGCCCCCCTCTCTCAAGCTTTTTACACCTTGCCACTCACCGTTTCCACTCATGGACATGCTAATTTCTCTAACCCCTCCCTCTCTCCCCGCCCCCGCCCCCCCCCTTTCTCTATTTAAGGCATCGACACAGAGGTGTAGTTTCTCTTTGTGCCTATGTTTGCTCTCTCTCTATGTATCTCTGTGATATCTGTCTGCTTATATGTCTGTCTATCTCTATGATATCTGTCTGCTTATATGTCTGTCTATGTTTCTGGTTCTGTGTTTAATCTCTCTCTCAAATTTAGCATTCTCAGGAAGAACGTAATCAACCAGATAGGGTGTTGACTGTTATGTTATCCGACTCTCTGTTGTATTACATTACATTTTTAAGTATACTAGATTTGTGTTTCTATTTAATTCATACCTGATGAGGATTGCTTGTGTTGCAATCGAAACGTCGTATGCTAGTATTTAATTTAATTTATTATTTTATCTTTATACGTGACTTTACCGAAAGAACCAAAGAATAGTCTCTGACACTTTGAATCTTGAAGACAAGACCAAGGCGAGGAATCTCATAGTCACGGCAAAGGCTGGAGGTCCCATAGCCAAGGTAAGAGATTTCAAATTTAAGTCCAAGACTGATATTGGATTCAAGGCCAAGATCATGGCCATTGATCAGTTCAGTGGCGGCTTCTCGGTTTGCAACACAGTTTGCAATCGTCCTATAGTCGGGACGAGTCTCGGATTAAAATATTTAACATTTTCGGATTTTTTAAAAGAACACCTTGAGGTCATTCTTTGTATTTTGGGATCATTTAGCAGACGAAATAATCTAACCTGTATTTCTTGGTAGCAAAAATGGCATCACCAAATATCTCATGCTCCTATTGCGTTTTGTGGGAGAAGCAAGTCAGTGATGCCATATGTTGCACACTCGAAATGAAGGACGTGGGCAGGTGCTCCAAATCGAGGGCAAGCACATTTATTTATTGTGGTTAATATTAATCTTGGGAAGAACAGCACCGTCACTCTGTCAAATGCAACAACACGTGTGTTACAACCAGCCTTGCTCCCGAGCCGCCATTAACCATGTGACTGGTATAACCGCGCGGTCATTCAATAACTCTTTCTCTTAAACCCAATTCTATTACTGATAAACCATCTTTGTCTTTGACAATCACATTTGCACATCACTATTCGACTATTACTTTAATCCTAAGCTGTATGTCTATCTATACTATCCACTTATATCGGTATCTTACACCCATTATATGTACTGTATGTGTACAGTATACGTACTGTATATCACCATTGTACAGCTTACTACTTTACATGTGTTCTATTCTCAATAGCATTACAAGTAGTTATACTCTGGGTACATGGGCATGGTTATAGACTAAACAGTATTAGAGTTAGAGAATTACAATGACAGTAACTAATTACAGTGCGTCATCCCTTTACAATGCACAGTGCTAAAATGCCTCTAATTGCATATATCACAAACGAACAATTCAAAGCCAAGCTTAAAGTCTAGAACAAGTCTAGAACATGTATATAACGATCAAAAACAACCTTTGGGTCCTTTACCTGTAAAATGCAACAACACGTGTGTTACAACCAGCCTTGCTCCCGAGCTGCCATTAACCATGTGACTGGTATATCCGCGTGGTCATTCAATAACCCTGCCAGCCACCTACAGGCCCGACTCAGTCATCACATGCTGCTGTACACACATGCATTGATGCACTGCACAGCACATCAGGACCTTCACAGAACCACACTTTACTCCCTTGCTGCACAAGGACATACTTAAAAGAGTGATCCATTCCTATTGTGCCACACATATAAGTGATAGTTTATTCCTGGATGACAAAATCCCCGGCCACCTTTTTGGTGTCCAGTCTGTTACACTGTTAAGTGCTATGAGCATTAAGGACAGTCCTTGACCTACGAACACAATTCGTTCTTGGGTCAGTTCATAAATCGGAAGACAACAATGTGACGTATTTAAATGCCCATACGGTCAGTGTTATGAAATGTGTTACGGTTCAACAAGCTTATTAGGCTCTTTTACATTAGTTTTTTTGTTGGTAATTTAATTGAGGTGAAGGCGTTACCACCCTCTCTGCTGTGAACACACCGTGTAACAACTGATTAGAATCAGCCTTCCAATGCTACAGGCAGTCCTCGACTGCATGTAACATTGTAAAGAAAATAATGTATAGTAAGTAAAACATAAAATAAACTAACAAATAGGAAAACAAATCGGTTTTATCTTCACTTACCTTGAGTCCTGATTCTGGCTTGCTTGTCGGAAGAGGCTCCATGAGTCACCGCAATTGCCCACACACAGGGCACGCACACAAAGACACAAGGACAGACACACACGGGGCATGCACACACCCACACACATAAAACAAAAACATATAAAGACTCAACAACAACAACCACCATTCGCCACTAAGTGGCGGTGACATCACCACGACGCTTGTGCCAGGCTATGTGCACGTTGAGGCCACGTGAAGTGTCGAACGCTCGCTGCAGGAGGTCACGGAGCAGACCCAGGTGCCACGGGTCGACTGACTGAGATGACTGGCTGATACACCACCTGTGCCTCCTACTGTACCAACTTGCTGTGCTTTAGACACCCGGCAATCCGCTCGTTGTTGTGAGCGTCGCTCCTTCGCCCTCCGTTGTTGTTGGAGGGCGACTGCCTCCAACTGTCCAGTAGAATTATTCACGAGCCTCCTCCACAGAGGCCGATCTTGAGACCGCTGGTACCAGTCATCGGCAAGTCCACTCAGCTCCACATCCTCCTGTACCACATCACTCCATCTCTTCTCTAGCCCGTTCCGCGCCCATTTAGCCCCTTCTATCCGTCCAAACAAAAGCTGTTTAGGCATGCGGTGGCTGGGCACGCGGGCTACATGATCCAGCCAACGCATCGGAAGAGCTCACCGATGGGACTTTGTCCAGATCTTTAAAGGATTTGTGAGCTTCTCACACAATCCCGCCTGGTTAACCCCAGGATGGATCGTAGCGCAGGCCAGCCTAAATGTTTCTAACCGGCGAAGATCTCCATTAGGGGGGTCCACGTTTCGCAAGCGTAGAGAAAGGAGGGCATGACTGTGGCCGAGAGGACCTGAAGCTATAGACCAGGTAGCTTCCACACAACGTTACGTAACCAATGGAAAGATAATGCCGCTCAACTGATTCGGAGGGAGACATCTGCTCTCAAACCGGATCCGCTCATGAGTACACTTGCCAGGTATGGAAAGCTCTCCACTCTCTCCACAACTGCCCATCACAAATTGGGAGTTGTGAGGGTGGAGTGTCCGATGGTCCAAAATACCCAGGCAGGTGCTTAGTTTTGGTGGGGTTGATGGTAAGGCCCCACCTCTTAGTGGCAAGCTCCAGGTTCAGCAGCAGCACCTCCAACTCTTCCTCTGAGTGAGCAGAAATTACAAGGTCATCGGCATACATAACGTGGTTGACCAATAGGGAGCCATCCCTTGACCGCACCAGGGCATCGATCAGCCTCCCATTGTATCTGTACCAGATGGAAATTAATCCAGTACAGCAATCGAAGGCTTCATAAACTACGTGGTCGAAATAGATGTTAAATGTGGGAGCCAGAGGACATCCCTGTCGCACCCCAAGGTGAACAGGAAATAGCTCCTGGCCACGTAGTTTTATTTGGGCCCGCTCACCATCATGAAGGTCCTTAATGATCGTGAGCAGAGAGTCAGGGACTCCGAAAGCACAAAGAAAAACCCAGAGCCCAGGCCTACCGATGGTATCATAGGCCTTGACCAGGTCAATAAAGCAGAGATGTAGGTCTTGTTGGAATTTCCTACACCTCTGCTGTAGCAGATGCTGCCATTCCTCTGTCAGAAGCTGGACCGGCAACTGCCTGGATCTCCGTGGAACAGAGGAGGTCTGGTGGACTGGTTCTGGCCTTATTAATCGATGATTAAATGACCTTCATAATACTGCTCAGGCCTGGGTAAAGCGGCGTGGTTGGAAGTCAGAGCTTTTCCTTGGTCACCTTGGGGTGCGGTAGGGATGTCGTCTGAATGCCCCATTATTTAGCATATTTTTTTTACTATTAAGTTCCAGAAGCCTGCCATGGCTGTACCAGAGGAATTTCCCTTTGGTATCAATACAATAAAAAGGCTGATCAATGCCCGGCTGCTGTCAAGTGATGGCTCCCTTTTGGTCAACCATGTATGCTAATGATCTGGTAATTGATGTTCACTCTGAGAAAACAATGGAGACTCTATTCCTGATCTACAGCGTGTTACAAAAAGGTGGGGCCATACCATCAAGCCCCACAAAACAAAGTATCTGACTGGGTATTTTGTGTCATCCAAAACTTCACCCCTCAACACACGTTGAGTGATGGGGTAGTTGTAGAGAAAGTGGAGGAGTTATATCTGAGAAGTGTCCTGATGACCAGTTCCGGTTTGGCAGCAGAGGTCTCGCTCGGAATCAGTCGATCGGCATTATCTTTTCATTGGCTGCGTAATGCTGCGTGGAAGATACCTGGCCTATCACTCCATACCAATCTTCGGGTCTTCTCAGCTACCGTTATGTGATCTCTTCTCATTCTTGTGAAACGTGGACACAATTGAAGGAGCATCTGCATTGGTTTAAAACATTTAGGCTGGCCTATCTATGATCCATTCTCGGTTTAACAAGGCTGAATTGTGGGAGGAGTTCACAGATCTTTAAAATATCTGGACACAGTCCCATTAGTGAGTTTCTCCCCCAGGCAAGGCAGCATTGGCTGGATCATGTATCCCATATGCCCAGCCACTGCATGCCCAAGCAGCTTCTGTTTGGCCAGATAGAGGGGGGCTAAATGAGCACGGTATGGGCTAGAGAAAAAAATGGCTTATTTGGTCGAGGAATATTTGGAACTGATTGGACCTGCTGATTACTCGCACCAGCCGTGTTAAAATCGGGCCTTGCGCAGAAGGCTCGTGAAAGACTATTCTGGCCAGCTGGAGGCTGTTGCCCTTCAACAACAAAGGAGGGCGGAGGAGCGACGCTCAAGACAGTGAGCAGAGCACCAGGCAGCTAAAATGCAGCAAGTTGGCACAGTGTGGAGCACAGGTAGTGCATTACCAGTCGCTTCACTCCGTTAACCGTTTCAATCTGGGTCTGTCACGCGACCTCCCGTCAGCGAGCTTTGACACTTCACGTGGCCTCAAAGTGCACCTAGCCTGGCACAAGTACTGTGGTTATGTTACCGCCACTTAGTGGGAAATGGAGGTTGCTGTTGTTCCTTTGATGGCATACTTTTGGATCAATGCAAAATAATACACTTTTTTTTTACATTTGAAATTCCGCATCTAAGCCCGATTTTCAAATGTTTCAAATACATACAATAAAACATTGGGAACACATCTCTATCTTATCTTATGGAGCTCCGTCAGCTTCAGTTGACACCTTTTAATGAATTCTCGCGTTTTGATAGTTACCAACAATTCTGTTGCCAGGTGCGCGAGACGAGGCTCCAAAAACACACCACACTTCAAATGTACTCAAGCCAAGTGATGGGAGAGTGGCCTTTAAAAGTAAGCCATTTCTGATGACTGGTTTTCAGAAACAACGTAACTGTTAATGATTTTAGGTACACCTAAGCCATGTTATAGTTCAAATAAATGCAACAAATCGGTCGCTATTTCTGCTCGGGTGTGTGGGGAGGAATCGGAGAATCAGAGGTGGCTCTGGAGACTTCAAACTTCTCGAGGAGCTATCATTTGTGAGAGGCACATAGCACCTCAGTGGGCCCCCTACCTGATTAAATAAATAAATATATAGAAATATGAACGTCGTATATGTGGATCGTGGCAAACCGGACAGTCGTAAATTGTAAACCGCCTATTTTTGCTACGGGGCAGTGACGTGGGCCAGCGGTAGCGCGCTCGCCATTTGTTGGAGGTGTTCGTGGTTCGACTCCGGTAAGCTGCCCTGGTTAATATTGCACGTGTATGCACCAAGACATATGCCCCGTCTGCCTCACGATAGATGGTAAAGATCCAGTGACGTCATTCTAAATGAGTAAGCCATTGCGTGCTAGCGTTCTGATCCAAATTAGATTTTTTTTAACTCAATTGGCATTATGAGATCTCTTTTACCAGTGGCAAAATATAATAGTAGGTTTTTACCCTTTTAACTGGTACAAAACTGACACCTTTATTCAAGGCATCATGTTTGCAATGACCACAACACAAGTAGTCAAAAAAGCAAACAAAAAGAAGCAACTCTGATAAGGATGATAATATGCACTGTCCTTGAAGTTGATTGGCCCACACCCGAGACGGCATTCTTTAGAGCCTAGTCCACATTGGTGTAGGGCCAGATGACACCAGAAGGCGTACAACTCAAACACAGTGCAATATCAGAGTATTGAGAGCTCGGGGTAAGCATTTACACTATGAGATCTCTTTTACCAGTGGCAAAATATAATAGTAGGTTTTTACCCTTTTAACTGGTACAAAACTGACACCTTTATTCAAGGCATCATGTTTGCAATGACCACAACACAAGTAGTCAAAAAAGCAAACAAAAAGAAGCAACTCTGATAAGGATGATAATATGCACTGTCCTTGAAGTTGATTGGCCCACACCCGAGACGGCTTTCTTTAGAGCCTAGTCCCCATTGGTGTAGGGCCAGATGACACCAGAAGGCGTACAACTCAAACACAGTGCAATATCAGAGTATTGAGAGCTCGGGGTAAGCATTTACACTATGAGATCTCTTTTACCAGTGGCAAAATATAATAGTAGGTTTTTACCCTTTTTACTGGTACAAAACTGACACCTTTATTCAAGGCATCATGTTTGCAATGACCACAACACAAGTAGTCAAAAAAGCAAACAAAAAGAAGCAACTCTGATAAGGATGATAATATGCACTGTCCTTGAAGTTGTTTGAGTTGTACGCCTTCTGGTGTCATCTGGCCCTACACCAATGGGGACTAGGCTCTAAAGAAAGCCGTCTCGGGTGTGGGCCAATCAACTTCAAGGACAGTGCATATTATCATCCTTATCAGAGTTGCTTCTTTTTGTTTGCTTTTTTGACTACTTGTGTTGTGGTCATTGCAAACATGATGCCTTGAATAAAGGTGTCAGTTTTGTACCAGTTAAAAGGGTAAAAACCTACTATTCAATTGGCATTACACAAGGTAGTAATCATCAGCCCCTACTGGCAGACTCTTGCCTGCTTGCAGGCCAGCTGCTGAATCACCTTGTCCAGGACAGCTGCCATTGGGGGTGCCCTTCGAATGAATGTTCGAGGTGAGATGTGTGATTTAAGCGCTTTGAGTCACTGAGGCGTATAAGCAACGGCATATCCATGCAAATATGATGACGATTATTAATGACTAGCCTTTTTCGCGTCCAAGGACGGGTGTATTTCAGTAAATCTGAAACTTGCAAGCGAACAGCAGAACGCGACGTTATATTCATGGCATCAATTCGTGTGCAATTTGTAAGGGCGCGGTGACACAAACTTATTTCATGCAAAGGTTATATTCCCTTGTTCATCATAACGGCCTTTTTACTTCTATGTCTCAATAGCGTTCCGGAGATCGCGTGACGTGAGGGTTCTGCTGCCTTTGTAGTGAGGGTTGTAAGTTGACGCTGAGGAGGGGGGAGGAGGCGCCTCGGCCCCCCATTTGGAGTGACGTCACCCGCTAATTATTCATGGGGGGGGGGTGTCCATTTGGAAGACGTCACCTCTGCATGATTATTAATGTGGGGGGCCGTTCGATGTGCAGTGACATCCCCTGCTCATGATTATTAATGAGGAGGGGTGCTACATGTGGAGTGACGTCAACCGCTCATGATTATTAATGAGGGGGGGGGTCCATGTGACGACGTCACCTGTTCATGATTTTTAATGAGGGGGGATGGCCGACGTGGAGTGACGTCACACGCGGGACACACAGACATAGTTGGCTCATGATAGTAGAAAATTGTCGACATTGCGTACATTTGCACATTAGTGGGAGTCGTTGACACTGGGACCCTGTGGAGGAGCCACCACTGCCCGTGAAGCATCCAGGCCACGCAGCCTCCGTGCGTTTAGAGTATCCAGCTGCAATAAATTTCCGCGTGTTGATGACAAGCCACTTCTGTTGGGCTATCATTGTGATGGCCACGTGGCTTGTGACAAAAGAGCTACACAGCTCAGTGGGCCTTTACATAGTCACAAACAAAAAATAGTTCATACGAACGGCGTAAATCGGACCGTCGTAAACTGTAGACTGTATTTTATACAGGAGTCGTTGACGCTGATGTCCTGTGGAGGAGCCAACACTGCCCGTGACGCATCGCAGCCACGCAGCCCGCGTCTCTCCCCGAGCAACAACAAAGCACCGCTCCGAGTAGAACACGAGGCAATCTGTCTCTGTGGATGGGGCAAAGGTCAAGGGACGGTTACGGGTTTCCATCCGTGGGCGTGTGGAGTGAAGGAGCAATGCGAGGAGCAGGACGAGCCGACTTGATAAGGCAGTCGTAAGAATGAGGATGTGGTGAATCTGTCGAGAGGTCACAAAGATGTGGCCGGGATATACGTGGCAGATAGAAAGTAGAGCTGTTGTTTTATTTAGTAGCAACCCCCCCACCCCAATCTCAAGTTGGGTTTCTCAACTTAATGGGCACTGAGTGGTGACACCTCCTGACAACAGCCCTGAGCCTCTGCTGCAATTGGATATTCCACATGACGGCAAGGATGAGTCCATCCACAGTGGTGATTGAATTACGATGTACAGGCGAGTTCTCCGCGTGTTGTTTGCACGACGCGAATTTGATATATGACGTGGTGAATGCACGAGGGAGCGCATTGTCTATAACGCGGATTCCAATTGGGATATAACGCGATCGAGTGAACAGAACTACGTTGCGCGCGAGTAGGAATAAGCGGTCATACGGCGGCCTCGGTGCAGCATCACCACACAAGGCAGTGGGATGCTGCTGGACGCTTCTAGATGATACCCACGCGCCTCAGTCTTTGTTCGGCCTGCGTACGCATCTCACGTGTTATCATGGACTGTGCTCTACCCCTATATTATATATCATTTATGTATTATAACGCGATTTTTTCACAACGCGGCATTCTTCAGGAACGCAACAACCACCGCGTTATAGGAGAGCAAGACTGTGTAGTCTCCAGTCGAAACTTGGGACAGCTGCTGACTTCCGAGCAAGCGGTGTGTGCTCGTGTGGTTACTGTTCCCGTAAACTTTACTCATAGATTCCTCCATCTACGTTGAGGAGTTATCCACGTTGCGTTGAACCACCATCGACGTAGACATTTTTTAAAATTTAATCCGGGACAATCAGATGAGCCATGAAGCTCTTTGTTACACGTATACAGTCCAAGCTGGTGAAAACACTCCCTCCGTCCGCTTCTTGTTCGGCTTGCGTATGCATCTCACGTGTTATCGCCTTGCTCTTATATTACATGTCATTTATTATAACGCGAATTCTCCATAACGCGGTGTCCTTCAGGAACGCAACAACTTCCGCGCTAAAGGAGAACAAGACTGCTACTGTGCATGGTAATAGAGCGATGGGGGATCCATGTGACTCTTGCCTCCACCCACTGAGGTGAACAGAGGTGAAGATACAACTCAGGAGGTAATCACAGAACAAATAATGCAGAGACGGCATGCGACCTTCGTGATCTCATCTCCAGTATTCCGCCGTCGGAGCATCGACTGCCCACCGACCTCCGTGTCGCAGGTTCAATACCTCCCTTGGTACCCTGTCTTCCTGGACCGTACCACCGTGTCCCAACCATCACGACCCCCTCTTATACATGTTCCACAGGAGTCTGAACTTCAAGATTGCTTACCCGATCCTGTCTTAAAATTCAGAGTATTCTCCGCGTGCATCGATACTAAAAGGCCTAAATCACCGTAATTGTTTTTTTTAAGCCAAGGTGCCGAAGTGCAGTAACCGGTTTGCACAAGCGGCTCGAGTCAAATCTCCCTTTACACTCGCTTATGGGAAACTGAATGGATTAACATTAGATCGTTCACCGAAATTGACTCAGACTCGTTGGCATTGCTGTTGTAGACGTTCTCGTTATCACTTTGGTGATTGTGACACTGCCGTCCCGGACACTTGCTGGCGTCCAAGCCGGGATGTCCGAGCGAACAGAGAACCGAGCCACCCTCGGACAGGCATCCTCTGGAAACCCCAACGATGTGGTTCGTGGCTACGTGATCGGTGTGTGTCAGCACGCAGCACAATGCACTTACCACAGTGTGGGGATATATATATAATTGTATAATTAGTAGCGAGAGTAATAAGCCACGGTGGGTAACGTCCACTTCCCGTATCTGTCCCTCGGCATAAAAAATAATAACATTCAAATATCCTTTTGACACATCCCACTTGTTGCGGGTCCTTCTGGGAGTGAATCTGTCCGCAGCCTCGCGTTCATGCCGAGCCAACTCGGCATGCGGGAAGGGGGCGGTATCGCCTTCGTATTTATTCGGGTGAGTGTGGGTGGGGAGGGAAGGTAGTGTAGTGGTTAGCGCTACGCTGCGTTACTAACCCGGCGACCCGGGTGCGATTCCCGCTCTCGACTAACACCAGTGACGATTATTTGAATCAGTCCTGGGACTCCCTAGGTCGACTCAGCCTCAAATGAGTACCTTGTGCGGTGTGTAAACGTCGCCACTAGGGAGACAAAGGCGGCCGGGCGTGGTTCTGGCCACCCACCCCCATCGTGTGGCTTTCCGGCCTTCATAGGTGCCCGCTCACAGCACTTGCCCCAACAGTCTGTTAAGGCTACACGGGGAGGGGGAATCTTTGTCCCTTTTGTTGTGCGAGCGTGAAACCGCGTTTGGAGAGCAGCTCTCTCTCTCTCTACGTCTTAGCTCTCTCTCTACGTCTTAGCTCTCTCTACGTCTTAGCTCTCTCTCCCTACGTTTTAGCTCTCTCCCTACGTCTTAGCTCTCTCTCTACGTCGTAGCTCTCTTGCCCTACGTCTTAGCTCTCTCTCTCTACGTCTTAGCTCTCTCTCTATGTCTTAGCTCTCTCTCTCTCTACGTCTTAGCTCTCTCTCTACGTCTTAGCTCTCTCTCTACGTCTTAGCTCTCTCTCTCTACGTCTTAGCTCTCTCTCTACGTCTTAGCTCTCTCTCTCTACGTCTTAGCTCTCTCTCTACGTCTTAACTCTCTCTCTACGTCTTAGCTCTCTCTCTCTCTACGTCTTAGCTCTCTCTCTCTCCCTACGTCTTAGCTCTCTCTCTCTACGTCTTAGCTCTCTCTCTCTCTACGTCTTAGCTCTCTTTCTCTCTCTACGTCTTAGCTCTCTTTCTACGTATTAGCTCTCTCTCTCTCTCTCTAACCGCTCACTCGCTCACTTCGTCTGGCACGGGAAGCACTGACTCAGGCCGGGCGTTCTCTGCCTGCCGGTGAGCGAGGGTGGCCAGGGTCTGGTGGACGTCGCCGCCAGGGTCATGAGTTTCAGGCTCATGGCAGTCAGGTGGCTGCTGTACGACCGGGAGGAGCTACCCTGGAAGTCGCCGGCCCTCGCCCTGCTGAGAAATGCAGGGGGGTGCCTGGGGTACGGAAAGGAGCTCTTCCTGATGGACCTGAGCCTGGTCGATTACACGAGGCTGCCAAGTTATCACCAGAGCCTCTTGGACGCGTGGCGGAGCTTCGAGTTGAGCAGAACACGCGCTGCCCTACGACCTCGCGCAGTTCCTGAATGAGCCCTTGTTCTGCAACAACCTTTTCCAGGGAATCAGAGGAAAGAGGACCCTGGCTCTACGCCTCACATCAGCAGGGCTGCGAAAAGTCTTCCACCTTGTGCAGACCCACCAGCCCAAGTGGAAGACCGCAGCTGAGATCGCCAACACCGCAGGGCTCCGCTCCACGCTCGCTGAGGAGAAGCTGCTGCGGGACGTGCTCCACGCCATGAAGGAGCTGCGCCTGAAGCTGGAGGCACCGGGGGATGGTGGCGCCCCCCCCCCTTCTCCTCTTTCCCGGAGTTGTGTTTCTCCTGCGCGAAGCCCCCCGGCCACAACGACTCCAGCAAGCTACTGAAGCTCCGAGGCTGCAGGAACGTGCCCCTCAAGAGTGCCCCAAACACAGCGCTCTACACGTGCTGCGTAAAGGCGCTGCATTCCCGGGACCTGGCCGACCTACCGGACACAAAATGGAGAGACCATTTCTCTCCCCTCATTGCAGCCGCCCCTCAGTGGAAACAAATGTACAAGTCTCCCGTAGCCAAACGCTGCGGTGACCTCCAGTGGAGGTTGGCACACTGCACGTTGCCATCGGCCGTGTGGCTCAGCCGAATCTCGCCAGGGGTAACAGACTTGTGCATTTCCTGCGGTGCCAGGGAGGATCTGCCCCACCAATACTTACACTGCCAGCGGCTCAAACCAATGTTCCGCCTTTTGGGAGACATCTTCAGGAAACTGCGGGTGCCCTTCTACAACAGCACCTCGTATATGGGGTGCCTTACCTGGCTAACAAGCGCCATGACCTCGCCAACTTCGCCTGTGCTCAGGCGAAGATGGCGGTGTACAGAACGAGAAAAAAGATGCTGGATGGTGACACTGACGGCTGCTCTGTGCTTCCAGTGTTCAGAGGCCTGCTTAAGGCGCGGCTCCGGCTGGAGCACGCATACCACACACATGTTGGTGATGTGCACGTCTTCTACGAACGCTGGGGAGCCGGAAAGGCCCTCTGCACCAGCGTGGACGGCACCCTCGTGGTGTTCACCTTCTGAAGGGCTCGCTCGTCACCGTGGCGTGCGCGATGACACCACCACCACGTGACTTTTCTTTTGTATTGTGCGCGGTGCTTTCAGCGCCACAGCGCGTGGATTTGTAACGTTTGTTTTCTTTTGTTTGCTGGTGACTTTGTGTATTTCATATTGAAATCGCCTCCAGTGCTTTTGCTGCTGGCGCCAATAAAAGTTGTTTAAAAGTCAAAAGTCTACGTCTTAGCTCTCTCTCTCTCTACGTCTTAGCTCTCTCTCTCTCTCTCCACGTCTTAGCTCTCTCTCTCTCCACGTCTTAGCTCTCTCTACGGCTTTGTGCCCCCAGGCTGTCTTCACCCCGACGGCCGTGCCGTGCTGCCGTGGCGCGGTGCACGTGCGGTCGGGTGCCTCGACTTGCGCGACTCCTCTTGCTCCTCATCTCTCGCGTCACGGCGTCATCCCCCCCCCCCCACACGCCCACACTGTCACCCCGAGTGCCGTCGTACCCCCCCCCCCCCCCACACGTCCACACTGTCACTCCGAGTGGCGCTCACCTCGACTGGAGGTCCGAAGCCCCCACGTGTGTAAATTCCACATTCGTATGACATGGCACAGCACAAGCGCGACAGTCGTTCCACAAAGCGGTACATATTTTATCGCCCCCCCGAGGGATGATGCATATATATGTTTAACTTCTTTCGCACCGTACGCAGCCGACTGTGCTAATCTGAGGTGCCGGGGGATGGACAACTAAACACATGAAGCAGTTCCAAGAAGTAAACTTTCAAACTCATTTGCCCAATATCGTGATGATGATGATGATGGGCGAAGTCGACTACTGAGAAGGATTGAACTCACAGCCTCGTGAATGTGAGACAAACACGACTGACACTTTACCACATTGTTGGATTTCCTTGTGTAACTTATTTTTCCTTAACTGTGCGTTCTGCGTCTGGCTACATACATGCCATGTATTTGTCCAGGGAAGTCTCACTGTGCCTTAAGACTCCTTCTCAGGAGGGTCCTGTGATGGGATGTTTGGCAAACTGCATTCTTTTAATTTTGCAATGCTCATAATATGCAACCCAGTATGAATTAGCACGAGAGAGTCCGTGCACAACAATGTTATCACGATGAAAATTGATGTTTAAATTAATCGGCGTGGTAAAACACCGGCATGAATGCGTCTCATCTCGTGATACCTCAGATGCTGCGCACAGTCGGGCCTGGCTGCTACTGGGTGGGTGAGCGTCATTGTCACCTTGGGACTGGTGAGGTTGGTCAGGAGATGAGAGTGCCGAGTTGGATTTCTCTAGGCATTCCAGGTTCATTTGTACAACACGTGTCCGACACGAGTGGAGACATCTGTTGGATGGGCACAACCGAAAAAAACAGAGCAGAGTGTGCGGGCCAAGGGCAGTTATTGAACGCTGACCGATATCACAGTGATTACATGGAGAGTTGGACGAGTGGAGGTTGGAGCTTTTAAAAAAAGTTTAACTTGATGAATTGGAACATAGCCCTACGTGATGATGGCCGAGACTCACAGCGGAGTTGCAGTCAAATGAGTGAATAAACACGGTGGCGATATGTTAACTACCTCGCCTGGTATGCAGGAGGTCGTAGGTTCGATTCCGACCCTAACGCCTGCCGTAGATTTGGGGTCTACGTCTCTCACTTCCTGGGGTCGCGTGGATTTTTCTCCGGGTCCTCTGGTTTTTCCGCTCCATATTTGCTATAGATTTCCACGCGATAAGCCACTTCGTTGAGCTATCATTTGTGGCCAGGTCGCTTCTGACAAAGAGCTGGAAAGCTCAATGGGCCTTACCGGGTAAAATAAAATAGAAATTAGTTTTGGTTTAGGCCAGCACAGAGGCACAAGACTGAGTGTTACATCATCGTGTGAAATGCTCATGGCTTGGGAAAGCTGTCATCCAGCAGTGGATTTATCATGGCCAGGAGTCGGCAACCTACGGCTCCGGAGCCGCATGCGGCTCTTTCAGGACCACTTCGTGGCGTGATTTATGAAGGGCCACCACCGTCTCGTATGCACCACCACACAGTGCATAGCGGCTCTTGAAACCGAATGCAAAGAAAAATGTCTCTTCTTGTTTTCTGATTCCGAACCATGGCCGATGATGATGACGGTGGTAGCGAGGACTCCCGTTTCCTCCCACATTCTAAACACTCGTCACTGGGATTGTCCAAACGTTCACATACAAAACAGACACGGGTTTATGGACGTGAGGCTTTCGTGGGAGAATAATGATTGGCACGCTCATTAAATGTTGCCCATCGCTCTCTGCTTGGGCGAAGCAGCCTCGAGGTTTGTGACCCCCCTGGGTGCTGGGCGTGGGTCACGCTCCGAACGCGAGGGGCGAGGGTGAGGGGCGAGGGTGAGGGGCGAGGGGTGAGGGCGAGGGGCGAGGGTGAGGGGCGAGGGTGAGGGGCGAGGGTGAAGGGCGAGGGTGAAGGGCGAGGGTGAGGGGCGAGGGTGAAGGGCGAGGGTGAGGGGCGAGGGTGAAGGGCGAGGGTGAAGGGTGAGGATGAGGGGCGAGGGTGAGGGGCGAGGGTGAGGGGCGAGGGTGAGGGGCGAGGGTGAGGGGCGAGGGTGAGGGGCGAGGGTGAAGGGCGAGGGTGAAGGGTGAGGATGAGGGGCGAGGGTGAGGGGCGAGGGTGAGGGGCGAGGGTGAGGGGCGAGGGTGAGGGGCGAGGGCGAGGGGCGAGGGTGAAGGGCGAGGGGCGAGGGTGAAGGGCGAGGGGCGAGGGGCGAGGGTGAGGGGCGAGGGTGAGGGGCGAGGGTGAGGGGCGAGGGTGAGGGGCAGAGTGCACAGCTTAGCAGGGCCCTCAACCCAACTCGCATCACGCGCGTGCGAGTGCGCGTGCGCGTGTTGGAGAGCGGAGGCGCAGTGGCGAACCCGGCAACCCGAGTTTGATTCCTGCTCACACGGCCAACGCCGGTGACGATTATCTGAACCGGTCTTGGGCCTCCCCTAAATCGATTCAGCCTCAAATGAGCACCTGGTACGATGTGTAAACGTCACCCAGGTCCGGTTCAGATAATCGCCACTGATGTTGGCCGTGAACGGGAATCGAACTCGGGTCGCCAGGTTCGTAGCGCAGCGCGCTAACCGCTACACTGCCGCTCCCCACAACACACACACAAAAATATCTGGGGTATGAGTGGTGGTGAGAATGCATGCCAGCTGTTGGGGATGTTTGGTCATTTCGTTAAGCAACAATGACTCAGACACAAGAGGTCCCATGACCTTTTGCGCGCAACATTTCAAATAGAAAAAAAAACTCCACGTCCCAAGCGCTGTACGTACGTCCGACTCTTCGTGTCATCGCAAACCCTCGGCACACCCGTGGCGTTACGGCCGTAGGGCCACATTGGAGCGGGGGATTCTGTAAACGGACGACAACTTTAGATTTATTCACCCACTCCCGCCAACCATCGCCGCAATTTGATGACTCACCACAATTCAGGTTTGAGATTTGATGCAATCGATATTGAACGGGTGTAAATTTGACCCTTCAGTTTGTATTGTTTCTCTTCCCCATTGATATTGTAAAGGTTTGTTCCACTCCACGAGCCGCAGTTGTATCATTTACAAGTAAGTTAAATACGTCATCTAAACTACATCTAAATACATGGAGATCCGACCGTGTCCGTCCAGTGCTGGTTGAGCTGCATTGGCTTCCGATTGCTTAACAAGTACATAATGAGGTCGCACTCATTACACGCAAAGTGCTTACCACACATGAACTACGATACCCTGGTGATCTCGTCAAACTTCACACGAACTCCGCTCATGTTCGCAGCGGCTTCTGGCTGGCCATCGAACAAAGACGGTCACCGCATCGCACGCGCTCAGATGCGCTTCTGCGGCCGTCTGGAACGCTCTTCCTTCCGATAGTAGAAAGCCAGTGGAGCTATGCACTTTCAAATCAGGATTTAAACCTCATTTTTTTAATAAGTGCTTTTTGTGTTTAGTCTGTTATCCTTCCCCCGCACCTCCTATTAGCACGGTTGGCTAGATACAGTACGAAAGAAGTTCAACATACATCATATCAGGTTTCACATTTATGATTCAATGCATGTATTGTGAACGACAAAACATGGATGTATGAATTGATGCGTTCTCACATGCTGGATTCCTCACTGACGATCTCTAATAAATCCACAACATGTACACAGCATCAGGGAGACATAACAAGGCCGTACCGTGCTGACTGCCAATACGAAGCACACCGCGTGTTGCCATCTCCTCCTTCCTTCTGCCAGATTGCACGATTGTATTGAACGTACCCTTGGAGACACCAAGTCTCCAAGCTGCACTCTGACAGTCGTCTCCATCAGCATCTGGCGTTTAGATCCCCCCTGGCCGCCCATCATCATGGAATGTAAAGACCCCCCCCCCCCCCCACATTCTCCGCTTTTTCAAGCCAGTTGGTTGGGATTCGGTCACCCGGGTGACTTTGTGGACTCCCAACATCCAGGAGTTAGAGATATCGATTCGCCCGTTGACGGAAGCGTGCTATCAATTCTTCTTTCTCTCCTCTCTCTCTCGCTTATCTCTCTCCAAAATTGGTGCTGAGCCGTGCTGCTGGCGGTTTGCTCTGTGTTGACAGTCGCTGTGACACGAGGTGACTCACAGACATTTTCGTAATCGGCGTGTGTGAGGGGAAGCTGTGTGGAGGGAGGAGGGTCTGCGTGTGTGATTTGAGTGATGGGAAATCCGCAGCAGAGTCACTCACTCTCCCCTGGATGTGTGCATCTGCGTGCTTGTACATACAAGGAGATTCGTCCTTGTGTGTGTTTGCGCGTGTGTTGTGGGGAACGGTGGCGCAGGGGTGAGTGCAATGCGCTACGAACACCGTGACCCGACCAATAAGAGGCGAATGTTTTCACCGGTCATGGGCCTCCTCTAGGTCGACTCAGTCTTAAAAGGAGTACGTGGTTTCGGTGTGTAAACATCACCACTCGAGAGACAAAGGCGGCCAGGTGAAGTGCTGTCCACCGGCTCCCTCGTACGGGGTGCTGGCCTTCCTTCACAGGTGCTCGCTCACAGCACTCGCCCCAGCAGTCTGCTCAGGGCTGCACGTGGGGAGCTTTGTCTTTTGTGTTTGAGAGTGGTGGCGAATCGCCTCATGCAGCCGCGCGACAAAACCAGCGACCCGAGTTCGATTCCCGGGCCGCAAGCAGCCATCAGCGGCGTGCCCTTCCTTCTAGGTGAGATTCAGTTCCGCCGAGTCCACTTGGTTCTCGAATCCGATGGACACGCGGAGTCGTTGTGTACACATCTGCAGGAGGGGGTCAAGGGGCGGCGGATGTGAAATGCAATAGGTTACCTGGCGAGGGGTCTTGGGATGGAGCCACGTGTCACGGGTCGATGATTGAGACGAGATACAAAGTCACCTTAAACTGCCTTTGACCCTTTACCCAGTAATTCAGTAACATCCCGCGGGCGTTTCAATGCCTGTGGCCTGACATGTGAGGTGTGGTGCAACCACAAAGTGTAAATGCTCTGTGAAAGAAAATTAATTGACGTAACATTTTTCTAAATGTTTTTTTTTTCTGGCTACGGCATGACTTACCTGTTGTAGAAGTTCGCGGCAGAATCTGGCAGCCCGCCCTGGTTAATACTGCGTGTATTAACACTTCACAGGGGACCTGAAAAGATCCAGTGAGGTTATTCTAAACGAGTAGGACATTGTGCTCCGGCATCAGGATCCACATCTTTGCCAAATTCGTCCAATTATCTGAAATTTTCTCAAATGGGATTACATGTAGCAACATCATCTCCTACTGTGAAATGATCAGAGATTGTACCCATCTGTGGAAGGCAATGCCTTGATTCGTGAAAGCTCTGCGCTCTAAGAATTATAGAAAAAAAGTGCAATGTCATAGCGTGACATTAACTTTAAAAAAATGTTATTGTTTGACATTATTCTTATTTGTGCGTTAATTAAATGAGTGGAGAAGTGTACAAAAAAAAACAGAGGACAATGGAGAAAAACGTCTCAAGGATTCTGGAGACAACCCTTCCTAATCAGACCAAGTGTCCAATGCTTTCTGCCTCTCTCCAGCGGTAGAGAATCACTCATGGGGAAACTTGCTTTCTCTTGCAGCATGAAATCAATGTGTGCTTGTAGAGCTGAGATATTCTTGAAGAATAGGTCATTCTAGCGGTGATGATTGTACTTCTGGGTGCTACAGAAGCAACAATGCTGACCTCAGAATGTCTTGACTCGTTTCAGCAGCGGGCTGTACCACCTTCCTCACTTGCGTGGGGGTTGGTTGTCTAAAAACTTGAAGACTTCTGGTCCCAAGACGTCACTTCATGTGACGTAAAATTTTGCATAAATCCGAGTATTTAGTTTGGATCATCATCAGGAGCTACCAGATGTTTCCACTGCCACTCCGCAAACGTCCAGCAGCCATGTTTATAGAAACATGATAAACATTTGTTTTCATCGACATTTTGCTGAGAAAGTGACCACTCCATTATCAACAGTGGGTCAAGTTACCAAGGTGACGATTTGCTAACTTCGTCCAGATGTGAACCTTGCTGATGGATTCTAAATTCCTTGTCATGAACCCTTCACCACACAAGATGTTCACGTTTTTCAGATATTTAATTTAATGTGCCAATGCATTGATCAAATTCTAAACAATAAACATCCTACTCACCAGTAGCTTAAGACTTTCCATGACTGAATTTCAACTCCAGATTTCCGTGAACCACTTCCCGTGGCTTTGCAGAGCACCACAGTTCTGCGGTCCAATTTCCACAGTCTTGCGGAGCATCAGGGATCTCTGGTCAACTTCCCATGGCCTTGCAGAGCACCAGAGATCTTGCAGTCCACTTCCCACAGCCTTCCGCAGCAACAGAGTTCCGTAAGAGCACAGCTATCACTCACAATTGTATATTGGGTTTTTCAAGTTACATTTTTAAGTCATTCAGTGAGGCTTATATCACGAGCTGTCTCTGTCATTCACTATGGTGACACCAGCAAGCGAGGGGTTAACTCAGCCCAACATCCCCTTCTATAGGCGCTTCCTTTATTTACACTAAACTCTTAAACTTGTTTTTATTTTACCAGGTGTAGCTCACTGAGATATGGAGCTCTGGCCTGGCCACAGATAATAACTGAACAAAGCGGCTTATCATGTGGAAATCTATAGCAGCCAAATACTCTAAGCGCATGTTTTTTAAACATGGAGGTGAAAACCCGGAAGACCTAGAGAAAAATCCACGCGACCACGGGGAGAGAGGCACGCAAACTCCAAATATACAGTGTGGCGTCAAGGTCGGGATTGAACCCACGACCTCCTCCATACCACGCGAGGTAGTTAACATCTCGCCACATTTCCTGAACGCAGACCCAAATACACAAATGATCAAGCGGCCTGAAACAAACAGCACTATTGTAAATAACGCCGAAGATTATCCATTCCTAATTTTATAAATTGGCCTTTACCCACTGGCTAATCGCTGTTCCGGGATAATTCTCATTGGTCAGGCAGAACAGTCACTAACGATTGATGTTCTGTCAAACCAGCGAGCATTGGATTGGCTTGGTGAGAGTTTTACTGCAAAGTAACAGATGCAACGGCTGATAGAATGTTCGAGAATGAGGGAGCTGAGAAGAGGACGTACGGGACGGGAAATTTGGCTACGCGTGGACTTATTGTTGTACGGGGTGTTGTGACTAATGTGCTCACTAACAGCACTTGCCCCAACAGTCTGTTAAGGTTATACGAGGGATATTTGTCTTTGGTGTGACTTAAAAGCCGACCTTCAGCAACCCAAATCACATGTGCTAGACTCTTCTACACAATCACAGTTGTAATAGATAAGAGTTAGCATGTTTGTTGAATAGAGCAAAGCTATCAGAAGCGATTGGGAAAAGAGACGGTGGGAGGGGATTCCAAAGTTGAGCAGTGCGAGAGAAGAAGCGGACGGAGAAAGTGTTTTCAGATGCTTGGACGGTATACGTGTGACAAAAAGCTTTATGGCCCATCTGATTGTCCCAGATTAAATACAATGTCTACGTCGATGACGGTTCAATGCCACGTGGATGACTCCTCAACGTGGGTGGAGGAATCGATGAGTAAAGTTTACGGGAACAGTAACCACACGAGCACACACCGCTTGATCGGAAGACAGCAGCTGTCCCAAGTATAGACTGGAGACTACACAGTCTTGCTCTGCTATAACGCGGTGGTTGTTGCGTTCCTGAAGAATGCCGCGTTGTGGAAAAATCGCGTTATAGTAAATAACACGTGAGATGCATACGCAGGCCGAACAAAGACCGAGCAGCGTGGGTAGTATCTAGACGTATCCAGCAGCATCCCGCCTTGTGCGATGCTACACCGAGGCAGACGTACGACCGCTTATTCCTACTCGTGAGCGACGTAGTTCCGTTCGCTCGGTCGCGTTATATCCAATCCGCATCCGCGTTATAAAACAACAACGCCTTTTGGCGTCATCTGGTCCAACACCAATGGAGACTAGGCTCTAAGGAAAGCTCTCTCGGGTGTGGACCAATCAACTTCAAAGACAGTGCATATCATTATCGGAGTTGTTTCTTTTTGTTTGCATTTTGACTGCTTGTGTTGTGGTTATTGCAAACATGATGCCTTGTATAAAGGTGTCAGTTTTTGTACCAGTTGAAAGAGTAAAACCCTATCACTATAACGTGTCCCCTGATCACGTCCACCGCTTTACATATCCAAGTCTCATTTATGGAAGCAACACGCGGCGTTACAGGAGAACGTAACTAGACATGCATCTACACTGCAGGCTCGGGGTCACCAACGTGGACGACATCTGCTGAATTCTTGTTTGAGTTGGGCGGGGGGGGGGGCACTTTGACCTGTGCTTACCTGTCCACGAGACACCGCCATGCTCCCCCTATGTAGATGAACAAGAAGAAAATCCTCCCCGTTATATTCCAAAGGACAATCCCAACCAAAAAAACAATTACTGGGAGATAGACATCCGAAAGTATGTGTGCATTGCAGAGAATAGAGACTAATCCTCAGGCAAAAGAGCACTTGGCTGTCTCCCACCCCCTCTCTCTCTCTCCTCGAACCTGAATTAGCAGCACCCGAGATGAACTCTACAAGTGCGGAGGGCGCCGGAGACACCGTGGCCGATTTGTCACGCCGCGTGTCACAACCACCAACATAACTGACGAGCGAAGCATTCGTGTGTGTGTGAGCGAGCGGTGGAGGGGTTGTGAGCCCTGGGAGGGGGGGGGGAGGACTCTGTGACTTTTTTTGAAGATTCTCAAGTGACTCAGCGAACATTTCGTGTGTGTGTGTCTCTCCCCCGACAAAGCCCAAACACGGAGGAGGCCCTCGGGTGATATCGGAAATTAAAGGAGGCGGGGTTTTTCGCCCCAAAGGGCTTCGGTCTCATATTTCATTGGTGAATCGCGGCGGCTTGCTGCGGCGTGTCGCCTGCCTTGGCGGATTACGCTGATCGGTGAAACTCAAAAAACACGCCGAGTTGCAGAGTGGTCACGGCAGGACGTATATACATCATGTACAGTGAGAGAAAAAAGTATTTGATCCCCTGCTGATATTGTACGTTTGCCCACTGACAAAGAAATGATCAGTCTATAATTTTAATGGTAGGTTTATTTGAACAGTGAGAGACAGAATAACAACAACAAAATCCAGGAAAACGCATGTCAAAAATGTTATAAATTGATTTGCATTTTAATGAGGGAAATAAGTATTTGACCCCCTATCAATCAGAAAAAATTCTGGCTCTCAGGTGTCTTTTATACAGGTTACGAGCTGAGATATGGAGCACATTCTTAAAGGGAGTGCTCCTAATCTCAGCTTGTTACCTGTATAAAAGACACCTGTTCACAGAAGCAATCAATAAATCAGATTACAAATTCTCCACCATGGCCAAGACCAAAGAGCTCTACAAGGATGTCAGGGACAAGATTGTATACCTACACAAGGCTGGAATGGGCTACAAGACCATCGCCAAGCAGCTTGGTGAGAATGTGACAACAGTTGGTGCGATTATTCGCAAATGGAAGAAACACAAAAGAACTGTCAATCTCCCTAGGCCTGGGGCTCCATGCAAGATCTCACCTCGTGGAGTTGCAATGATCATGAGAACGGTGAGGAATCAGCCCAGAACTACACGGGAGGATCTCGTCAATGATTTCAAGGCAGCTCGGACCATAGTCACCAAGAAAACAGTTGGTAACACACTACGCCGTGAAGGACTGAAATCCTCCAGCGCCTACAAGGTCCCCCTGCTCAAGAAAGCACATATACATGCCCGTCTGAAGTTTGCCAATGAACATCTGAATGATTCAGAGGACAAATGGGTGAAAGTGTTGTGGTCAGATGAGACCAAAATGGAGCTATTTGGCATCAACTCAACTCGCCGTGTTTGGAGGAGGAGGAATGCTGCCCATGACCCCAAGAACACCATCCCCACCGTCAAACATGGAGGTGGAAACATTATGCTTTGGGGGTGTTTTTCTGCTAAGGGGACAGGACAACTTCACCGCATCAAAGGGACGATGGACGGGGCCATGTACCGTCAAATCTTGGGTGAGAACCTCCTTTCCTCAGCCAGGGCATTGAAAATGGGTCGTGGATGGTTATTCCAGCATGACAATGACCCAAAACACACGGCCAAGGCAACAAAGGAGTGGCTCAAGAAGAAGCACATTAAGGTCCTGGAGTGGCCTAGCCAGTCTCCAGACCTTAATCCCATAGAAAATCTGTGGAGGGAGCTGAAGGTTCGAGTTGCCAAACGTCAGCCTCGAAACCTTAATAACTTGGAGAAGATCTGCAAAGAGGAGTGGGACAAAATCCCTCCTGAGATGTGTGTAAACCTGGTGGCCAACTACAAGAAACTCTGACCTCTGTGATTGCCAACAAGGGTTTTTGCCACCAAGTACTAAGTCATGTTTTGCAGAGGGGTCAAATACTTATTTCCCTCATTAAAATGCAAATCAATTTATAATATTTTTGACATGCTTTTTCCTGGATTTTGTTGTTGTTATTCTGTCTCTAACTGTTCAAATAAACCTACCATTAAAATTATAGACTGATCATTTCTTTGTCAGTGGGCAAACGTACAAAATCAGCAGGGGATCAAATACTTTTTTCCCTCACTGTATGTACATACATCATGTTTATACATATCCACGGCAGAATGTACATACATAATTTACAGACATGCGTGATGTACATAACATGATTAACTGTGAATAACCAAACCAATAATATATCCATTGTAATTTATATGAATACATTACCCCCCCTCCCGCCCCTTCAGCTCCTCGCACCTGATTGGCTCACGAGTGACGACGTCACATTCATCCCCGTCTATTTAAGACAGAAACAGGAGGGACGATTTCTACGCAATGATGATGCTGCTGGTTGTTGTTGTTGTTGTTTTTACCGGCGAAACGTCACGGGACTCAAAATGTAAATGTTGTCGTGGGTTTCCTCTCCGACACACAACCGGTGTGCTGAACTACTAACTGATCGACACGTTTTGTTTACGTGACAATCTTTACTAATTGCTCTGCATCAGGCGTTTGCGGTTTTAATGACACGGTTATATTTACACGATCTAACCCAAAAAAACTCCTTTATGGTAAGGACATGACAATAAAGCAGCTGTGTTAATGGGCCGATATGTGTGGACTCTTGGGTCTAAAATCTCATCTCATGAGTGGTGGGTTTCCTCTGGGTTTCCTACCGCACAAAGCGCACACATTAATCCAGTGAAATGCACAGCATAGATGTGCACGCAAATAAAACCTATTTGCAAGTTACATGCAAATCATATGCAAATACTACACTCGTGTTCACCTTTTAAATCGGCGAATGGAGCACAAAACAAAACAGTGGAAAACATAACATGAAATGATAATGCACGTAAGACGATGTAATGGGACAATGCATTCATGAGTTTAATGGCGACTCGAAGACGTCATGAATCACCAAGACTGCCGTTAGGGGTATCGGGGTGGTGAGGCGCTCATCCCAACAGGGATAATTATTATTATTGCGATTGCCACTAAACCCCAGCGCAGCAAGTGAATCACACACACACGAAGCGTCGGAGGGTGCGTTGATCGAATTCCGTAGCTGGCCAAGTCAATTTAAAATAACGGGCAGGGGGCGGAGGAGTTGGATCGAGGAAAACCGTGGTGGAGAGAGCGAGCCGGCTTCATTTCATCGTTACATTCCCTGATATGAGACGCACAATAACCAAGCTGGCCACGCTCGAGAATCCGGCACGTTTTTGAGCTGATTGCGTGGCCATAGCGTGCACACTCAAACAGGAGGAATGTTACCGGTGCAAATCTCTGCATGGGGGTCACTCTAACCCAAACAAGCGTTGGAGTTCATTTAATGAGTAACTACATTGTGGGGGAAGACTCGACGACGGCCGTCGTGTGATCCATCTCCTACCGTCACAGGAATGTGGAATTACCACCACTGGCTCAGGGCTCTAGATGGAAACTGCCCCACGCTCGGTCGAGCTGGAACCCGCTTTTGACTTTTGTTTCACTCCGGTGGGAGCGCGGCACAGAATTCAATCGTCGGGACCTCAGTGCCGCTGGCTCAATGGGCATTGTAAGAGATGCCTAGGCCACCCAGCCACCTCCTTTGAGAATAATACGTTTCTTCTAGGAACTCGCAGGTCTTTCCCCGTTATGCAGGGCCGTTCATGGAAATGCTGCCATGGTGGACGAACCCAGCGGTAAGCCACGGGGGGCTGGGCGGGGGGGGAAAGAGTGGAAGAGAAATCCTCAGCAGCCAAAGTTTTTCCTCCTCACTGCACACGGACGCGCTCGTAATTTCCCTGGGCATGAAACAACTTACGAGTGCATTGGACATTTTTGGGACGCGCATCGGTGGTCTCTTTTGAGACCCAAAAAATATTTTTTGTGAAGTCGTTCCCCAAAAAAATTGTACAAACCGTTGTTTGATTGTAAACGCTCGGAGCTTACGTGAGCTTTTCTTGGCATCGAGAAGCTCGTGGTTAACTTTGCCAAGAATGTGTTTTTCTCTTTTTCAATTTTATAAGCTTTACACACACACATACAAGAGCCAAAGATCCCCCGTTTAGCCCCATTGTCTGCTGGAACAAGTGTTGTTAGTGAGGCGCCTATTAAGGCACAGCGCACGGTAGGGTGGTGAGACCAACAGCACACCTTAGAATAAGATTCGTATGAATGTGTAGTGACGTATATTGAGACACTACGGTGCTTAGCGCCAGCTATTGAGAATAGAGAGGAACTACGCGTGTTAGAGCCTCTCTCTGGCACCAGGGTGTATAGGCCATGGAAGGGGCCCCTAGGGGGCATGGTTCCGGTAACGGGCAGAGAGAGGGCACGCCAGGACATGATACTCTGGGTGAACCCGAGAGGGCACGTGACCAGGACAGGGTAGCGAGGGGGGCCCGAGGGGGGCAAGCGGGACACGTGACATGCAGCCTAGAACCTGCTGGTAGGATGCAGAAGGGGGCGTGGCCGTGGGCGGAGCCAGCCCACGCTCAGGCGCATATCAGGGAGGTCCCGAGAACCGATCCGGGCTATTGTCTGGAATCAACCCGCCGTGCTTCGTCTCTTCGCTCTTCGATCGTTACGCTCGGCTCATGGGTCAGGCAGTACGTTACCCGGTTGTGGTATTAGTTACACGTGGTAGTCACCACCTATGTTATTATACCGTTTATGCAGTTACCCTGTCGGGGTGTACCAATAAACGCGTTGCCTCCAAGTTCAAGTGTGTGTCTCCGTGGAACCCACTACAAATGCAATAATTATTTTATTCATTGTAAATATTTCAATTCTAATCTAGCCTGAATATAATTCCCAATCTCATGTATACTTTATCTCTTTATTCAAATCTTATGGTCTTAAGATATGCAATACTTCAATTTTAAACCGAATCCAAATACATCAATCATGAGGTTTTTAGGGTTAAATCGCATAAACATCTGTCGTTAAACCCGCCACCACCCAATACAGCCAACTAGTAAGGTTTGTCACGTAAACAAAACGTGCCAATTCGTTACTAGTTCAGCACACCTGTGTGTTGGAGAGCAAACATTCACATTTATATTTACGCGATCGAATAAAAAAAAACGATTATGGATATTGGTCGTGAAAGCCCTAATACTACTAGGTGTTAAACCAAATATCTCAAATTATACTAAAACATTGGTGCAGACCTCGACTGAAACCCAGCTAAGAGTACACCCCAGAATACCCTTTTCAACGGAGGCATGAATGACGGTTCATTCAGAATGACATATCTCGGTTTGAGGTCAGTAGACAGACCACGGCTGTACAGACCTCGGCCGTCACGAACACCTCTGGGTAACCAATCCTTCATTCGTCTTCTCTGTCCAAACAAGAACATAGCCATGCCCGATGTTGGTGACCAGTTCTTTTTAGAAACTGTCAATCCACTGCTGGATTAAGGCCTCCCCGCGCTGTACTTCACAACACTGGTCAGGACAGGTTTGTGACCAGTTCAACTATCAAACGCTCTTAAAATATAAAAAAAATATGATGAACAAATTACACATAACAAGCACAATTCTGGGCCGACGTGTACTTGCCACCTGCGTTTGCTTAAGCTACAAACCTTCGGGCCGCCTTTGACTCTCAGGGTCTCATTAGAAAGCGGTTGTTCGGGCATGCTGATGAGAGGGCCGGTCCTTTCAAAGGATAACTGCGGGTGAGTTTCCCAGTAGGGACGGGGTAAGCTGCGTGAAAATGTGAAAGCTGTTTTCCAAACGAGATTAACCTTGGCGGCTTAAAATGCAGAAAAGAACAAAACATATAAACTACAAATGCATGCTGCTGTTGCTGAGAAAAAAACCCGAAGGGGGGCATTCCCAGCCCCCGCCCCCGCCGCCCCTCGAAGCGGCATCGTTAAAGCCGCAGTAGGAGCTTGGTGTCTCTGCCCTAACACTGCAAACTGTGCCTCTGTGGGCACAACTTTTGGGTGGCTTTGCGTGTGAATGTTTAGGAGGCTCAGTGTCCCGATTTGACCCAAACTCGCAGAGATTTGTTTTACTAGGTTTCGCGCAGTTCTTCGTGGGGTATAAGGACAATGAATCTTGGAAAGCTAAACCGATTTTTTTTTACAGTTTTGTTTTCTCTGAAACAGAATTCAATTGAACGGATTGAGCATGCGAATGAAGCTGGTCATTATAAAAAATAGACGGCGGAGAAAGTGTATTCAAATATTAACAAGACTCACATTCGCCTGTTCGCTGTGGCGAAAGATACGAAGCGAGTGATCGAGCAGTCGAATTGTTTAAAAAAATATTTAGCTTGCAAGTACTGACGGATTGATTGGCTTAATGAGAGCGAGAGGAAGAGAGGGAGGGGGGTAACAGAGAAAAGACCGACCGGGAGAGAGAAACTTGTAAACCGGTGATTTGTGTCGCAATTGTTTGAATTGAAATGGAGCTGGGGAAGGTTTCGCCTTAGAATTGTGAAAAGTGTGGCATTGAATGCCATTTTTTATTTATCTTCCGTCAATTGTGTGTGTGCGACTCAATGAGATGATCTCAAATCGTGAATCGCCGTGACGCGTCGGTTTGCTTAACAAAAGGCATTGATACGCGGAATTTCGTTTTAAATCATCTTTAATTCCCTCTGCCCGACCTATTTACATGTTTACAGTGTTACCCGTCCTCTACTACAAGTTGCTGTGGACAGAGCGCTCAATGCAAAAATGTGGACTGGCATCTGCCCATGGGAACGTGAAACTTTCAGTTACTGGCTCGGTGGCGGCTTCTTTTTCATCTGGCTGATGTAGATATAGGACAGGGGGTGACCAACCTTTAACAGACCAAGAGCCAAAACATTAACCACGAGTTCTGCAAATAGCAAAGTGTTTCTGTAAAAGTGTATATATATATTGGCAGTTTTCGGCACAGCACGGTAGACATTATTTTTTGATACTGGGATAGCAGATCGTTGTACGTTCTGCCCCTTCGATCAAGAGCCGCATGCGGCTCGGGAGACGCCAATTGGCCACCGATTAAATGGAGCAACAGCTGAAATTTAGCAATTAGGTGATTGAGCCAGATAATTGTGTCCGGAGTAGCGGAGTATATCGCTGTGATGCCTCCTTCGCATTTATGAATCGGGCATTGAATCACCCGTCGTATATTCCGTGTTTTTGTTCTAGGTGGCTAGTCACCTCGCACTGCAGGAGAGTTTTTAATGTACCATTTTTGCATCAAATATACATATCTGCTGCTGCCATGGTTTGTGTGCAGATGCGGTTCTAGGGATTGTAGCATAGTTTGACTTATATATTTGAGTATCATTTCATTGTCTATGCGATCGTAAAACAGCATTTTAAAACTACACTTTTTTTTTTTATATTCAGTAGGCCCGGCACGGCACGCCGCCTGGCCAGAGGAGTTGATGGGAGAAACACTGAAATTTTGTAATAATGAGTAGGTCTATATTCCGAATGTATAGCTTGTTACTAGCTATAGTTAAAGTGTACAGTGTTAGAGTGTACTTGAAATCACAAATATAGTTTACGACCATTGGGCCCTCTTTACAACGTCTCATGTTCTAAAATCACGCCCTCCTATCGTGGTTTATTTTGCTATAACCACACGGCTGGTTATGGATCATCACTTACACATGACCAGCGTCCACTCTCATCATGTAGGAGCTACTCTCAAACTTGAGAAGAATGTGATTGCATATGTTGCATTGCTCGATGTAAATACTGCGGAACGGAAGCGTAGTTGGGTTCCAGTTTTCTTCGTCCCTTACATGAGGAATCGTGGTTGCGTATATGCCACGGGTTGTGGTCTATGAACTTTGTGGAACACTGAAGCCAGGGATCATCTGTATCGGGTCTTTCGCGAGGAGTTTTGACCCTTCTTGTGAACTCCTTTCGGCTTTCCGAGCGTCGCCAGAAGGTTGAAGTCGCAATGTTGAAGACTAACCACGTGGATTCAAAAGGACTCGTGCAACCTCATGCGGCGGTGGTGAGGCACGTGATCGAGATCCTGGTGGATGGGTAGATGCACATTTCCCACAATTCATTCGACAGCCCGGATAATTGCAGTGTCAAGGTTGCGAATGGATGGGGAAAGATGCGCGACGACAAATGAAGCCAGGGTGTTGGGGTCGACTCAAGGGTTCCAGTGGATGCACCACCGCACTGCAGCGTTCAGTTGGACATCAACAAATCGAGTGCGGCCACTTCTGGTCCACCCCGGCGCACAGCACTCGGCTACAGAGTATGCAAGGGCCATTGCCAACGTCTGTAACGCCCACGCTGCTGCACCCGGCTCGTGCTCACTAGGCTGACCCTTATCTTCGTCTAAGTGGTTACCTTCTTCAGGTGGTCGTGGAAGATCGGTGTGCGGTACAGCTTCATGCTTAGATAGGTGCGAGTGGGGCTCAAACTTGGACATTACTGACGACAAAAGGAGACTTTCATGGTGTGCTTCGCGATCCGGTTCTCGAGATGGAATGGTGGCGAGTTGTTAACTACCTCGCCTGGTGTACTGGAGGTAGTGGGGTTGATCCCAAACTCAATGCCTGTAGATTTGGAGTTTGCATGTCTCTCCCCCCTAATGGCCGCGTGGATTTTTCTACAGGTCCTTCGGGTTTTCCCTCCACATTTAGAATCAACATGCATTTAGAGTATTAGGCTGATATACATTTCCACGTGATAAGCCACTTCGTTGAACTATAATTTGTGGCTAGGTCGCTTCTGAAAAAAGAGCTATGTAGTTCAGTGGGGCCTTACCAACTAAAATAAAAAATAGTTTAGTTTTGTGAGGCGTTTGGCCAGAGCATCCATTTCTGAAAATGTATCTCCGTGGTGTTTAGGTCACCGTTCAAGGTGGTCTCAATGTCATTGAAGGTGGCTGCTTTGCTTGCCAGGGCAAGATCATCCCGCACGTTCCATTTTGTGTGACTTCATTTAGCGGCACGTCGGCGTGTGGTGAACGGAAATGGACGCCGTCCCTTTTCCTCGGTTGAGAAGGCTTCTGAGCTGCACTCTTTTTGAAAAAAAAATCTTTGGGAAATGACCCGGAAGTAACATCACAGTACCATTGCCTAATATTGTCCAAAGTGTCAATGCTACCACCAGCACCACCACCAACTAGACGATGATCTCGCTCGAACGTGTTAGAAACTGAATGGTGGCCGATTTTACTTGGCAAAGCCAAGCTCGTGGATTGCAACCAAGGCAGTTTACAAGCTCATTTAAATTCAAACCTCCCAACCTCACGTGCTGTCCCGCCCTCCAACAGCTATTCACTTACAGCAGCACACAACGGAACAACCTCGTCTTTGTGTGAGGGGGACCGGTGGAGCGTTGGGTTGGCACACTGCTTTTAACACTATGATCCCTGGCAACCCAAGGTTAGATTTCTGATCGCAGTCCACATCGTAAACCTGATGTAGGTCTCCCAATAGGTTGACTCAGCCTTAAAGAGACTGCTGGCCCGGGTAGTGGCATGGAACGGTTACCAAATTGAGCTTTCAGAGAGAGACAAAGGCACGTGCGGTGGGTGCTGACCCCTGACCTCCACCCCAGGTGACCTGCGTGGCCCTCGATCGGTGCTCACTAACAGCACTTGCTTCGACAAGGCTGCGCAAAGGGTCTTTGGCTTTGTGTGCGTGAGTGAGTGAGGGAAAGGGGGAGCGATTGCATGCAGAAGGGGCAGGGTGAGAGGTTGTTTGAGGTGAAGGTATGCATGTGTGTGGTTTAAAAAAAAATGTTGCTGACTCGGCAACTATATGAAGATTAGAGCAAAATACTGAAGGAATGTTGTTTTTCTGAGTAAAATATCAGGAATTTACTTTTCAGTCGAAAAGCATTCGAAATATTTGTGAAACGTCCCTGAGGAAGGTGAGTCACCACATTCGGAACATCGTCACTTTAATAACGGTGAGAACATTTATTTACACATTTAACCTTAAGGCGTAGGAGTGTGCGAGTGTGTGTGTATGTGCTTTGTATAGTGTAGTGGTTAATACTCATCCTGACTACCTGGGTTCGATTCCGGCCACGGAAATAACATCATGTGCTGTGCCAGCCTGCATAGGTGGTCCCTAGCAGCACTTGCCCCAACCGTCTGTTAAGGCTATATGGGGGGATCTTTGTCTTTATATGTGTATGCATATATTTGTTCAAGTATGAGTGTAGTCGTTATCGCGCTGCGCTCCAAACCCGATGACTCGAGTTCGATTCTTGCTTACGGCCTACACCAGTGACGATTATCTGAACCGATCCTGGGCATCCCTTAGGTCGACTCAGACTCAAATGAGTACCTGGTGCGGTGTGTAAACATCGACAAAAGTGGCCAGGCATGGTGCTGGCCACTGACCCCCTCGTGAGCCGTGCAAGCCTTAATAGGTGCTCGCCTAAACAGGACTTACCCCAACAATCTGTTCAGGCTATACGGGGAAGATCTTTGTCTTTGTTACGTATGAGAATATCTTAGCGTTTCAACTACTGTAAGCAACTCCCAATGAAACCAAGGTTCCATTCCCGGCCACAGTGCCTGTGGGTATTTTGTACCTCGCCCGAGGTCGACACTGTCTCAATGAGTTCACTTACCGACCCGCCTCTCCTGGACATCTGTGAACAAAGAGCTTCATAACTCATCGGATTCCTCCACGATAAAGGTTCTGAAGAAAAAAAAAACACTTAAAATAAAATAATACAAATCCTGAGTAACACGCTGTACCATTGTGATGTGGTCAATATCAGTGGCAAAGAGGAGGCAAAAGCGGCCGGCAATGAGTTATGCTGTGACACCACCCATTTGTGTGCTCGTTAATAGCACTTGCCTCAACAGTATGTTAAGGCTTTAGGGGAAATCTTTGGCTTTGTCTTTGTAGAGGTCAAAGGGCGCATTATTACAGTGGATCTGCACGTGTCTCGTAACACGGCCCAGCTGTGGCGCATTCACCGCTTGTTGCACTGGTTTGCGGTTCGAATCCAGCAGGCGTCCCTGGTTATTACTGCGGGGGTGTTAACCATAAAATAACCGCTGTCTGCTTCACAGTGGACGCTAAAGATATTTTGCCATCATTTAACACGCGGAGGCCATTGTCTGCCGGCAATTGTCACTGTCAAAAATGTGCCAGATTAAAAAATCATCTGCACATTTCCCAAATAGGGCATTAACACAACAGCAATCATCGCCACCTACCGTCAGACTCATGCCCGCTTGCAGGCCAGGTGCTGAGTTAACTTGTGACACACAGGGACAGCTGACACTGGGGTGCCCTTTCAAATGTCTGGGATGAGATGTGGTGCGAGTCGCTTGCTTTATGTAAAGCACTCTTTAGAGACGTCGCAGCGAAGAAAGTAACGCTATAATACACAAAGAACAATCATCATTAAGCAGGGTAATGAATCAGGGGTTATTTAAGGTGAATGCGTATTTGTGTGTGTGTGCAGCTGCTTTGTGGTGGGGAGCGGTAGTGCCGCGGTCAGCTTGTCGCGCTAACCACAGCCAACACCAGTGATGATTATCTGAACCGGTCCTGGGCATCCCCTAGGTCGACTCAGCCTCAAATTAGTTCCTGGTGCGGTATGTAAACATCGCCACTAGAGAGACAAAGGCGGCCGGGCGTGGTGCTGGCCACCCACCCCCTCGTGCGCCGTGCCAGTCTTCAAAGGTGCTCGCTAACAGTACTTGCCCCAATAGTCTGTTAAGGCTATACGGGGGATCTTTGTCTTTCTGTGTACTTTTGGTGAATTGCTGAGGTCAAAGGGTGATAAGGATGGTCGTGAATGTGTGTGTGTGTATATGTGCTTGAAAAGGAAACACTTCAAAGGTTGTTTAAGGCAAATATGTTTGTGTGCGTGTGTGCGTGTGTGTGTGCGTGCGTGTGTGTGTGTGTGCGTGTGTGTGTGCGTGCGTGTGTGTGTGCGTGCGTGCGTGTGTGTGCGTGCGTGCGTGTGTGTGCGTGCGTGTGTGTGTGTGTGTGCGTGCGTGCGTGTGTGCGTGCGTGCGTGGCATCGTGCTTCAGAACTTTGCTATGAACCAGGTGACCCGAGCTGCCCGAGCGCAAATAACATAAAAACTAAAATCAGTGGCAAGTGATTATCTCAACCGTTCATGGGCCTACCTTTTTGTCAACGTAGCTTTAAATAAGTACCTGCAGTGGCGTGTTAAGATCAGTCCGGGTATCCTTCGATTTACGAAAGGGATGTGTTCTTCAAATGAGACGCGTAGAACTAAATTTCGTGAATCGGAATGGTTTTTCCCAGTATTTTTAAACAAAAAAATTATGGATGTGTTTGGGACAATCACTCCGCACCTAAATAATATATCTATATCGCTTATCACAATACAAAAATAATTATGAATGTAAATATTCAAACGAATTAAAAAATAATGATTCTTTATATATGAAAGGGAAATTTGTGAATATGTTTCTGTTCAAAATGTTTAGCGTACTTCCCGACATGCAACAAACTTGAAATTAGCCACGTGGGTACTTGGGGGGGGGGGGCACAATTATGCATATATTTTGCACGGCAAGTGAGCTGTGAAGTCACATCTGTCATGTGACCCGTGTGCGGAAGCGTAACGGAGTGTTCCTGCTGATCGCGGGTAAAGTGAAATACAAATGTGTTGCAGGTCTAAGGCGTTCTTCGCGCATCATTGATTTATTATTTGAGTCGTTTACTGCCGAATGCACCCTGGAAGTTGTGTGTGTCTGCAGCAAGCGCGTGTATGTGCATTTGTGTGTGGGGGAGCGGTAGTGTCGTGGTTAGCGTGCTGCGCTACGAACCCGGCGACCCGAGTTCGATTCCCGCTCACGGCCACCACCGGTGACGATTATTTGAACCCGTCCTGGGCCTCCCCTAGGTCGACTCAGCCTCAAACGAGTAACTGGTGTAGTGTGTGAACATCGCCACTGGGTAGACAAAGGTGGCTGGACGTGGTGAATCCAAGTCCCGGGCGAAGCCGGGTAGTAAAGCTAGTTCATTATAAATTATTAACCTTTTCAGGGGATCTACACCCAAAGATCTGCTGCATGTTGAAATGACTGGGAAAGGCGATGTGGAAGCGTCACTGTTGCACTGCAGGGACATCGTGATGCTGACGTTGATGGATGACGACGCAGCCTTCCGGGTGCTTCTACTTTGATGATCTCGTGGTGTGTGGCCGTAGTAACATTTCGTACAAGCGAGAATTCGATTTCGTTCATCGAAAAGTGTCCATAATTTGTTAATCGCGTTAAAGCTAAATTTCGTAAACCGAAGTTACATAAATCGAGAGATAGTAATACTCAAGAGTGACAAAAGTAGCCGGGATGAGGTACTTGCCTCACAGCCCCGTCATGCACGACGCGAGCTCTAAATGGTGCTCGTGAACATCACTTCCTCCTATAGTGGTGCCGAGCACTAATAGGAATCTGATTGTCAACACTGGCCGGTAACCACGGCCAGGAATAAGGAATATTCACCACTGGCTCAGGGCTACAAGTGCCTTGAAGCCCATTTGACTTTCTTGATGGAATGCATCAACAATTTCTCCACCATTACCAGTCAAGCTGCCACATTCCAATCTCCGTGCCACATCCTGCACCTTTTGCTTAGTACGGTTGGCTTAGTATGGTGCAAAAGATGTTCAACATGCATTCGTATATACGTCGTTGGCTCTCGTCTGCCGCTCGCTTCTTTAACCTGCAGTTGTGGCACCTACGGCCCCCCTTGTCCACTTCACACAACAGCCAGGGGTTACTGCTGCGCGTCACGTATGGGGCACGCTCTAGCTCCATCTCCCTTGTCAAATCCTAGGCGCGTAATTTCAACAACCTCTCCTTTCAGCCTGGTTGACCAGCCTCGATGGCAGGGGGGTGTGCTGGGTGGTGCCCACTCCACCAAACCTTTCCTCTGGCACCACCAAAGTTCACTCTCCTGAGTGGTGTATCGCTGTCATGGTGGCCACCACAACAGTTCTACTGCCCCCCCCCCCCCCAACCGATAGGAGCTGAAGCCGGGCCTGCCTGACGGCAGGAGGTAGCCCTTCTGTCATATCGGCCATTGGGGCTCCACACGGACCTTCCTCCGCCATCTATGCCATTGCCCTCCTCCCCACTGCATTCTTTCTGACTGAGTTGTATCCTCTAGACCCGCGATGTTCTGTGCCAACAGGCTCACGTTAAGCAGGGGCACGGGAGTGTCCTGGTTCGATCAGAGGCTGAGTTGCGCTTTTTCTATCCCTGGGTTTGGGGAAACAGTACCGTATGTAACCAGCCACAGACCTTAAGCCTTAAAAAATAACAAAAGAATAACAATTACAGATATTCAGTCATTGAAATGGAAAATTCATGTAAAATTTTAAGGAGAGCATTTGCAGAGCAAGTGAGGTATCCTAGGGCACGATTTCACGTTTGCTGTCTTTAATGACCTTAACACGGGAGAGCGATGGGTAAGGGCATGTTTGGTGATATTCAGGCTAATAAAGAGAATGTTAAAGGTCAATGAGGATACCGGCTAAACGTGCAGGACACTTCGCAAATGGACGATGATCTGAGGTTGGTGTGAGAACAATGGATTGAACAGCACAAATTGGACAGGGAACTACTTTAAGGTAAATTGACAAATTGAGAGGGAAAGGATGACATGCTTTCACCACTCGGAAATGTACATGAGAACGGGTGTCTTTTTTAAAACGGATTTCATGTCTCACACCACCTTGGTAGCCGGACACAGTTAATAAGATGCATCTTTACATATTTGTCATGACAACGACGATCTGGATTCCTCAAGGCATTCAGCGCACTTTGACGTGGGTGGAATCGAAGTGTTTGTGGACCAGAGCTGCGGGAGGGGCGTGGAGAGGTGTATTTGGTGCGCATGCGTTTGTCACTGTATGGTGTCGGCCCGGGAGGGCCGTGGCGTGCGATGTACTTACGTCGCAGACAGCACCGTGCGGGTTGCTGTGTGAGGCCGGCTCTAGCACAGCACAGTGTACGATGCACCATCATTGCGTACACCCCGTAGGCAGGTGTAGTACCAGCCCGAGCGGGCGGTGATCACGTGTCCGGGGAGAGCTCTCGAGAGGGATCGAGAGGGAGCTAGAACGCTCGAGAAGGTGGGCGGGGCCGAGGGCGGAGCTGGCCCCGACCCGGGAGGATATAAGGTGGGTCCCTGAGAGGGACGGGGGTCGCTGGCAGCTCTACGTCTACAAGTTGGAAGCTCTACGTCCTACGAGACATCAACACGTGGCCGGGGATCCAAGTGAGGGTCCGACCCTTCGTAGCTGTAACTCCTATGTATAGTGTAGTTAGCTGGGTGGTCACCACTCCAGACTGTATCTGGTAAAGGGGCAGTTACCCCTTTGAATATTCGTGTTATAATAAATGTGTTGCATCTAAAGAACAACGTCAGCGACTCAGTTGGACTCACTACACGTATGTTAACCTATCTGCAAACAGACAGTATGGTTGAGTGATTCAACCATACACTGAGAAACAGGCTGTCCCATGCAGTCGATGAGTGCCAATCTAATCAGGACGAGCACCACTTGGGGGCTGTCTTGTTCATATACGGATCGACGCCTCATGCCGGGTATTCACTGTTCTTCTTCATGTGTACCATGGAAGCTCATTGTCCTTAATGAATGGCAAATTATAGATGGGGGGGGGGGGCTCACAGGAAGCTCCCAGGTGTGATCATACACTGAAAGTGGGTACCTGATATGGCTGTGGTGTCCTGTTGTGTCTAGAGGGCGATCTGTAAAACTGACATGGCTATTGAGAGGTCCGTTGCACGTGGTCCAGGTGTTGTTCCCAGTCGTATGAAGTGAAATGGGATAAACAGGGTATGGGTGGTACACAGGTACAGGATTTAGTTGTATAAATGTGCATACGAGAGAGAGGGTTGGTGGGTCAGGAAAGGGACGAGGAATGCCTGGCAGGCACGGCGGGGAAGGGGGAGACTGTGAGAAGGACGCGTCAGATGGTTTGGGTACCAGGGAGGTGAAGATAGCACCAACTTCGTGGGATGATAACATATGGGCCTGTCATGGTGGGCTTTAGAGGTTCATGTTAAAGGGATGGTCAAAATACATCCAAGGACAGGGCAAGGAAAAAGGGGCGGGGGAGGGCGGGGAGGATACTAGGCCTAAGGCAGGGAAAATAATGATAAGGATGAGAGCAAGGGTGAGGACAGCGATATTAAGGGTAACAACAGGAATGATAACGGTTGATAAGAATGTAACGGCAATGAGAACAGCAGAAGGGGATAGGGTCGGTCATGTAGGGACACAAGTGGTGCGGACCAAGATAGGAGGAAGCACAGTTGGTGTGGCAGAAGTTATCTCATAGGAATAACTTTTGGTAAGAATCTAAATTTTCACAAATTAACATTTCTTCTCCCTAGTAAAAAGATTCACCTCATGTAAACATTTTTCTGTTGGTGTAATATGTTAAACAACCATATACGACATTTTGTTGGTTTATGTAATAATATTGTGACACATATCTATGCCAATACAGTAAATATACAGTATGATTATCTATACTGTTGTTCAATTTAAAATTTTAATTTTAAACCAGTTTCCCCCATTTATCTAATATCTTCATACAGGAATGCATCTCTTATTACAGGTAATGTATTAAATGATTCTACTGAGGCCTGGCCTTAGGTCCAAATATAAAAAAAGGATTCTTCTTTGAGAAAATACCTCGTGCAAATGAATATGGTGGCTCCAGTTTTTTGCCGCAATATCCCCTCCTTGTGACCAGTTAAGGGCCATCAATTTTGTACGTACGCAAAAATCTGTCAAAACTTGACCCCTCCCCCATCCCTGTACGCATGCGTACTTTTTACACCTCCCCTCCACCTGCGTACGTACGCTTGACGCACCCCCCCCCCCCCCCGATGTGTACGTACATTGTCAGAAGACCCCCAAACACAAGCGTACGCCCCTTACGCAATATGGGCTGTACGATTTCTGTTCCTAGATTTGAAGCTTTCGTGACTGCAAGGATTCATACTCTTTGGTTTTTCGGTAAAGTCACGTAGGTAAAGAATAAAATAAAATAAATGAAAACAACTAAAATAAATTACGACGTTTCGGAGGCAACACAAGCTTCCGTCTTGAGGAGGAACCGTTACAGCCAAAGTCGCTGTAGTTGTTTTCATTTATTTTCTTTTCTTTTATACCTACGTGACTTTACCGAAAAACCAAAGAGTATTTCTGTACCCTTCATGAGGGGGTGATTCATTGAACAAACCATTCCCTTGTTCTTCATGAGGGGTGTTTTATGGGTTAACCCATTGGTCCATTCTACACTCATATCAACATACATTTTACAATAACTCTTATAATAACCCGCATTTTACTACGAGTGAGTTCACTCTAAGCAAAGAGCCCAGAACGAGCTATGCAGAGGGACCCAGAACGAGCGGAACAGCCAGAAGGGGGCCAGAGAGCCAGGGGCAGGCCTGATGTTCATGTTAGCCAGGTAGTGTGTGCTCCCGTGCCTTCTGTAGCAGTTGGGTGGGGTGGGCCGCTCAGGGCCTCGGGCCTCTCCTTCTTCTTCCTCCACCTGCGCCGCCCCCCACACCCCTCTGGGGTCCCCACGCTCCAGGCAAGGGCGGAGAGTCAAGCGGTGGTGGGGGGACAGCTCGACCGGCGACACGTGGCAGGAAGACATGTATTGCTCCACGGGCTGGGAAAACTTTGAGAACATTTTAAGTTTAAATAGTTACCAGTGAGGCAGGTGCCTCTCGATAGCTGGACAAATAGTGAGGTGGTAATCCTTGCCACCGACAATGACACAGGCTGGGTATTTAACCGAGCCTCCCAGGAAATCGTTGAATGTGCTGTTATGGGGCCTATCCGCCACATGGCCAAGCCTGTCCTTGCCTGGACACCCTGCCTCGGAGACGTCTTCTCAACATCTCAATGACCTTTGGGCTACTCTCTTGACCCTGAACTACTCAGGGTCAAGTTTCGGAGTTTAGTTATTTCGAGGCTGTTGATCAGAGTGAGATGGAGACACAAGGGACAGTGAGACAGAGAGACACTGAGACAAAGGGAGACAGATACAGAGTGAAACAGGGATACAAAGACACACTGAGACTGAGAGGTGCAGAGACATGGCGATACAGACAGTGAGAGAAATGAAGATAGTCAAGGAGATGCACAGAGATACAGAACCAAACAGGAAGATATGGAGAGACCCATGGAAATACACAGAGAGACGCGGAGACAGAGACGGTGATACTTTTGTAATGGGTTCAATTTAGGTGCACACACTTCTTGGGAGGCAACACTCACTTATTAATGAACACAACGGTTACTTAACAGTTACTTTTACTCTACACATAGGGTGGTGACCACCGACCTACCCTAGCTAACACACACTTGTCTCTTAGCTACTCCAGCGTGACCCAGCCAGGTGGCTGCTGGCAGTCCGCTCACTGGAGGCCTTCTCTTCTTGGCATCTTCACGAGGCGTCTTCATTCTCCGCAGGAACAGCCCCGAAACTCCTGAGGAGGCCGCTTATATGGGCCTCGGCGTGCCCGGGCCCCACCCCGGCCACGCCTCCCTTTGAGCACCCTCTCGAAGCCCCCCCCTGCTGTCCACGTGCCCCCCGAGGTCCCTCTGGACCCCCGACCCCCACTGGGATCCGGTCACATGTCCAGCACCGGCCCTGACGTCATTCCCGCCTCCAGCCGGGATGACGTCATGTGTGTGTGTCGACCCACATATGTAGTAACGCTCCCGGCACAGTGACGTCATACGTGTGCACACAGTAATGATACCACAATCATTACACTTTTATATATATAGAGCACATTTGATCAAGGTGGTTATAATTTTGTTTTACTATAAACAAATACATCATTTAGATGGGAGGTGCAAGGGAGATATATTTGTAGTGAGGTTAACTGAGTGGCAGACGTACTTTTTGGAGGCAACACATTTATTAATACCAACACAAAGGGGTAACTGCCCCTTAACCAGATAACAACCTATGGTGGTGGACCACCAGGCTAACTACACTAATTACACTTGGAGTAGCTACAATGGACAGGACCCCAGCTTGGGTCCAGGTCCATGTGTTGGTGACTCTTCTCGGAACGAGAACGGAGAACGTAGATTCTTCAGGATGAACAACAGCAGTCGGTCTCTCTCGGGGACCCGGCTTATATCCTCCATGGTGTGGCTGGCTCTGCCCTTAACCACGACCACCTTCGAGAACCCTCCAGCAGGATCTCGGCCCTGACACGTGACCACCCCTCGCCCCCACCTGGGGGCCTTGTGTAGACTTTACCGGTCACGTAGCCTTCGGGGTCAACCAGAATTCCATGGCCCTTGGTAACCCCATCCCCTTGGCCGTCACTCTCACACCCTATCCTGCACCCACATATACGTGGTGTCGCGATGTCTATACATCGCACGCCGTGCCTCTCTAGGGCCGGCATTACAGAGTGACATTCGCGATGTTACTACATATGTGTAGAGAAGTTCCGACGGACGTACTCGGAGACGGAGGTAAGTTAGGGGCTTCCGCCAGGGTTTATTACTCTTGGTCAATACTACACAGGGTACACAACTCCCAGGGGCTAGGGGTCCTACTCTGAGTCTGGGTCCCTGCCGGCTAGCTCCGGTCTCTCTCTCGTGTCGGATCGTGGAGTCTGCCGACTCCACCGACCGGAGAGAGAAGCACCTCTTCGGCTACCGCTGGCTTCTCCCCAGACTCCCTATTTGATCCCTCTCACTATCCCTGGTTCCCTCTTCACCCTGTTTACTATCCCCGTTCCTATAGTGACCCCGCTTACGTCACGGGGTCTCCCTTAAATACCCTCTGAGGCGTGACATCACGTGCACTGCCCAGCACGTGCGACCCCACGTCCCGTGATGTCACCGCACCGGACAGCGCACGCGACGCCACCACTCTCCTCTACTCCTCTACATCACCCCCCCCTGTGAAAAAAATTCAGCCGACTCGGCTGTAAACAATATAAAAGTAGAGGAGTCCCAGAACCACAAACCAACATATTCACAACCAACCGACAACATCCAGGCAGCATGACAACAATCAATCAAATTTCAAAACTTTGAAACTCTCATCACGCGCTGCCATCAATACAAAGGCGGAATCCCGATGGCCCAGACAACACACACCAACAAACAACAATTGAACAATTGAGCAGCCCAGACAAAACACACCAAAACGGACAATTGGGCAGTCTTAGACAAAACACGCCAACATAACACAATTGAGCGATGAGGGCTGGAGGCCGACGGCAGCGTTTCCACAGGCCATCAACAGAGCGCACGCCTCCCCATGTGGCACGAATCGCCAGGGCAGGCACCGTGCCAGCTAGTGACAGGCCCCGGGAGAGCCGCAGCAGCCCAGCAGCCCAACGCAGCTCCTGCAGGCGCGCGCCGGCCCGAGCGGCGGCTCCTGCTGCCCATGCCGCGGCAAGATGCAGAGCCGCGGCGTCGGCATGGCAACGCCCAGGCACCGCGAGGTGCGGGGCCGCGTCGTCGCCGGCGGCCCCCACCGCGATCGCGGCAAAATAGCAGCCTGGTGCGGCGTCGCCGGCGGCAAAACCCGCATGCACAGCGAGGTGCGGTGCCCCGGCGTGACCCTCGGCCCACCCCGCGGCCGCGGCAACTATAGCAGCCGCGGTGGCGGGCGCGCCAAACCCCGCAGGCACGGCGATGCTCGGAACCGCGGCAACTTCCGCGGCGCGGCATCGTGAGGAGCCGCGGCAGCGATGCACGGGGCCACGGCGACACCCGCAGCGTACCCCGCCAGCGCGGCGATGGCCGGAACCACGGCGGCACCCTCGGCAACTCCCGTGGTGCGGCGAGGTGTGGAGCCCCGGACGTACCTGGGGCTCCCCCGGCGGGCGCAGCATGGTGCGGAGCTGTGGCATTGCCGCTGGCAGACCCCGCGCGCGCGGTGTGGCGCGAAGTCGCGGCGGCACCCACGGTGGACAACGGCGTCGCAGTTGCCATGGCAGCCATGGCGCCGACGTGCGGCGTCGCATGAACAATGGCCGCCACCTGCAGCGTCGCAGTTAAAATGGCGGCCGCCTGAGGCGCCCCAACCAACATGGCCGCCGCTGGCGACGTCGCAGGCAAAATAGCCAGCTGGGGCGTCGCGGCGAAGATGGCGGCCGCCTCTCGCGGCGTCCCGGCAGTTGACAGTTGCTCCCATCCCGAGTGCGGACCGGGAGGACCCAACTTCGCCTCCGCGATGTCGAGACAGGCGCAGAGCTGCGCGATCGCCTGCAGGAGCTGCCTCAGCAGGTCTGCAGGGGTGCTCCCCGTCTCCAGCGGTGGTGGCGGCGAGCTGGCACCCCCGCCCGTCGTCTTCTCGGGGCCTGTCACCGGAGCCCCGGACTCCGGGGTCACTGCCGAAGCCTCCTCCCCGCCGTCTTCATCCTCCGATCGTCCCGTCGCTGGGTTCTTGCGCTCCGCTCCCGATGTAAACATTGTAGCAGCAGTGCAGACACTCTGACACCAGTTGTAGAGAAGTTCCGACGGACGTACTCGGAGACGGAGGTAAGTTAGGGGCTTCCGCCAGGGTTTATTACTCTTGGTCAATACTACACAGGGTACACAACTCCCAGGGGCTAGGGGTCCTACTCTGAGTCTGGGTCCCTGCCGGCTAGCTCCGGTCTCTCTCTCGTGTCGGATCGTGGAGTCTGCCGACTCCACCGACCGGAGAGAGAAGCACCTCTTCGGCTACCACTGGCTTCTCCCCAGACTCCCTATTTGATCCCTCTCACTATCCCTGGTTCCCTCTTCACCCTGTTTACTATCCCCGTTCCTATAGTGACCCCGCTTACGTCACGGGGTCTCCCTTAAATACCCTCTGAGGCGTGACATCACGTGCACTGCCCAGCACGTGCGACCCCACGTCCCGTGATGTCACCGCACCGGACAGCGCACGCGACTCCACCACTCTCCTCTACTCCTCTACATATGCATAACAGAGGACAGTGAGAACTTGGATTTCAAGTCGAACTTGACTTAACTTGACAACAATCCAGGGTCCCATTGTGAAAAGGAACTGTTGTAACAGGGTTTAGTGAGTCCTGGGATTATCAGATTAACTCTGATTACCTTACAACCAGGATCAAATGTGACTGAGAGCAGAGAATCCCATAAATGTAAATACAAAGCAGCTTATCACTTCAATACTTGTTCGGGATAATGGTAGACCTTAGGCTGGGAGTATCAGATTTCCAGGCTCTCCGAGCTATTGCGTGCTTCCGGTGGCTCTTAGTCTTTTGTGTGGATGACAACGCAACTCACCTTTGATGGCAATCACTTTGGCACATGCTGCCCTTGTGCCTGGCGCGGTGCTGACCCTATATGCGCTGGTGAGAACGCGATTCACCTTTGCGGAGTCCGCTCCTGCTTCCAGGCGTCAGTGACCTTGTCCTGGCATGGAGTTCATGGCCATTGCACCCAGGGCCTTTTCTCCATGAGCTGTTCCCTTTCACCCCTCGGGCCTGTTATTCTTATGCTGTACCCTGGCAACTCGTGTTCTCCAGAACGTGGAACCAGGAGGTCCTAGGACTGCAACTCTGTAGACTGACGTGGCTGGCACATATAATTAAGCAGGCATGTTGTGGAGGAATGTTAACACGCAGACTTTCGTGACCACAATTCTGGCTGTAGCCTGATGAGGCTGGTTGTAATTACTGGCAAAACGTCATGGTAATCAAATTGTAAATGTGGATGTACTCTCCAACACACCGGTGTGCTGAACTAGTAACTAATAGGCATGTTTTGTTTAGGTGACAAACCTTACTAATTTGCTGTCGGGTGGTGGCGAGTTTCAGGATACATATTTGCACGATTTAACCAAAACACCTATTATGGATTGTGGAATATTTTTCTGCTGCTTTTCTTTCACGGTTGCCCAGATGCACCTTGCCATTTAGGATTAGAAATTCTCAGCTGACATCTAAATTCAGGAGTCGTCTTTTGGAGTTCGTGAAGAATATTATTAAAACCGAGCTTGGTCTCCGTATATTGTCTGGGGTGAGCGCCAAAAAGACCATGTGAGTGGATGTGGCGGAAGAGAAGGGTGGGGGGACCTACACCTACAGACGTTAGCATTGCACCAAACTGTGCCACCAGGTCACGTGCCATGAATTACGCGAACGTAAAAAAGCCACTTGTAATACAATTCCGTGAATTATTATGGTGAAGTCACATCTGTACATTGGACGTCGTAGGACAACATACACGTCGTCAAGACCCGACCACACCTGGCAAGTCAGCAGCTGCATCAACCACTTGGCTGATTGCTATCATCCATGAAGCCGCTGTTTGCACTGTTAGAGAGACGGTGTGTGCGATGACTTCACATTCACCAGCACAGACGGGTGCGTGAGAGGCCATCGTCTGCAGACTGCATGAAATGAAGATGAATTCATAGTTATCATTCCCTGACATTCTTAACCATTCCATCACGATAATCTCATCATAAATTATATTGACAACGGAATGTAAAACAATAGGCCTCAGAGTCAATGGTGCCATTGGTAGGTCTGGATTTGTAAATACATAATTATGTTAACCAGGCTTCATATCTTGAAAGTTGATTGCCTTCGCTAACAACACTTGCCCCAAAAATCTGTTAAAGCTATACGGGGGATCTTTGTTGTTGAACAGTGTGGCAAATCTATCTGTTGCACGCGATATATTTAAGAATCTGGACAATAAGGCTAGTTCCTTTCAATGTGTATAACGAATGAATCATACCTTAATCAAATCAAATAGTAAAATAAATGACAGATACCTTTATAATGGGTTGTTGGTGTGTAACTTACAATGAATGGCATCATGCACTATGTGCCAAGGTACCATCATTCAAACCGGTGCACTGTAATCTGCAAGCTTGGATTTACAGGGTTTCTTTTACCGAGAGGTCAATCAATACGCGCGGTCGTTAAAGGTAACGCGACTGATACCGTCACCGTTAACTCTGCAGTGTTATGTTATTCTCTTTATTGTGACTTCCACTTCTCTGCAGATGACAGAACACTTCAGAGGTCATACCTTTAGGGCTGAGAGATTCAGCATTCTCTGGCCGGCCTTCCTGGTCTTCTGGTATCTCAGCGCCAGGTGAATGACCATCACGGAGCGCACAAGACGGTGGTTGGTCCAGCATTCCTCGGATTCCTTTATGGCCTTTGTAATAAGGTCTCACAGATCACTGGTGTGGACGATGACATTGTCCAGGAGGACGATGAGCACACTTGGTCAGGAGGAGGATGCCATTGCCTTTGACTTTCCCACCCCGTCCTTGCCAATGGTTCTGCTCCAGATGCTGTGGTCACATCCAACCCGGGCATTGAAGTCGCCCAGGAGTATGACCTTGTCGCTCCTCGGGATGGCGGTGAGGGCGTCATCGAGATCGGAGTAGAACTGCTCCTTGATGTCGTCATCTGTGTCAAGGGTCAGGGCATAAGCGCTGATGTTGGTTGCATGTGTAGTGATATTAAATGGATCACTACGGCACGTAGTGCCAAGTGGCGTGAAACAGGTGCAGTGGCTAACACACCGTGCAGTACCACGCAGTGGGCCACTAGGGGCATGGTGCTGGGTGCTAGCAGGAGGAAGCCTGACAAGTCCTACCGACAGAGTAGGGGATTGCAGCCCCCACCAGCGCCGCAGGGAATCACAACAGAGTACGCCACTGTAAGAGTGTGGTTGGGGGCGGCTGGTGGTAGGGGCTATGTGAGGATGCGTAATGTGGGCCAAAGGTGAACGAGGGAGCACGGGGTGGAGTAGCTGAGTACGTCTGGAGAGTTATCGATAGAGGCGTGGTTGAAGGTGGAGCCAGAGAGGGAACAGGTGCGGTGAAGCCAGGAACCGTCGGGACGACGTGGGACGTGGCCGAGGGTGGAGGCAGGCCGCGCCGAGAGGGATAAAAGGGAAGCCCCGATCACAGATCCGGGCTGTCGAGTGTGAAGAGGAACCCAAGAGCTACGTCTATGTCTTCGTCCCCATCTTCGACATTGTGGGCAGGCAGCACATGGCTGCGCTGACCCGATTATAGATTGCCCCGTAACAAGAGTGAGAATAGGTGTGTTGTAGTCCTATGCATAACAAGAGTGAGAATATGTGTATTTAGACCCGTGTGTAACGGTGTTACGTAAGTGTGAAATAAATGTTGTTGCCTTTTAAATAGTGTCTCAGAATGACTCATTAAACATGTAGGTTTGGGCTGAGGTGGAGAGTCAATAGCCTTTCGTTGAAACAAGTAGGGAGATCCAAGAGTGCATTGGAAATCTTATTTGTTACTGCAAAGCCGACTCTGTGGATCCCTGGTCACTGTCCAGCTTCCATTCCCGCAGAAGGTGTAATACCCTCCTCTCCGTTGCCCCTCTCTGAGAAGTCGTTTTGCACTGAGAGCAGAGGTGTCAATGTTTTACTTCGCTGACTCTCTGGACACCATGTCCGCTCTTGGTTCGGGCCAAGCACTCTTGATGCTGTCCGTGAGTGTTATTACATTCTAGGTGGCAAAATATCTTTATTTTCGTTTCCTTTCGTCCGTTTATGTTTTGTTCGACAGCAAGTAAGGTGATCCCGCTGGGTGCAATTTACCACACTGCTTCTGCTTCTTCTCTCTTACCGTTGCACATTGGAATTCTCTCCCATTATAACTATTCTCAAGTTCTTACAACAATATTAATGATAATCTTGCTCAATTCAAGGAAGGTGTTAACTCTTAACACAAGCTCAACAGTGCAGATTGTTGCTGGCCGCTTGGGTCTTCGGACCTGTGTTCAGCAATCGTGATAAAAGTAAAAAACGTAGCATTTGTATTATGTACGGTACGTGTTCACTGTACATGCATACCTCTTATAGCACTCAGGATGTCTTCTTGGTAAACAGAGCGTTATACAGGACATCGCTATAGGAGGTCATCAAAACATGATTCTGTAATGCGGGCGTGAACGACCTCCCGGAGGTGACGTCATGAGGGGAGGAGTTAGGTCACGTGGGGGAGAGGGGTCAGGTCTATAGGGAGAGAAACCGGAAGAGGAGAGGGAGTGATGGGAGACTAAGAACGAGGTAGGCCACGTAGGGCGAGAGCGGGAGAGTGGCGAGATCGCCACGTATGCGGGGAACGAGGTTCGGCACCGTCGGCCAACGGTGACCGACCCGGAGCAGCGAGGAGGCTGCAGGTGGCAGCGGGGGTTTGCACATGGAGTTGGCAGCGGGGGTCTGCACACGGAGTTGGCAGCGGGAGTCTGCACACGGAGTTGGCAGCGGGGGTCTGCACACGGAGTTGGCAGCGGGGGTCTGCATACGGAGTTGGCAGCGGGAGTCTGCACACGGAGTTAGCAGCGAGTCTGCAAGAAGAGGAAGGAGGCTACAATAGTGATAGCAGCCGGGGGCTGCAAGCAGAGTATCTCTAAGAGAGTGCCGTGAGGGTAATTACGAAGAACCCAAATAAAGGACACGGAGTCAGAGAGAAGCATCCGAGTCTTTTATTACACTGGAGTCAGAAGTGAAACGGCATGGCGAAACAACTCAGAAAAAAGAATATTCCGTCTCCGGCATCGGCTTCATCTTCCGACGACGAAGATCTTCCTCCTGAAGTCGGCCTGACTCTGGCAGAAGAAGAGATCCGTGCTGGGATGAGTGCGGGTCCGGGGGTCCAAGAGGTCGTCGTGTCGGCGGACCCGTCTGCTCCAAAGGACGCGGATTCAAGATGGAGCCAGATGGCGGAGCAACTTGTAACTCTCAAGAATGTCATTACTCAGTTGTGTGAGCTTGTCACGCCGAGGGCGGCGTCGGATGGAGATGTTGGTGGTCCGCAGGAGTCCGGGTTGTCTTCGATGTCGCCGCCATCGGCCACGCAGCACGACGACGCCATCTTGGGCGTGGCGCACGACGAAAAGCGGGAAGCCGCCATTTTGGGACCTCCACGATTGCCAGCCGCCATCTTGTCGACACCGCGTTGCGACGCCATGTTAAATTTGCCACCGGAGGAGGAGGGAGCAAGCCAAGGAGTCGCAGTCGTCACTTAACAACTGTCAAGGAATTCTCCATCGGGGGCGATTGGAGTGCGTTCGCCTGTAGATTTCTGGCAGCAGTACGCTCAGCGAGGTGGACGGACGCCGAGGCACTGGAGGTTCTTCCGACCCTTCTCGATGATGAGTCCGTTCGTTTTTTTCGCTCTATAAAAGCCGCGAAGAAGAAGACTCTGCGAGGGGTGTTCGACGAAATGGCGGACGCGTACGAGCCGCCGGATGATGCCCATCGCCGGTTTGTGCAACGACAACGCGCACCCGAGGAGTCACCGGTTGCGTATAGGGGCGCGGTGTTGGAGCTAGCTATGGCCGCTTACCCGGAGACGGAGCCTGACCTGCTGGAACCTCTCATCCTGGGGAAGATGTTGGAGTTGTCCCGGGATCTCGGCATTCCTATGCCGGTGTGCGGTCATGAAAAACTCACGTCCCGGGCTGCGGCGAAGTGTCTGGACGCCCAGTTTAACCTTCGCCGCTGGAAACAAGTTACGGCGTGGACAGGTGGTCCTGTCGTCGAGGGGGGTGCCTTAGGGTGGGACCCTAAAAAGGCTGTGTACGTGCCGGATGGGAGCAGCCAGCAGGAGCTGTCAGCCGCCTCCGCTCCGTGGCCGGCCCGGGGTGGGCCGGGGCTGCGGGCTGCGCCGCCGATACGGCCGCGTCGGGACGGGGTGCCCGCTGCGCACCGCAGCGACATCGAGTGCTTCCGCTGCGGCCGTCGGGGCCATTATGCCAGGGACTGCTGGGCCCGCGTTCCGGGTCCGCCCCAGCAGGAGGCCTCGACAGCGGACGCTCCCAAGAAAGATTCTACAGCACAGGCAAGTCGGTGCGCACCAGACACCCGGCAAGGCTTGACACCTCACTCATCGCCGTTGTCGTGCGAGGCAGATGTTGTTAAATACGGGAGGCCATTATCTGCGCCTTGTCGCTCGGTAACGCAGTGGCGCAAGTTGGCTCGGCGGGTTGTCGCGGCCGCTACCGGTTCGTCCACTGTACCTGGGTCGATCCAAGGGGTGGACGTACGTATTTTGGTGGATTCCGGTGCGTCCGCGACCATCATTTCGGACGTGATATTCCACCTTTTGAACATCCCACCAGGGGCCGTGAGTCCAGCTAACGCTTCTTGCGTCGCTGCGAACGGGGGTAGCATGGGCATCGTGGGGCAGGTGGACGCTAACATATCTATCGGGGGTGTGTTAATTTCGAGGTCCCTTGCGGTTACTTGCCTGTTGCATCTCCTTACGGGTGAAGTACTCTCGAAGACGCGTGGACACCGTAGTAAGGCACACCGTATTTATTACACAATGTCGTACAACACTGGAGGGATGTATCGGCCCCCTCACCCGTATAACTGGGAATTCACCTCTAGCTAGCCTTCCTAGCCGAGTCCTCCACTAACGGGCTAGGGGAGGCTGTCTGGCCCGACACTGGTCAGTCGGGCTACGGTACCCGGAATCCCAGAGGACTAACTCTGGTTCCGGGACCACGCCACTGGCTCCAGCCTGCGCTGCCCTTACAAGGGCGGTGTCCCAGGGGGAGTCCAGGGCCTATCTGGCCGGTCTTCCGTCTTCCTTTAACTACTCTAAGACTTAACCCCGAGCTCTCTGGCTCATCCCTTTTTATACCCCCCTAGAGGATCGAAACCCCCCTCACGCCGTCCAGTGTGGACGTCGTTGCGGGCACCACCCCGTGTGCTCACGGAGTCCCCGCCCACTGTGTTTGTTATCCGTTAGCTCCTATGCAAACAGCCCTACACAAACAGCCCCTCTGTAACAGCCCTACATCACCCCCCCCTGTACAGCTCGCAGCCGTCCCGGCTGCAACAACTTCAATAAAGGTTAATTAACCCCTGGATCCCCGCGTGTGCCTTAAAAACGTTTTTTTTTTTTTTTTTTTTTTTTTTTTTTTTTTTTACGATAACATGAAGGGAACAACAGCAACAACAACAACAACAACAACGACAACAACAAAACCCACAACCCCGAAGGAAACAATCCGACGCACCCCCCCTGAATAAATACGAATACCGTAAGATCGACGTATATACAGGTTTAGCAGGGAACCCCTAGCACACATGCAACACAACAAAAATGTGGTAGGAGCTCCCCACCGACGCAGCACCCCGCAACCGTACACAAGAGAATTAAGTGTTCCTCCAATGCATCATAAGAGTCTGCGCATTTTTGCGCGTGTCCTTGCTGCAGGCCCGTCACACGGGGCAACCCCGGGTGGCGAATCGGCCGGTGGCAGTTGTTCATTCTGTATTGAGTCCGCGTTTGACGTCGCGAGACCCTCGGCATCCCTCGCAGCGGTAGGTGAGTGCGAGCTCGTCAATCCCGGTGCACCTGTGGGCGGGACAGCCGGTGACACGTCAGGCGAGGGCAGTAAGGACGGACCCTTTGAGTCGGCCGACCCCCCACATGTTTGGCCACGCGTGTGTGGAGTGGGGCCTCGCACCGCAACGAATGGTTTTAGTCTCGAGGGGTGCACAAACCACCGGCGCCTCCCCCATTTGATGCGAACACACTGAGGCCGCAGAACCTCGACCACCTCTACAGGACCCCTCCACGGCCGCGCCAGTTTGGGGGATGTTGCGAGCGGTACCTGGGGGCAGTGCAGCCATGCCCTGTCCCCCGGCTTCCACTGCAGCACGTGCGCGCGACCCAGTCTGAGGCGCTCGTTTGCTTTTTGACGCTGTTCTGAATTTAGCATGGCAGCTTCCCGTGCCTCAGCCAATTTTTCCAGGTTGAATTTGACATGGTCAATTAATTTTGTTTTACTCAGTGGTGTGGGGATCTGCAGCTGCGCCCGAATGGGTGGGTCAGGGTCGCGCCCATACATGAGGAAGAATGGTGAAAATCCCGTTGCAGCATGGGGGGCCAATCTGTATGCTGCCAAGACCCCTTGGATTTTCAAGTCCCAATCAGTCTGTGAGTCCGAAACCTGCTGTGATAACATAGACGAGATGGTGCGATGCAGACGCTCGACCATCCCGTCAGTTTGCGGGTGATAGGGGGAAGTACGAATCTTTTTCGTTCCTAGGAGCTCACAAACCTGTTGGAGGAGTTTTCCGGAAAAATTTCTACCCTGGTCGGTCAGCAGCCGCTCCGGGGCACCTTTGTCCATGACATAGCCTTGGACAAAGGCGTCGACGATGGCCGCTGCCGACTGATTGGCCAGGGGCCAGGCCATAGGCCAGCGCGTAAAATACTCGACCCCGGTTAACAAGTATCTATTTCCCCTAGGGGTGGCGGGGAATGGGCCCAGAATATCCAGCGCGACAAGTTCGTTTACCCTGGAGACCCTGATAGACTGCAAGGGCGGGTTTGATTCTCGTGCTGGTGGTTTGCGCTGTGCACACCGCGGGCATGAAGCCAACAGATCAGAGACATCCCTTGTCATGCCTTGCCAAAAGAAATCACGCTGGAGCAAGGCGAGGGTCTTCTGGGTACCCAGGTGGAGGAGGCGCTCATGAGCAGCCCACACCACCTTACCCCGTAAGCCCGAAGGGACCACCAGCCGGTGTCGGTGGGATTTTCCGTCCCAGTGCAACAGCAACCCCGCGTGCATTTCCCATGCGTCGGCATCACCCGATCCCCGCCCTGCCTCCCCGGCGCGACGACGCAACGCGAGGAGGGAGGTATCCTCCATCTGGAGGCGCCCCCATTCCTGAATGTGCAAACCCAGCAGGGAATCTTTCCCTTGTTGTTCGATAGAATTCTGAACAACTGTCCCGCCGTCGGCGGCGGCCGCAAGGCCCGGAACCGACACGTCCCCTGCTGGTTTGCAACGTCCCGACCCCAGGAGGCACGCGCATTCCGAGGTGGTTGGCATGCGCGACAGAGCGTCCGCGTTGGTGTGGCGAACGCCCTTACGGTATGTGGTATCAAAATCAAAATCCTGGAGGATCTCCAACCATCGGGACAATTGTCCCGATGGCTGTTGAACTCGCAGGGCGTACTGCAGTGCCGCATGATCTGTGCGGACGGTGAAACGCCGACCGTACAGATATGGGCGATACTGTTGGATGAAATAAACAATTGCCAACAGTTCTCTGCGGGTAACACAATATCTTTGCTCTGCTTGAGACAACACCCGACTGCCATACGCAACCACCCGTTCGACGCCATCAACCACCTGGGAAAGCACGCCCCCAATACCCGTGTTGCTCGCATCGGTGTCGAGCAGGAACGGCTTTGAAAAATCGGGGTAGATCAAGGGAGGAGCTTTTACCAAGGCGTCCCGAAGGGAGCAAAAAGCAGCCTCCTCCTCTTGACCCCAGTGGAACCGAACCCCCTTTGATGTTAATGCGTGTAGGGGTTTGGCAATTGTTGCAAAGTCGGCGACGAACCGTCTGTAATATGACGCGAAGCCGACGAAACTCCTGACCTCTCCCACCGTGGTGGGAGTTGGCCAGGAGCTGACACACTGCGTTTTGGCGGGATCGGTAGCAATACCCGAGCGCCCTACGATGTGGCCCAAATAACGCACGGAATCGCGTAACAAATGACACTTTTGGGGCTTGAACTTCAAATTAGCAGCCCGCATCTTTAGGAAAACCGCCCGCAACCTCTGGAGATGTTCGTCAAAAGTTTTAGCGAAGACAATAACATCATCCAAATAAATCAGGCACGGCTCCCATTGCAATCCAGCCAAAACCAATTCCATCAAACGTTGGAAGGTTGCCGGCGCTGAGTGTAAGCCCATCGGCAACCGGTTGAATTGGAACAGGCCGTGCGGTGTACGGAAAGCAGTTTTAGGTTTCGATTCATCATCCAGAGGAAGCTGCCAGAATCCCGAAAGTAAATCCAGCGTGGAGAAGAATCGCGCTCCCGCCAAGGCGTCCAGCGATTCGTCCATCCGTGGGAGCGGGTATGCGTCGGCAACCGAGATTTTGTTAAGGCGCCGAAAATCAACGCAAAACCGCAACGAGCCGTCCTGCTTTTTAACCAGGACGATCGGCGCTCCCCAAGGGCTGGTAGAGGGAGAAATAATGTCGGCGGCTAACATGTCATCCACAGCCAATTTGACATGGTCCTTTTCGGCGGGACTCAACCGAAACGGATTTTGGCGAATTGGCGCGCTGTCACCCGTGTCAATATGGTGACGCAGCAGATGAGTACAACCCAAATCGTATTTATTCCGACTAAAAACGTCGGAAAATTCCTGCAGTAGCGATCTAAGCTGTTGGCGCTCTGAATTCGACAGGTCCGTCGATCCCGCACAAAGCGCGTCGAGCCACCCGTCATCGCTGTCCGAATGTGGGTGCAGTCGGGTGGCGGTGCCGACCTGATTCGCAACCGGTTCCTCGCAGGGCATCGGCATCGCGTGCGCAAGCACCGTCCCTCGAGGAACCACAACAGGTTGCGATCCCACATTGAGGACCGCGATGAAAGGGTCCCCATCTCCCCTCACGACGGTCAGGGCCGGAATCAAATGCGGTCCACTAACCCCGGCCCTCGACGGTCCCAACAGGATTCCCTGGGCCCCGATACCCTCTGCGAAGGGCCGACGAAGTTTTAGAGGTACTAACATCTGAGCCCCCGGCGGCAAACGAACGGTTTCGACGACGGACGCAGGTATAGTTACGACCACCGTCCGAATCACAGAAGGGGAGGGTAAAAACGCCATGCGCCGTCCCGACGGGAGCTCAATGCATCCCTGGTCTATTAAAATACGGATCGGCATTCTACCCAAGAAGTCCGTCCCCAGCAGGCACGGAACCGCCAGCGAGGAGGAAACAAAAATCGGGCCGGATAATTTGATATCCCCGATACAAATTTGCGCTCGAATTTGTCCAATAATACCAAGGGAGCCCCCATTCGCCGCATAGAATGGGACATTAACTGGTAGTAAGGGACGGCTTTGGACAGGCAAAATGTTGTAAATCAATTCGGAAATAATGGTCGCCGATGCCCCCGTGTCAACCAGGATGCGTACCTCAACCCCGTCAATAAGTCCCACGACGGCCGACGACCCTGACGATGCGGCCACAACGCGATGGGCCAACGCGGACCACTGCCCGGGCTCGATTCGAGTCCCCACAGTGGTACGCGCCGGCCCGTCGCGATGCGACGTCGTCCCCCCATTCGTTGCGATGCGAGAGTGTGCGACAGGTGTGTGTGTTGGCCAAACATGTGTGGTGTCGCGACTCGCCGGATCATGTTGATGAAGCTTGGGAGGAGGAGGAGGCCCGGCGTCCTGGCGAGGCGTCGTCCCACGCTGTCGGGGAGAGCGGCACCCCGAGGCGACATGGCCCCGGACGCCGCAGTTGAAGCAGCGCGGAAGCGGCGGCGGCGATGACGGACGGTCGAAGCGGCTCGACCCATCCCGGCCCGGCCGTGCTCCCGTCCCCTGCTGCCGACGATGGTGGACGGCGAGGACCTCCTCCGCCGGGAGGGTGGCTGCCGCCACCGCACGCCCAGCCGCTGCCCTGCTGGCCTTCCGCCGCTGCGACAGCAGGTTGGCGTGGAGGAGTCGCGCCGCTTGTAGAGAAGTCATCTCTGTATCCTCCTGTGCCACGACGGCGATGTCCAGGTCGTCTGCTAGCAGGAGGATTTTCTCAGTCACCATGGCGTCGACCCCGTCCTCGTCCATGCGAGGGAAAGCTGTCTTGGCCAACGCCAGGAGACTTGTTCTGTATGCCAGCGGCGACTCCTTCGCGCCCCGCTGGCGGTCGTAGAACTGCTGCCTACACTCCGCGGAAGGCCCGTAGACCCCGGCCAGCAGCTGCAGCGCCATCAGCAGCGTAGAGCGCTTCTCCTTCGGCGCCGATGTGAGGGCGGCGAGCGCGTCGCCGTCGAGGAGCGCCGGCAGCGCGCAGAGAGCTTCAGCGTCTGTCCATTTGGCCATTTCTTGGTGGGCGAGGAAGCGTCTCTGGAAGCCGCCCCAGTCGCCCTCTGCGCCCACAAATTCTTTAAGCGGAGGCAGCCTTTGGTGCAGCGCAGCGGTTGCCGTGGAGTCCCGTGGGCTGCTGTCTCCCCGACTCGGCTGTGTCTCGGCGCGAACGGCAGATGGTATCGCCTGTCGCAGCCTTGATGACGCGCCCTCCTCCGTCGTTGACGCGGCAGCCCCAGCGCGGCCGATGTCGGACCCCAGGTTGAGGTTGGCCACGCCCCTAGCGGTCGCCGCGTCGATGGCGGGAAATTCAAAGTTTGAATCTTCGGAAATGGCGGGAAGGCGCTCCGGACGCCGGCTCCCCTTGCCCCGCGGTGGACCACCAGCCCCCAGCCGTGTGATGTTTTCTAGCGTGGCGGCAGCGGCGTAGAGCAGTTCAGCCAGTCTCTCGTGAGCCAGCCTCAGCTCGTCTGTCCGCGGCTCCTCTTCATGCCGACGCTCCGGTAAGAACGCGTCCGGCCCCGGCTGCACGTTGTCTTGTTGAGCCATCTCGGGCTCGACAATTTCGGCGGCGTCTTCCATTTGTTGTACTTTGGCTCGAGCTGATTGGCGCGTGTCCATGTTCGTGGTTCTTCTGACGCCAGATGAAGTACTCTCGAAGACGCGTGGACACCGTAGTAAGGCACACCGTATTTATTACACAATGTCGTACAACACTGGAGGGATGTATCGGCCCCCTCACCCGTATAACTGGGAATTCACCTCTAGCTAGCCTTCCTAGCCGAGTCTTCCACTAACGGGCTAGGGGAGGCTGTCTGGCCCGACACTGGTCAGTCGGGCTACGGTACCCGGAATCCCAGAGGACTAACTCTGGTTCCGGGACCACGCCACTGGCTCCAGCCTGCGCTGCCCTTACAAGGGCGGCGTCCCAGGGGGAGTCCAGGGCCTATCTGGCCGGTCTTCCGTCTTCCTTTAACTACTCTAAGACTCAACCCCGAGCTCTCTGGCTCATCCCTTTTTATACCCCCGTAGAGGATCGAAACCCCCCTCACGCCGTCCAGTGCGGACGTCGTTGCGGGCACCACCCCGTGTGCTCACGGAGTCCCCGCCCACTGTGTTTGTTATCCGTTAGCTCCTATGCAAACAGCCCTACACAAACAGCCCCTCTGTAACAGCCCTACACGGGGAAAGGACACAAATTTGTTTGGGGACCGCCGGAGGAGGCGGCGTTTCGAAGCCTGCGTGATCTATTGGCTACGGCACCGACGTTGGATTATCCGGATTTTGAACATCCCTTCATTCTGGATACGGATGCGAGTGACACTGGCATTGGGGCGGTGTTGTCTCAGTCAAAAGGTGGAGTTGAACGCGTAGTGGCGTATGGTAGTCGGGTTTTGTCTCCCGCGGAAACCCGCTACTGCGTCACTCGCAGGTAACTTTTGGCTATTGTTTTTTTTCTCCGCCAATTTCGACCGTATCTGTACGGTCGGTCGTTTATTGTCCGCACGGACCATGCGGCCTTGCAGTATGCTCTTAAGATGGACCAGCCGTCCGGCCAATTGGCAAGGTGGCTGGACACGCTGCAAGAATTTTCCTTCCAAATTCAACATCGGAAGGGTGTGCGTCACGCTAATGCGGACGCGCTTTCCAGGTTGCCGCAGCGATCCCCTTGCGCGTGTGCGTCGGGGACGCATAGGTGTGGACCGATTCAGCACCCCCCTCAGCCTGTCGCGCTGGCGGTTGATGTGCCTGAAGCTCCGCTTAAGCCGGGACCGGTTGATGGGGGACCGGCTGATGGGATTTTGCGTCTCCCGAGGTCTGTGTGGATTCGGGAGCAAATGTTGGATGATTCCTTGGTAACGTTACGAAAGCGATCGGAAAAGGCGAGTAGGGGACTCGGCGCGGGTGGTGCGCCGGAATCCGCTCTCCGAGATGGGTTGCTGATGTGGAGGGAAGGGATACAGGGACGCTGGCGTCTGGTTGTACCGGCATCATTGCGGTACGAATTGATTAGGACTCTGCATTGTGACACACTTTTACATCTGGGGGTGCAGAAGACCCTATTGACGCTGCAGCGAGACTATTATTGGCACGGCATGTCGACAGATGTCGTCGGTCACGTTCGCGCGTGTCCCGATTATGAATTGGTGGCGTTAGATATTTTGGGACCCTTTCCGCCATCCGCTAGGGGAAATAAGTATTTGCTAGTGGGGGTGGAGTACCTCTCCCGCTGGCCGATGGCCTGGCCTTTGCCGGACCAGTCAGCGGCGTCTATCACAGACGCATTTCTATTTGGGTATGTTATGGACAAGGGGGCGCCGGAGAGGCTCCTTACAGACCAAGGCCGGAATTTTTCGTCTAAATTGTTGGGGGAGGTGTGTGCGGCTCTTGGAACTAAAAAGATACGGACATCCCCCTATCACCCACAAACGGATGGTATGGTGGAACGGTTAAATCGGACCCTGTCCGCCATGCTGTGTCATACGGTCAGTGAAAAACAATCAGATTGGGATTTGCATATCCCTGGGGTGCTTTCGGCGTATCGCATGACGCCGCACGCGGCTACTGGATATTCGCCGTTCTTTCTTATGTACGGCCGTGAAAACGTGCCGCCAATCAATGAGCAGTTGGGAACCGGAGCGAGGGGACCTGTTAAACCTCTTCCTGATTATATTCAGGACAACGTTCGCCGTGTCACTGAGGCGAGGGAAGGAGCCCGCGTTGCTACGGCCAAAGCCCAGGCCCGGAACGAGCGGTGTGCTCGACGTTCAAAGGGGGAGTGCCCCTGGAAAACGGGGGACCTGGCCTGGCTTCATTGCCCACAGGTGCGGCCAGGTACCTCTCCTAAATTACATAAACCATGGCAAGGACCGGTCCGCCTCATCGCGGTTCCCAACCCACAGTCGGCGCGTGTTCGGGTTGGTTCGCGGCGCTGGTTCGTACATACATCTCGGTTGAAGCCGTACATTGCCCCGCGACCTGATGCGTCATCTCCTGAGGTTGCCTTGCCGGGGTCTGTTGCTGCCGACTCGCCCCTGCCTGTGCCTGCTGACCTTGCAAGAGCGCCTGTCGTACCCCTTACAGACAAGCCGGCCGTGACGCCACAGGAGGGAGGACGCTCCGCTCGCGGGGTGCCGACCGGGGCCGCGGAATCTCCGGGACCTGCAGCCCTTCCTGCCCCGCCACGGACGAGATTACGGGATGCCTCTGAACGGGACCGGGACGGTGGCAGGCCTCCAATGGCGACGGACGAACTTGCTCCTGTCGCCCTTAAAACCCTGCCACGCTCCCGCTCGGCGGGAGGGCCGCCGACCGTCCGGGACGGTCCGGCTACCCGTACTCGCTCGAAATCCCTCACATTTCGTTAACTTGTGTTGTGTTCTTGTTATATTGTTGTTGTATGCTTCGTGTCCTTTAATGTATTGGTCTTTTACGCTCGCATTACTTGTTAGGTTGTTGTTCAGCCGAGGTCGGCTGGATTTTCTCTACGGGGGAGGGTGATGTAATGCGGGCGTGAACGACCTCCCGGAGGTGACGTCATGAGGGGAGGAGTTAGGTCACGTGGGGGAGAGGGGTCAGGTCTATAGGGAGAGAAACCGGAAGAGGAGAGGGAGTGACGGGAGACTAAGAACGAGGTAGGCCACGTAGGGCGAGAGCGGGAGAGTGGCGAGATCGCCACGTATGCGGGGAACGAGGTTCGGCACCGTCGGCCAACGGTGACCGACCCGGAGCAGCGAGGAGGCTGCAGGTGGCAGCGGGGGTCTGCACACGGAGTTGGCAGCGGGAGTCTGCACACGGAGTTGGCAGCGGGAGTCTGCACACGGAGTTGGCAGCGGGGGTCTGCACACGGAGTTGGCAGCGGGAGTCTGCACACGGAGTTAGCAGCGAGTCTGCAAGGAGAGGAAGGAGGCTACAATAGTGATAGCAGCCGGGGGCTGCAAGCAGAGTATCTCTAAGAGAGTGCCGTGAGGGTAATTACGAAGAACCCAAATAAAGGACACGGAGTCAGATAGAAGCGTCCGAGTCTTTTATTACAATTCCAATGAAGATGTGTTATCGACTGCAATTTTTTACTCTTGAGTGATATGTGGGCTTCATTGGGGTATCGGTAGTAGCCTTAATGATACTGTACACAAGATACATGGATCAGATTATTATATAAATACTAAATAATAGCTTTTAATGATAATGACATGAATATGACTTGGTATGTAGGTCGGAGCTCACTGTGCTGCTGTGCTCCCCAGTCTGAGTCATTTTCTGATAACGTCTCCAGGACCTCTGTGATCTTTGGTAGGATATCTGATGACTTTGCTTGACTGTGTATCTACATAAACCAGCACTCTCACTTGACGCCATATTATGTTTTTGTTTGTCATCACAATAAAGCAAAAAGTGTTTGCCAAAGGTCGAGTCGACGCGCGCTCCGCTGAGAGTGTTCAAGACTGGCGGGCAGAGGTGGCGGGGGGCGCTGATTGGCTCGCCGCCACCGAGCGTCACGCCGCCACCTTCGCCGGTTTGAGCGCGTGGCTCAGAGACAAGAGGGGGGGGGGGTCTCGCGCAACAAATTATTGAACTGCGCAGGAAGTTTCCGTCCACGGACAAAGAGCGTTGTAGTGAAACGGCGTCGTAATAAGAGGCAGCGCTGTCAGAGGCAGCGACTCGATAATGTGTGCACTTGTGCATCTGTTTGCGATACCACGTTTGCTGAGCGGCAAAGGCACAGCATGCCAAGTGGCCAGCAACTAACAGCACCATTAACGTTATACAGGATTAGAGTGAACATGTATTTTTTTGATTGAGCGAGATTAGGATACGAAGTTGGGGAAATAGACAATGGGAGAGAATTCCAAGGTACAGCAGTGCAGTCCAATGCCCCTCTGATTATCTTCCCAACACCCAAAAGCTGATTGAGTATTGAGAGGGAGATGTCGTTAGAGGACTCCACTCCTGTGGGAGACGTGTAGAGGCTTTCAGGTGAAATTCCGTGTTCTCTATAATTTCGCCCGACTGTTTTAGAGGGGATCGCCCCTGTCGACTCGTGCACCTGTGTGCGTGTGTGGCAGTGCATGTAGAGTAATGGGGAGCGGTGGCGCAATGGTTAGCACACTGCACTACGAACCCAGCGACACGAGTTAAATTTCCGCTCACGACCAAAACCATTTAATCCCGTCCTGGGCCTCCCCTAGCTCGACTCAGCCTCAAATAAGTACCTGGTGCGGTGTTGTAAACATCGCCACTGGGGAGGCAAATGCAGCCAGGCGTGGGGGCTGACCACCCACCCGTGCCGACCACCATAGGTGCTCGCTAACAGCACTTGCCCTAAAATATTTGTGTTGTCTTTGTATGTGAATTCATATGCGTGCGTGTACGCCAAGGAAAGGTGCAGTGGTAGCGTAGTGGTCAGCGCTGCACTGCTCTACAGACCCAGGTTGATTCCCGCTCACGGTCAATTACAGTAACAACAAATATTTGAACCGGTACTGAGCCTCCCCTAGGTCTACTCAGCATTAAAGTAGTAATACCTGGTGCAGAGTGTAAGTAACATCATCACTTGGGGACAAAGGCGGCCGGGCATAGTGTTGGCCAACCAACCCCCTCGTGCGCCGTGCGAGCCATTTTATAAGACGAGCCTTTTGCCCGTCCAAGGACGGGTGTATTGCAGTAAATCTGAAACTTGCAAGCGAAAAGCAGACCGCGACGTGATATATTCATTGCGTTAAGGCGCGGTGACACAGACCTATTTCATTTGAATGTTATAATCCCTTGTTCATCATGACGTCCCTTTTACTTTGATGTCTCAACAGCGTTACGGAGATCACGTGACGTGAGGGTTCTGCCTTTGTAGTGAGGGTTGTGAGTTGACGCCGAGGAGGGGGGAGGAGGCGCCTCGGCCCGCCATGTGAAGTGACGTCACCTGCTCATGATTATTAATGAGGGGGGGTCCATGTGGAGGATGTCACCTGCTCATGATTATTAATGAGGGGGGCTGTTCGATATGGAGTGACATCACTTGTGCATGAATATTAGTGAGGGGGGGAGTACTCCATATTGAGGTACGTCACCCGCTCATGATTATTAATGAGGGGTGGTCGATGTGGAGTGACGTCTCGAGCGTTAAGGACAGACAGTCCTGGGTGATTATTGTAGGTATGCTAGCTTACAGCACTTGCCCCAACAGCCTATGAAGGATATATGGTGAATATTTGTCCCTATACGTGCGTCTGTGGATGTAAGTGCATGTATATGTGTGTGTGTGGGGAGCGTTAGTGTAGTGGTTAGTGCGCTGCCCTACGAACCCAGGGACCCGAGTTCGATTCCCGCTCAAGGCCAAAACCAGAGACGATTATCTGAACCGGAACCTGGGCCTCCCCTAGGTCGACTCAGCCTCAAATGAGTACCTGGTACGATGTCTAAACGTCGCCACTCCGGAGACAAAAGGCGATCGGGCGTGGTGCTGGCCTTCATAGGTGCTGGCCTTCATAGGTGCTGGCCTTCATAGGTGCTGGCCTTCATAGGTGCTTGCTCACAGCACTTGTCCCAACAGTCTGTTAAGGTTGTGCGTGGGATCTTTGTCTTAGTTTTTTTTTTACGCGTGTGAGTGTGAGCACTTGCCCCAAAAGCCCGCTCAAGGCTACATGGGGGATCTTTATCGTTGTGCGCACCGGTGTGGTGTAGCCTGCGTGCGGGTGTCTCTCCGTCGGCGTGGCTAATGGGGTGAAAGGGCGATCGAGGCGAGCGCGGCAGCTCGCGGCTGGGGTCGCGCGGGGTGAGCAGGGGGCCTGCGGGGAGGGGGGAGGGGGCGCTCGAGTTCGCGGGGTCACCGCGAGTCGCCTACGCCCATGCTGAGGAAACCCAATCGGCCTCCTCCTCCCTCGCCCCCCACACCGCCGCCCCTGCACATCCACCCAACCGCCACCACCACCCACACGGCAATCCCCCCCCCCCCCCCGCAAGCAGCGAATGACCCCGTGGACATTCGCATTGACGCAGGCGCCCACATAATGGTCGCGACAGGAATTGGGAGGCCGTCTCTTCCATTAACCCCCCCCCCCCCCCCCCGAGAGATACGGGACGGGGCTCAGACTGTGGGGCGCGACCCAGCCAGGATCTTTCAGGCTCGCCCTGGTTCCCGCAGGCTGAGCTCCCATTAAGCGTGTCCCGGGCCATTGGCAGTCTAATGGGTGGGTGCATGTCTCTCTCTCTCTCGGTGTCTCTTAGTCCGGCAGATCAAAACGAAGCCATGGTCAGTCAGGGCGCTGGCCAGCGGCGGTGGTTTTGGCCACTGTTGGGTACCAGCGGTGTTTGGGGCAGATTCGTTGTAGAAAAGAGGCTCGGGAAAGGTGGCGGTGATGGTGATGATGCTGATGATGATAATGATTGTGATGATGATGGTGGTGGTGATGACGGTGATGATTATGATGATATTGTGCGGCTAGAAGCTTCACCACTCCACCATGACCTTTGAGAAAGCCTTCACCACCACTAATTGAAAATAAAAGACACGCCAAAGTGCAACCCAAACTATGGACCACAGAATAAACTGCTGTAGTTTGCGCTCCTTCAATTGAGGAGGAACAGCAAAGCGACACGAACTCTCATCTGAAGCCAGACCTCTTAAATTTGCATCCAGCTTCTGAACGTATTGCCATGCGCCAGGATAGAACCACAAACACCGGCGTTACTCGCAAACGCTGACTGCCCCCATCACCTATCGGGGGCACACTTCGCCACTCCTGTACACCGCACTACCTGCACGTGTCCCCAATCGACCTTCCGTTAGTGAGCCTGGTCCCCCCCCACTCTCGGTCACAACAAATCGTTGCAAAAAACCTGCACGCTGGTTATCTGGTGACACCACCACGGCTGCCGCTCGGCGGTGACGGACGTTGTTGTGTGCGCGTGTGCATCTGCGTGCATGCGTTGGCGTTCATATGCGTGACTTGTAGCCTCTGTTGCCCATCCGTCAAGCTTCATGGCCGCGTTAAATTTGAGAGCCGAGGGGTCGCACCGGGAATGCCACTCCGCGACCCCGGCGGACACTGTTTCACGTGCCGAGTTTTGAGGTGACGTCAATGCCCGAGGCAGGTGGCGCCCCGTCTCGTCGCTGCCTGTTCCTGCTGTCAATGCCGCGTCAGCCATTCGCAATGGCCCACGAAAAGGCACCGTGCCCTGGACACATGCTCCGAATTCTTTAAGTTGGCACAATTTACGATTCGGATTCTACTTCATTCATTCCGATTGGAGATACTGTCACGTGGCACGTGATTGTGGAATTCCCACTTGTGGTTGAAGTCTGCTAATGGAGATGAGCCCAATCGCTCATCTGTACAAGGAGACACTTTGACTTGACTGGATTATTACAGAACTCATACATACCAAGGCGATGCGTCCTTGAACTTGCACATGGACAACATGCGCACTCAAAATGAATAACACCGATAGGAATAAAAATATTTTTTAAAAGGTTGTCAACTTCAAATCCCAGTTGAAGGCCAACTCAACCTACGATACTTTATGGGTTGATAAAGTGAGCACCACATTGTTGAAAATAAACAGTATTGCTGTGGGAAGATTGGTCTCTGCCACGGGAATGTGGAATTTCCACCACGGGCTTTAGCGCCGCCAATGGAAGTGATCACTTGCTGGGCGCTCCTTTGAACCGAAGTTCTCAGCCAATAACAGGTCTGCGAATTCCACGTTCCAATGGTGAAGTTCAGTCTGCTCTTAACACAATATCAACAACTGTTGACTCCGCTGCATCAGCGGGATTATGACGATGGTGATGATGGTCGTAATGCTTATGATTGTGATGGTGTTCTCGATGATGTACAGTATGTGGTAATGATATTGGTTTATATTGTGTTGTTGATGATGATTATGTGTGGGAATATGAATGTAATGATATTAGTTTATATTGTGTTGATAATGATGTGTGGGAATATGAATGAGGATGATGTATATAAAATTATAATTACAATAATGATGGGGGAGGGTGAAATTATTCACTTCCCCTCGTAATTTTATGGGCCACGATTCGAATTTTTTTTTATTAATTAACAAAGTGGCGAGTGCAGCGGCTTCTAGTGGCTGCAGGAGTCCCATGGATGGACGAACTCACTGAATATCCAACAAACAAAAAAACATACAAAATTACGTGACAATTTTCTATTCTGGCCTATCGCACCGATGATGTTGGATGTAATTACCAGCGAAACGTCGTTCTACTCAAATTGTGTTTGTTGTGGATGTACTCTCCAACACATCGGTGGGCTAAATAAGTGGCACTACGTGCCGCGTTTTGTTTACGTGGCAAACTTTACCGTCTGTGTCGGTTGGTGGAGGGTGACGACACATTTATACTTACGCGATCTCACCCAAACACCTTTATTATGCGTGTTAAAATAACAAAACCGCATCCGCACAAACCATGGCAGTGTATGTGGATACCTGATGCACGAATTTATTAATAAAACTCTCCAGTTGTCGTGTGCCTACTCTGGCCATCCAGAACAGAGACCGTCACACACCGTGTGACGCACGCAATGCCCCGATCCTCAAACGCGACGCAGACATCACGGCGAGACACTTCGCTGCTCCTGATGCGGTTACGTAGGCTTGACCACCTGCATGTGAAGTTGTTGTCGATGCTCTGCGTCGACATCAGTAGCCGTACGAAAGAGAGAAGATTAACAAAATCGGAAAACATTGACTGTTATGCGAATTTCTAAAGGAATGAGTGAATTGTAATCAATAACAGCAATACTCATTCTTACATTCATTTATGCAACATTTCACCCAAATTGATAATGAAAAATATGATGAATGGGCCCCACCTTAGACGATTTGAACTTGGAAACTCCGAGTATTGTACGCAGCCAGCCGCGCTAATTCGAGGTGCGGCAGGGGGGGGCAACAAACGAAAGACGACAAAACAGATCAGTTCTAAAGAAATGACGCAGACACACGCGCCGGCGGAGTGAATCAGCCTGCCACGGGGTGAGCCAGCCTGCCACGGGGTGAGTCAGCCTGCCACGGGGTGAGCCACCTGCCACGGGGTGAGTCAGCCTGCCACGGGGTGAGCCAGCCTGCCACGGGGTGAGCAAGCCTGCCACGGGGTGAGCCTGCCACAGGGTGAGTCAGCCTGCCACGGGGTGAGCCAGCCTGCCACGGGGTGAGCCTGCCACAGGGTGAGCCAGCCTGCCACGGGGTGAGCTAGGCTGCCACGGGGCGAGCCAGGCTGCCACGGGGTGAGTGGCGGCGGCGGCGGCGCCATTTGAAGGTGATTCGAACGAGATAGAGACGTGTGATGGTGCCTCTGATAGCCGTGACGGCACTTAAGTCTGAAGTGGTCGAGGGCGGACGTCCAACTGACCCGCAACCGACGTCGCGTGATTCCAGGAATGCGTTCATGTTTGGTGCAAAGCTCCTCGCTGTCTCGCTAGAGTTTCAGAATGATGGCGAATTCATAATAGAGGTGTTTTAGGGTTAGAGAGTGTAAATCTAAATGTGTCGTTAAACTCGCCACCACTCGACACAATTAGTAAGACTTGTCACGTAAACAAACATTCAAATTCGTTAATAGTACGGCGCGCCGGTGTGTTGGAGAGTAAACCCACCACAACATTTACACTTCGAGCACGACGTTTCGCCAGTAATTACAACCGGCATCATCAGGCGGCGGACAGATTTTGCAACGACGCATTCATATTTACGCGATATCACCCAAAACAAAAACCTCATTATGGATAATATTTGGTCGCGAAAGCCCCCTGCGGAGTGTGGGAACGCATGCGGAGGGTCCGTGGCGTGCACGCGCTGTGTACTCTCGCGGAAGATGTTCAGGAATGCGTACGCGCGCGCGCGCGTGTGTGTGTGTGTACAGTTTGTAATTATGGGCGGGCATGCCTCTGTGTGTGAATATTTGACCCGGTCCTGGGTCTCCCCCCTAGGTTGCCTCGGCGTTTAAGTGAGTACCACGGGACGGTGTGTAAACGTCAGCACTGGGGAGACAAAGGCGGCCGGGCGTGGTACTGGCCACCCACCCCCTCGAGTGCCGTGCAGGCCTTCATAAGTGCTGCTACTCGCCCCTGACAGCACTTGCCCCAACAGTTTGTTAAGGCTACCCAGGGGGGGGGTCCTTGTGGTGTGGTGCCTTGTTTCACGCCCTGCGCTCCCTTCGAACGTGGTCACCTGAGTTCGATTTCTGACCACGGTTAACAACATTACTCGTATTACTTCGCTGGGTCCAGCCAGGAAAGTCCTCACTTAGTCTCAAGACTTTGCTGCAGGAGGGTCCTAGAAAGTTGTTGCAATATTGTCCGACGTTGTTGCTTACCGCTGCTGCTGTGTCGTCTCAGTTGAGTTAGTGCAGTTAATGTCTCAGCATTTGGATGTCTTGGCCTAACAGCGGTCACATCGCGTGCTTCTCTGTGGGTTTAGCTATGAGAGAGACAACTCTCCGCATAGTCCGGAGGAAACCCATGCAGAGCAAGGGGAGAACGTTCAAACCCCACACAGACACGCACCTGGGTGGGGAAGTGAACCCAGAGGGTTCTTGCTGTGCCGCACGAGTGTGCTGGCACCACTCACCACAGTACCGGTCTCGGGCCCCCCATAAGTTGACTCGGCCTTCAATGGACATGTGTGTACGTATATTTAACTTCTATCGCACCGTGCAAAGCCAACCGTGCTCATCGGATGTGCAGCATACCTGGTGTGGTGTGTAGTTATCAGCAGGGGGGAGACAAAGGCAGCCGGGAGTGGTTCTGACCACACCACGCCTGCGTGCGCTGTGCCGGACTAGACCGGTGCTTGCGAACAGCGCTTGCTCCAACTTTCCATACTCAGCCGCATGTCTTCTTTGTGTTGAGCCCCAGGTATGTATTTTAGTCCGAGTCAACCGAGGGGAATCCCATGCCATGTACAGAGATAGCGTCGCCACTGGTGGTGATTTGCATCACTGCGGAGCAGTGGAAGCGAGAGGCCTTCCGAACCGCAGTGCAGCGCGTAAAGCAATAAGACAACGGTGATCGTTAACACGTCGGCATGCGAGCACACAGAACGTAGTCAACACACACACAAACACATATTCGGTTATTGCACACATACATACGTACACACATGCATCAAAAATACAAAGATCCCCCGTAAAGCCATATCAGACTGTGGGAACAAGTGCTGTCAGCGAGTTGCACCTATGAAGGTCGGCACGGCACACGAGGGGGTGGGTGGCCAGCACCACGCCCGGCCGCCTTTGTCTCCCCAGTGGCGATGTTCACACCCCGCACCAGGTACTCATTTGAGGTTGAGTCGACCTAGAGAGGCTCAGGACCGGTTTAGACAATCTTCACTGGTGTTGGCCATGAGCGGAAATCGAACTCGGGTCCCCGTGTAGTTAGATGTTAACTACCTCGCATGGCATATACGAGGCGATGGGTACTATCCCGATCCTGACGCCTGTATATTTGGAGTTTGCATGCTTCTATCCCCGTGGTCACTTGGATTTTTCTCCGTATCCTCCGGTTTTTCCCTCTACATGGCTGCTTTGAATTTCCACGACGATGATGATAGCCACTTCGTTGAGCTACATTTGTGGCCAGGTCGCTTATGAAAAACAGCGACATAGCTTAGTGGGCCTTACCTGGTAAAGTAAAAAAGTTTCTCGTTTTTGTTTATAGTATTACTGTATTCGTAGCGCAGCACGCTTACCACTAAACTACTGCTCCCGCACACACATGCATCAACACACACACACCGATCCATATTTTATGTTGGGGTAGACCACATGGCAATATTTTCGACAATATTTTCACGTTTACAGGAAAAGTAGTATTATTAATACGTGGTCAATATATAGATCAAATTCTCACCGATGTAGCTCCTCCTTTTCAGCAGTGGCTTGACACTTCACGATTGACTGTAACCTCAGACGTTGCCTACATGCGGACAATGTTACACGCATTGCAATAGTATAAACAGATGCACAACACAGGCATTGTACTGGTAGGAACCCACTGGTTCCACCAGCCCACAGGGGATTATTGTGTCCGTCTGTCCGTCGTGCAGGGAGGGGCTGGTGGGGAGGGGAGGGTGGGGAGGAGCTGGGTGGGGAGGGTGGGGCTGGGTGGGGAGGGGAGGGTGTGGAGGGGTTGGGTGGGGAGGGTGGGGAGGGGCTGGGTGGGGAGGGGCTGGGTGGGGAGGGTGGGGCTGGGTGGGGGGTGGGAGGGGTGGGGCTGGGTGGGGAGGGGCTGGTCACCCCATGGTGCCCTTATAAAACTCAACGTTTAACCTACTCACGCCGGCTTGCGCCCGCTCTCACAGTCGGGCATATTTGCGGAATACACCACGCCGCCGTTGACCCTGGCCATTGACCGAGCAACCCAACGTTCCTACCAGCTCCCTCCGCAGGAATGTGTTATATTGAGTAATACCTCGATATGAGGTGGATGCATTCCTAGAGCTTCCTTCGTATATTGAAACTTCGTATATAGAATAACTTATAACATTAGTACTATGATGATGCGTTCCTAGCCTTCATCACTTACCACTTCAAATTATAAACATTTTAAAATGTACCATTAATTTTGGAAAGAAAGACAATTTATATTAAAATATATTTTATACTGTACAGTATTAAAATAAAATAAAAACTGACAAATACAAAAAGCGTAGCATATTGTAAATTGTATTCACTGGTGTTAGTCTTCGGTACAGTCATAGGGTTGCATTGCCCACCAAACGCCACAGCTTCACACGTGGCTTCGGTAGAAGGGATGTGGAGCTGTGGGGAGCGCGCTGATTGGTCGAGACGAATGTAAACAAACATGACGTCAGCTCTCAACAATCCATATCTCATGATAATTGTATTGTTATTCATGCAGTACTGTAGTTTGGCACATTTATTATTCATTCATTTCAATGCATTTATTCATAATTTCACGTTATGCTTTTATTACCATCTCTCTCTAGCGTATGGAAAGTATGTGCAAATCACATGTCCAAGTTGAAGTGAGCCATGCGAGCGTAGGGATACGGTTGTTTGCAATATGGTCCATTGTCTGGTTCGGGTGGCCGCAGTCACACTGTGTGTTGTCGTTAATTCTCCACATGTGGAGAAGGTGGACGAGCAAAGTGTGAGGTGCTCGTCAAGTGTTTACATCAAGACCACATTTACGTTGTAGCACTCGAGAAAACCCACGTCGAAGATAACCGACTCGTGAACTATAAAATCAACGGATATGACGTAATTTTCGCCATTAACCATCCGAAATACAGCCTCGCCACTTACATCAAGCAAGGTCTTACAGACTATGAGGTGACAGAAGAAGTCCTGACTAATGAAACACCAGCCATTACCATCAGAATAGGTCAGGTGTCTGTGACCAACGTGGATAATGATTCCTATTACAACTCATCCATCAGTATATGTGGGTGACTGTTATAGCCACCACACACAATGGGGCTATTCCACAAATGATAAAGCAGGAGATCAACTGACTGACTGGTCATCCATCAACGATCTGCATCTGCTTTTCGACCCTAAACAGAGAGGCAGTGTTCACTCGGCTCGATGGAAGCTGGAGTACAATCCAGATGTCTGCTTTGTGTCCAAAGACCACCATGGTCTTCCGCTCTCCTCTGCAAGGAAAATCCTAAGAACATTCCCCAGAAGCCAACACCGACCAGCAATCATCCACATCGGGCTCCAAATTCCGACGATCACATCAAAACCAGCTGCTCGCTGGAACTACTGGAAGGCGAACTGGTTGGCCTTCCAGGGCGAAAACAGAAATCGCATTGCAAACCATTGACCCGGTGCCATATAACTACAACATTTTTGCCAACGCCATCATCAAAGCGACCACCAACAATATTCCCAGAGGCCACCGAAAGCGATACACTCCATGCTAGAATCTGGAGAGCGATGGACTCCTGAAAGCGTTCAAAAGAACTGGCGACGAGACAAAGGCATCAGCACTATTAGCGGCTCTAAATTCGGCCAGACAACAGCGATGGTGCAAGCAGTTGAAGAGATTAACTTTGCACACTCCAGCCGCAAAGCGTGGAATCTTCTTTACCACCTTGGCGTCAGCGTATCGCCTATAAAAACAGGCACCGCAAGTCACCGCCAACCAAATCGCCGGTCACCTCCTCACCTGCACAAAGACTGAAGTGAACAAGCAACACAAACAAGATGTGTGCAAAGATCTGACTGCAACATTAAGGAGCCTACCAACAAGCTCCACGATCTCCCGTCCATACTCTAGGGAAGAGATTTCTGACGCTCTTCTGGCCACCAAAGCCAATAAAACGCCGTGGGCAATGACAACATCTATCCCGAATTAAGTGAAGGTCATCGCCCTGCTGAAACCTGGAAAGCCAAAAGATCAGGCCTCAAGTTACAGGCCTATCTCACTGCTGTCAACGGTGTACAAATTGTTTGAGCGCACGCTGCTGACACGAATTGCACCCACAGTTGAGCCACACCTGCACGTTGAACAAGCCGGCTTCCGACCTGCCAAAAGCTGCTGTGAGAAAGTACTTTACCTCACCAGCTACATCGAATCTGGATTCCAGCGAAGGCAAAAAACCGGTATCTCCATGATAGACCTCTCATCCACTTACGACACCATCTGGAGACATGGGCTACTACTAAAGGCAGCGTGCATCATCAAGTGCCATTCAACAATGAATCTGCTTAACTTGATGCTCAGCAACCGAAGCTTCCAGGTCTACTTTGCCGGTAACACAAGCTGTACAAAAAATGTCAACGACGGCTTACCTCAGGGATCAGTACTGGCTCCAATCCTGATTAACATATTCACCAGCAACTTGCCAAAGACATCATCCCGCAAATTTGTCTATGGAAACGACATAGCAATGGCTACTCAGGGAACAAACCTGAAGTCCATTAGTGACACACTAATGGAAGACTTGTCCATATTAGAAGACTACTTCCAAAAGTGGAAACTACGACCGAATCCATACAAAATGATTGTCTCAATCCACCATCTCAATAACCGTGACATAAATGCCCAGTTGGAAGTGACATTCTGTTGTAACCCTTTCAGAAATACCAAAATCCCAAGTACTTGGGGTCATAACACTAGACAGAAGCCTCACATTCAAAAAGCACATCGAAATAGTGTGTGAAAATAAATCAGAGGGGCTCGTTACACAAACTAGCCAGTACAACGTGGGAGTCGCCACCAACACTCTTCGCAGGACCGCCCTTGCGCTTTTGTGTACTCCAAGACCGAGTACTGCGCGCCAGTCTGGGCATCAAGCGCCCACACAAAGACATCGGACGTCCAAATCAACAGCGTCCTTCGAACTGAAATGCACTCCCACTGAGTGGCTACTGTTTCTGGCCAACATTACAACAACAGACCCCCGACGGGATGCAGCGACAGCAAACCTATTGGAAAAAATCCGAGGAAGTGGACTTTTACCATTACAACAAGACCTGCTTGACACACCACGAAGTCGTTTGAAATCCCCGAAACCAATCTGGGATCGTGCAAGATAATTGGATGAAAGCAGAGTCATTTGAAGACCGGTGGCGAACACTGTGGAGATCTGTGGACATTCTAAATAAAAACCTAATCGACGACCCCACGATTGCTATGCACGGCGCTGATCTGCCAAGAAAACAATGGTGCTCCATCAACCGTTTTTTATTACCATGAACATAATGGTAATGAATCCAAAGTTCGTTATTTAGTTTATCGAATATATGCATTATCGAGGAACTACAGCACATTACTCAATACATATAAACAGCTGCGTGTACAGCATTAACAACAGCAGCAGTCTTTGCTGCGGATGTTGCACTGCAGAAAGGCCATTCTTTAATTCTCTGGAATCCGCAGCCCTGTATTCGTCGTTCGTGAAAATTGCATCTCTCACAATCGCCAAGGAATCACGGACGGTGAAGGAGCCCATTACTAGCATTGCCTTACATAGCAGGTGTTACCAAAAAGATTTCCAAAATCACGAGCAAACACAAAATTCAGGTTCGATTCAACACAATACATAGAATTCGTGATCTGATCCCATATGTGAAGGATGTGATTCCTGACATGCAATACCCCAGTGTCTACAAACTAAGCTGTAGCTGCGGCAGTAGTTACATTGGGGAAACTAAGCGACACGTCTCGGACCGTGTTCGTGGACATAAGGTAGATCTGAAACACGGTAGGACCAATACCTCAGCCGTGGTTGATCATTGTTTCAAGGCTGTGGGCACACACGAAATTGATTTTTCCAAGACAAAGGTACTCTGCAAGCCCACTGGCTATCAACAAATATTCGTCCATGAAGCTATCCAGATATATAGACACAGACACAATTTAAACCAAGAAGATAGATACAAACTGAGCATTCATTGGAAGGACGTTATTAACCAGTTTAAGTCACCAGGCTCACTGTTCATGAACTCTTGGAAGTGCTTGCACAAAGGATAGTAACATCTCATCCTGTGTTCTTTGGAATCTGAATAACCAGTTTAAGTCATAACTGGCTGTGATGTTTCCATCCTACCTGCCGATGCTAGCAGTTATTTCTGTCTCTCGAGTTACATACACGCTAAATGTCTCACTAACACAGCCACCGTTTCTCCTTTTCCTCGATGTGGTATTGTCCCTCGTTTTTTAGTAACGAGCTGGATGTCTCACTAGCACAGCCACCGTTGCATTAGTTCCTTTACATTTTAGTGAGTTCTAGCGACGTCGGAGACGGATCTTGGAGGCAACACTTTATTTAATACAAATACTTGGCAGTACAGCCCAGACTCACTCAGGGCAACGGCCCTTCTATAACCACGGCCTGGGGAGGTACTGCCTCCGGGCTAACATGCCCTCACACGGGACCACGAGTCTGGGTCCTCCGGCTATGGGTGCCTAGGGGAGGCTACTCTAACCCGACCTAGCCAAGGTGTGGGTTCCGACCACTGGCCCACTCGGACCACCCTATTACTCTTGGGCTGAGCCCATCTCAAGCCTATATAACTTGCTGTTTCAACAGCTTTTCCACTGTATTTTCTCCTGCCTCAGCAGCTCTCTCGCTATATTTTTTCACGAATGCTTGTGTTGTGATCGAAACGTCGTGATAATTTTATTATGTATATATCTACGTGGCTTTACCGAAAGACCCAAAGAATATGAATTCATGCAGTCACGAAAGATTTAAGTCAAGATTGACAGAAAACTTTGAAATAAAGAGTTGCTATTCCACAACCCCCTGGTGTCCCTCGGTGGTGGCGTCACTCGACCCTCAAGAGGAGGGAAGAACACAATGCAGCATATCCACTCATTGTCTCTGAACTATCCTATCATTGTCATCTTTATTTACGGGCTGTCCCCTTGTTACGATCATGGGAAGAGAGGGACGGGCGAGCCGGTTACACATGCAACACCATGCAACACCATGCAACACCATGCAACACCATGCAACACCATGCAACACCATGCAACACCATGCAACACCATACAACACCATGCAACACCATGCAACACCATGCAACACCATGCAACACCATGCAACACCATGCAACACCATGCAACACCACACTATGGACCCGAGTCGCGCCACTGTGGTCTGCGCTCCTTCAACGCAGGAGGGACAGCGACACGACACGAACTCTTTCTGCTGAAGCCCTCTCGTCACGGCCAGCAGCTCACCTCGATATTGGCATCGAGCTCCTGGACAGAATATCTCGCCACGGTGACGAGATGTTGCTACCTCACCTGGTACGCAGGAGGTCGTGGGTTCGATCCCGACCCTGATGCCTGTATATTTTTTTAGTTTCCATGTTCTCCCTATGGTTGCGTGGATTTTTGTCCAGGTCCTCTCGGTTTTTCCCTACATATTTAGAATCAACATGCCTTCCAGGTATTTGGTTGCTATCAATTTACACGTGATAAGCTACTTCGTTGAGTTATAATTTGTAATAGCAATGTCGCTTCTGCAGCAGACTCGCGCAAGCTTCTCCTCGGCGTGCGTGGTAACGCAACGGCAAAATAATAATTGTCCCGACCTTACCCAGCGTGCTGAGAAGGGATACCCTCCCCCTTAGTTGCTACCATGAGTGCGATCTTTCATTTAATGAAGGAAGACCGCTTGGACATCCATGGAAACCTGTGGAACCTAACCTGGGGCCAAATCAGTTGTCGATCTCATGCAGTGGAGCCATCGAAACATCTCCGCCCTCCCTCAATAGTTGTTTTGCGAGGTCATGTCTGCCCAAGCATTTTTATAGTCTCGGGCTTCGGATCACTTTTCACACATCCTCAACAGATGACTCATCAGCCAGCCAACTGACACGGGAGTGGGGAACGTCTTCCAAATGTTTGAGGATGGCAGATCCTCACAAGTTGTCAGCCCGGTTGATACCATGGAACAAATGCATTCCAAAAGTTACGAGCGCACTATTTTTCTCAAGGGACCAAAAACAGTGCGCACGCAGGGCATGAATCAATCTCGCCCAAACGTACAACAGCACGAAAGCCTTTCAGGCTCACTGCTTGTAACATTGATTATATTGGTAAAAAGACAAAAAATAGTTTTTCTGTATCGACACAAGCACTGCTTTCCCCCCATGTTCCGTTTGAAATTGATGAAAGCTACCATACTGCCTCTACTTGATTACTGTGACATCATATATAAATCAGCCCCCAGTACTATACTGAAGAAGCTTGACTCAATTTATCACTCGCCCTTAAGATTTGCATGGAACTGCCCATATAGGACCCACCACTGCGATCTCTACATTGAGACAAACTTAACATATCTTAATAATCGACGACTTATGCATCAGATCTTATTTATTCACGATGTGCTTACAAAAATATCAGCAGACTACCTGCTGGATCTCCTCACTGTTTTTAAGAACAAATGTGACCTAAGGTCTTCGCTCATTTACCAACTTCACATTTCTTATTGGCGTACACATACTGGAGGAAGGTCCTTTGCTGTTGATGCCCCCAGGATCTGGCATGCTATTGCCAATAAACTGCAACTTGGATCACTACCTGTGAGATCTTCACTCAAAACTGCTCTAGAGGAGCTGTACACCCCTAGCTGTCACTGCTATTCAGTGACCTGAAATCAAATGTATCGCTCCGGATGACCGCTGCAAAGTATGATCTTGTATTTTGATTATAGTGTGCTGACCTTTAAAGGTGCATTGAAAATGTTTGATATTCATACTGATGCTCCTGCTGTTATAGAGTGACTCATGCTGCCAGCTATGGCTGCAAAGTTTGGTCGTACATGTTATGTATATCATTTATTGTTTAATTTGAATCACAGTTCCTATGATCACTGTTACATTGTTTTTATATTTTTAGTTTGGTGATTTCGAAAACGTATTGGTTTAGCCATATTTGTTTGTTGTAGTACAGATTTAGACTGATAAATTTAATTTAAATTGTCTTATGGTTGTTATTGTTTGACTTGCATCCTACTGGGATTTTTGCACACAGCGTTGGTGTATGGTGCTTTTTCTAGAAGATTTTGCTGTTTTTTTCTGTTGTTTTCTGATGCGCGTAGTCATTTTAAGATGTTCCTTGTTCATGTTTTAGTTTGTTGCGGTTGCACCCGAGTCAAGAGCTGCATGGCTCACAGGGCTATACCTAATAGATGAAACTCAAACTGAACAACGAAAACCGCTATTCACTAAGTGCCGGTGACGTGACCATGGCGCTTGTACCAGGCCAAGTTCACCTTAAGGCCACGTAAAGTGTCAAACGCCCGCTGGCAGGAGGTCACACGACAGACCCATGTGCCATGGGTCGAATGACTGAGATAACTGGCCGATGCACCACCTGTTGCCCCCTAATGTGCCAACTTTCTATGTTTTAGCCACTCCGGCGCTCCGCTCGTTGTTGTGAGCGTCACTCCACTGCCCTCCGTTGTTACTGGAGGGCGACTGCCTCCAACTGCCCAGTAGCAGCAGCGTCCTTCACGAGCCGCCTCCACATGAGGCTCGTGAAGGACGCTACTGCTTGTAAACACGCCAAATAAAATTATCCCCCCTACAGCCTTAACAGACTGTTGGGGAAAGTGCTGTTAGCGAGCACCTATGTAAACACACCACACACACACGCAAAACCACTCGCCTCCCACTCAGAGGCGACAGGGCAGTTGTTCGCACTTTGTCGGACAATCACGGCGCGATGTTGCATCAGATTCGGCTCGAGCGGAAGGTTTGCTTTTGAGATTTATGGCATTCTCGGAGTGTAACCGGGATCCGAGCGGGCTGTTGTTGCTGTGCCCGTCGCAATCAACAGCGGGGTAACAGCCCTGGAAGTCGATGCCACAAGACGCGCGTGGGTAAGCAAGCCCGACCGCTGCCGATGAGGCGCTGCGTGTCGGAACGGGTCCCAGAGTGTTGCTTGCACGGAATACATTCCTGCTGGGTGTATTCACACCCATTCTCTTTGATTCTTTCGGTAAAGTCACGTAGGTGAAAATGTTACATTAAAATAAAAAATTGAAATATTTTTTTTTCTACCTATGTGACTTTACCAAAAGAACCATAGAGTATGGATCCTTGCAGTCACGAAAACTTAAAATCTGTATTCACACCCGTTGGTCCGTGGGGCAAATGCGTTGTGTAAAGAGCACTTGTAATTCGGGGGGGGGGGGTTCTATGTGGAGAGACGGATACATGGAGGGGGACGTATCGTCTGCCTTCCTAGTTTGTCACTTGGGTGCCAAGTCCCTGCAATGGCTCCCCCACGGCTCTCCACGGCACCGAGAACTTCACAATCCGCCAAGCGGCTTCAGCGCGTGCCAGTCATCTCGCACTCTTTTCAAGCGAAACCTTCAAAGTTGAATCAAATAAAAAAACACACGCATGATGGAATTTAATGAATAATTGGTGAACACTCAGAGGCCAATCAACTTACTTCACTTGGGAAAGCACTTCATTTATCCGCCGGTCACGAGCGATCGCGTGATTTGGACACAGGATGTTGTCGGTGGTGATTACTCAGCGGCTCGGAGAAGGAGACAGACAGCCGCACCCAAATGCAGGGCTAAAAACTATCATTTGCTGCCTAAGTGGCTCTTGACACGACCATAATCAAATCCCTCGGAACCCTCCGGGCCACCTTGAGTAGTGCATCACTCACACGGCTGGGCTCCTTGGAGGTCACGTAGCCCTACCTCCTCCTGCCGCCGCCGCCGCTGCTCGGCGTGAAATAGCGGCAGCTGAAATGGAGAGGCCTTTCGAGAAGATCTTTTGTTCGTAGAACTCTTAAAATAAAATGACAGTGTCGTGAATCAATGCTCTTGCTCCGGAGAGGCGTCGCCCTTCCCGCGGGCACGCGAGTTCACACCAGGCGAGCGCTTGGCAGCAACGTGACTGACACAGATTTTTACGGGTTCTGGAAAAAACTGATTTGTTTAAAGCATGAAAGACTTCATAAGCGCTCGCGTATCGGGGATCGCTGCTCACCGATCATCTGCGTGGGTGAGATACACAAAAAAAGATCCAACCGCACACATATCGCCTGGGAGCAAAGCAGCAATGAACCTCCTTGGAACTCGTCAATTCTCGGAGGCCAATCGGGTTCAAAGACAATGTACACATTATGTTTATTCGCACGTTTTGCCACAAGTACGCGTGGTTAATGCAGGCTCGATGCCTTGCGAAAGGTGTCTATTTGGTATTTGAACATCTTAGCACGCCTCGTGTTTTATTGCCAGAAAGGGTGAAACCTATTCCTATTGTATCATAACTTTGATACTGGCAAAAAGGTCCCGTAGATGATAACTCCCGTTCCGTGATCAGGTGGTGAGCAGTGGCTCATCTTGAGAATGCCAAATGGAAACGCAGTTGTCTTTCCTTCCGTAAAGTGACGTTGAATGGAAGTGGGTGCTCGAATAGCACTCGGAAAGTTTCGAATTAAAAGTTTAGGGGTCGTTAATCAACTCAGTCCACCGTCTCTCTCTCTGTCGAGTTCATGCAATGCAACCTCCGAAATAAGTTAAACATGCAATGAGCACCACTTTGTGGGAAGGCAACTTTAAACCACCATGCATCATAATTTCGGCCACTGCCTGATGATGCTGGTTGATGTAATTACCAAAGACACGTCCGCACCCAATTGTTCACCGCGTGTGGATCGCTGTCCAACAAGAGCACTGGCGGTGGTGCCGCTGTAGCAATGACAAATTGTCACGAGATGTTAACTACCTCACCTGGTATGCAGGTGGTCGTGGGTTCCATCCAGACCCTGACGTCCACTGTATATTTGGAGTTTGCGTGTCTCTCTCTCCCCCCATAGTCGCGTGGATTTTTTCTCCGGGTCCTCCGGTTTGTCCCTCCACATTTAGTATCAACGTCACACGTTTAGAGTATTTGACTGTTGCTATACATTTCCACTCGCTAAGCCACTTTGTTGAGGCATCATTTGTGAGAGCCAGGTCGCTTCTGAAAAGGCCATACAGTACATAGCTCAGTGGGACCTTACCTGGTAAAATATTACAAAAAATATAAAGATTTTCGTTGTTTTAATTTGCTATACCGGGTGGACGAGGATGTGTGACATGCATTGCCATATTGTTCACGCAATTACATTCTAACTGACGCAATAAAGTTATCAATCTCTCACTTCACTTGGACTTTCGCAACAGCCAGGTCTGCAACACCTCCGATTATATTTTTTCAAGGTTGGCTACGTACGGTGCGAGATAAGTGCAACATACATACATACACGTGTAATGACAGGGTGCCATCTGTTGACCAGGAGGGACGATCATGAGTATGGGCGCCTTATATAAGAACCAACTAGAAGAGGGGCGTGTCTGGGTTAAAGATAAAAGGCGGGGTCAGTCAGGAAGCTCTGGGAACTTGCTCGAAGGTTCTAGAAGGAGGCGTGGCCGGAGGCGGGGCCGGATGCGGGGCATGGCTACGCCGGGAAGTATATAAGGGGACGTGACCGAAGGTTCGGGGCTGTCGTGGGGTCCCAGCTCTTGGCTGCCGTCGCTGTCTTCGCCGTCATCTCTCTCTTCATCGTCCGGCCGCATGGCCGATCCTCTGCACGGCTCCCATCATCGTCGTCGCAATGTTAGTCAGCCAGCTATATAGTTAGACCCCGACGATGAGGCTGCGTAGATGGGTCCGCTATGCGTAGCCGTGTGTATATATATATCACCCAGTGATTGTGCTTGAAGTGTGAGAAATAAATAAGAAGCCCTCTTCACGTTGTCTCGGTAGTCGCTCACTACACATGCATACACAGAATAATACTTGCAGCCCTGTAAGCTCTGGTCTGGAAATACTGGTGCCCGCCCTAAAAACGTGGAATTTCCAGTGCTCGGCAAGGGTGTCCCGTGGAGATAAGGGCCGTCCTATTGCTCTTGATTTTTTACTTTTGATCAGTATAACTTTCCCCTAATATCTGGCAGTGCCCCTTGAGACTACGGTGTATTAAGAGAGCAGTTTGCCCCGTGCCAATCATCTGTCGGGCATACAAACGGTAACCTTAAATAATCTGTACCGGGCTGAACCAAGCTAAAATATGGTTCTATATTTATAACGATGCCGTATGAATGTTTTCAGGCTAAATGGCCACGTGATATTGTATCTTGCGATATCATTGTTGCAATTGATGTATTGACACACGTTAATTTCCACGTGCTCTACTTGTACAGTATTACTCAGATGTTTTTATACTTTTCGCGTTATCATGTTTTGGAGATGAGTGGCGGTGCAGTATTTGCCACGAACCCGATCACCTGAGTTCGATTCCAAGCCACGGCCGACATCGGCCAGAATGGTGAAGTATGGTCAAATAACCCCCTCCCCCCCCCCCCATGGCCAACATGGCATTAGAGGACTTCTTCCAGCGGTGGATTAACAACGTGGCTGACACGTTTAATGACGTGTCAGTCAATCTAGAATTCACGTTTAGTGACGTGTCAGTCAATCTAGAATTCACGTTTAATGACGTGTCAGTCAATCTAGAATACACGTTTAATGAAGGCTGTTTTATAATGCGCACATTTGTTATATGTCGCTCGCAGTATCAGCCACGGGTGCTCAAACCGCGTCCATCGTCTCAGTCGGACCACCGACGACTGGACACACACAAGTATCTTAACGGTAAATTTCACGTCTCTTAAATACAATAATCCCTGCGCTGTCTCTGGACGGACACTCAGACCGACTCTCGCAGTTGCTTGGCGCGGAGATGTCTTCACGCGTGCGTGTGTGTAAGAGGGAGCGTGGCTTTTACGTGTGTTTATGTGGGTCTATTTATGCATCTGTCTGTTGTGTGCCATCCTTAATAATAATGTCGTGCCATCCTTAAGAGGTGCTCGCTAACAGCACGTGCCTCAAGAGTCTTTTAAAGTACTATATGGAGGGGATCTTTGTCTATTTATGACAGTGCGTGTCTGTGTGGGGGAGATTGTATGCGATTGTGCATGCGCGTGTGCGTGCGTGAGCATAGCGCAGTGGTTATCGCTACGCTGCACTACGAACCCGTCGACCCGAGTGCGATTCCCGCTCACGGCCAACACCGGTGACAATTATCTAAACCGGTCCTGGGTCTCCCCTAGGTCGACTCAGCCTCGAATGAGTACCCTTTGTGATGTGTAAACATCGCCACTGGGGAGACAAAGACGGTCGGCCATGGTGTTGGCCACCCACCGCCTCGTACGCCGTGTCTGCCTTCATAGGCGCCACTCGCTAACAGCACTTGCCCCAAAAGTCTGTGAAGGCTATATGGGGGATTTTTGTTTGTGTGTGTGTGTGTGTATGTGAGCGCGCATGTGTGCGTGGACATGAGTAATGGCGCTCTCCCCCTAAGATATCTCGGCATGTACGCGATTTCTCTCGCGTAAATCCCATACGGAATCAGGGTCAGGGCAAGCAGCTCACGCAAGTTCGAATGTTGTCTGAGCTGTCCTGTACTCGGGCCCCTGGGTTTAAACGAGGGGTAACTGTGTGAACCGGTAACCGATTGTACAATCAATTACTGTTTCCAAAAGTCAGAAACCGGTAACCGTTTCCCGTGGAACGTTAGGAATGAATGCATCAATTGGGCGCCGTGGTGGCTAGGAGATGTTTACTACCTCGTCTGGTATACAGAAGATCGTGGGTTCGATTTCTCTCCCCGTGGTCGCGTGGATTCTTCCTCCAATTTTTCCGACCGCATTTAGAATCAACGTGCGTTTAGAGTATTCGGCTGCTATACACGTCCACGTGATGAAAAGTCCACTTCTGTCGGGCTATCATTTGTGAATCAAGAGCCGAATGGCTCACAGGGTTATTCCAAATAAATGAAAACTAAATATGAAAAAAACTGCCAGGTCGCTTCTGAACCAAAAAAAGCTACGTAGCTCAGTGGGGCCCAACTTGTTAAAATAAAATAAAAACCAGTTTGATTAGTAGAGAGTTTAATTGGCACGCATGGACCGCTGCTCAACGCCAACTGGCGGCAGAGGAGGGCGGCTCCCAGTCGCTGGGTGTACCCACGCTTCACCCCACCGCGCGCAACCTGCCGATCGCCTGACTGCGGTGACCCCAGTTTGTTTGTTTGATTGACTCTGCAGGCTCGACAGAGGCAGTGGGGGGAAGTCGGTTTCAAGGAACCTGCCCCTGGGAGTTCAGCTGCCGCGCCGGGAGATGGAATCGCACCGCTGCCTCTGGACTGGAAGCCCACAGAGGCCTCTCCATCACCCAACAGTGGCAGCTCCTTTCTTGTCTCGGTTTTAAAAAAAAGATTAACACGTTGTGTGTTTATTTGCTCGAAACGTTTCTATCTGTGCTGCAAACTGGTATTAACCGGTTTTGCCGGGAGTGTTTTCCCCTTCATTTAGTTCCCAATAATGCGTCCAAAAAAACCCAACGATGTGAACAACACGAGTTCGAAGCCAGGATATCAGCGGCGCGAGGCCTTTGTTCTGGGGTGTAGATGAGCGAAGGGCTCATTCACTGAGCGCCACTGCCGCTCACCCACCCAAGTGACTGTGGCGGGCAGGGCTCTATATTAATAGAGACCCCCTTAGCGGGGTCGTCTCAGGACAGCCGCTTCTCGGCAAACTCCCCGCGTGAGACCCCCACCCAGAAGGCGACGGGCAAAACCCGGCCGCTAAAAAATAAAATGACTAAACGGCTGACTCGACGCAACCACCAAAACCTCAAGGCTGCCCATAACCACGTCACCCCCGCCCCCCGTGTCCACCCACCACCACCACCCACGGGTGTGTGTGTGTGTGTCGATGTGTTAATTGCGAGGAACGGTGGTGCCATCGGCGAGCGAGCTGCGCTACGAACTCGGCGTCTTGAGTTCGATTCCCGTTCACGGTCGTCACTGGCGACGATCATCTGAACCGGTCCTGGGCCTCCCCTAGGTCGACGCAGCCTCAAATGAGTAAATATTGCCACTAGGGAGACAAAGCCGGTCGGACGTGGTGATGGCCACCCACCACCCCTTGTATGCCCCAAAAGTCTGTTCGTGTTACACGGGGATCTTGTCTTTGTCAGTGTATTAGGAACTCCCAGCCAAGGCGAACTTTGGTGGTGATTATCTCAACTAGTCCTGGTCCTTTCTCCTAGGCAAACGCAGCCTTCAAAAGAGTACAGCAGCTGTCCAAAACATCAGCACGGGGGGAGCAGCAAGGACGGCCACACGCGGCGTGAGCCACGCCTCGTGCCCCGTGCCGACCTTGATAGGTGCTCGCACGCGGCACTTTGACCGGCAGCAGCTTGTGACGGCGAGGCGGGGTGGTGACCGGGATGGGTGGGGCTCTCTCTGTAATTATTGCTGCTGAATTTGAATGATCTCAATGCGCGCATTCATTGAGTCACGTTGCCGGTGAGCAGTGGACATCCTCAACACGCCTGAGTTCGGCGCTTGAGCCTTTGCCTTTTTGTAAAATGTAATCCTGAGAACACAACGTTGGCTTCAGTTTGGATATCCGGAGCCGTGGATATTTGATACCTGGATGTTTCGGCAGAACGAGCAAAGAACTCCGCGTGTGTAGCGATCGATTAATCGATCGCTACACACGCGCAGTTCGATCGATCGCTACACACGCGGACGGGCACAGCCGCGAGACGCGCGCAGGTCGGCAGGGATTCGTTACGCTCACAGGACGTGATGTTGGTGTTCAGTTTGTTGTCCTTCACCCCACACCTCCGATTAGCACGATTGGCTCCGTACATTGCGAAATAAGTTCATCATACGTACATAAACTCAAACAGAAACCCGTAGACTCACACAGATCCCCATAGACTCACACATAAACCCATAGACTCACACAGAGACCCATAGACTCGCACAGAGACCCATAGACTCACACAGAGACCCATAGACTCACACAGAGACCCATAGACTCACACAGAGACCCATAGACTCACACAGAGACCCATAGACTCACACAGAGACCCATAGATTCACACAGAGGCCCATAGACTCACACAGAGACCCATAGACTCACACAGAGACCCATAGACTCACACAGGGGCCCATAGACTCACACAGAAACCCATAGACTCACACAGAGGCCCATAGACTCACACAGAGGCCCATAGACTCACACAGAGACCCATAGACTCACAGAGGCCCATAGACTCACACAGAAACCCATAGACTCACAGAGAGACCCATAGACTCACACAGAGACCCATAGACTCACACAGAGGTCCATAGACTCACACAGAACCCCATAGACTCACAGAGGCCCATAGACTCACACAGAAACCCATAGACTCACAGAGAGACCCATAGACTCACACAGAGACCCATAGACTCACACAGAGACCAATAGACTCACACAGAGGCCCATAGACTCACACAGAGACCCATAGACTCACACAGAGACCCATAGACTCACACAGAGGCCCATAGACACACAGAAACCCATAGACTCACAGAGAGACCCATAGACTCACACAGATCCCTATAGACTCACACAGAAACCCACAGACTCACACAGATCCCCATAGACTCACACAGAAGCCCATAGACTCACAGAGAGACCCATAGTTTCTTGTCTTTACCCCGCACTGCCGATTAGCACGATTTGCTACGCACGGTGCTAAATAAGTTCAACATACGTACATACACAGCACGGCATCGTGCGCGTAAGAATTAATTATTGGCAATGAAGATGACGGGCGTCTGATTGGTTCGTGAAAACCCCTGGGCTCTTGCAGAACCCACGTGACTCCGACAAAGCGAGGAGGTGGTGAATCATCGCGACAAGATGACACACTTGGCGCAGCCTACCGTTGTTGCCTTACAACAAGGACGCGAATGTGAGGGGAGCCTCGATATTTGCTTAGCGATTGTAAAGCTCCCCCTCTGTAAAGGGGCCGTCCATAAATGACGTCACGCGATTTTGGACGATTTTTAACCCCTCCATTCATCACGCTGCGTCACAAAAAGTCAGATCCCCCCTCAAATATGACGTTAGAAAGCTGTGACCCCCCAAAATAAAACATGCTTCAAATCGCTTTAAACGATTGTCATTGTAGTGCGTTTTTAATGTGCCGCTGCACTCTGATGTTGTAGGAGAAAACATTTATTAAAAAGTCTATTTAATTAAGTAGAACGTGTTGTCCATATTTATTTAAAGTTGCGCATTTTGATGGGACGTCACATTTCTCAACCCCCCCTCTAGGTGCGTGACGTCATTTATGGATGGCCCCAAAGCCCAGCGATCAAGTTGTGACCCACACGCGCGCTGTTCGCAGTGCTGCGCATTCGCATCGCACGGCAGCTTTCAATGAAGCAACCCCGCTGTAAAAGTATAAATATTTAATGACATCGTCGACGACCATTGCACAAAATCCAGGGGTTGGTGAGCTATGGGGGGGGTGGCAATTAGCAGCGATACGTTTGGGAGTGTTTGTAATATTCGTGAAAACATGTAAAAGTAATTTTTTTTTTGCTGAGCGATGAGCCGGACGTGACCTTTGCTTGGCGTTGCAGCGAGTAGCCTGGCAATTGCCTGCAAAAAAACAAACAAAAATGTTGCCGCGATTAACCAGAATTATAGTTCATAAGGCCCACGGCGCCTCGATCTTCAACACTCGGAGCAGTCCATAGCTGGGGCATGGCTTGCCTCTGAGCCCTTGATGGATGTAACTCGTCATTGTTTCCCATGCTAAGTACGACCCAGAACAACTCAAAGCCTTTTGGTTGAAAGGCTTTGAACAACTGGTTTGTTATTATTATTAATGTAGCAATTTTACACCGAAATAATGCGACGTGATATAAATTGTAGCAGCTTCGACACGATTGCGAGTAGGGGCAACTCCACGATTTGGAATGTACACTTCAGGCACTGCAAAGTCTCGGGCAATGATGAGAGTGGTCGCCAAGTGAACTTGGGCGTTATGTCAGCCAATGAAGACTGCGATTGAAGATTAAAATGTTCTCCACCATTCCGTGCGCACTCAGACACCATCATCCGCCCCGGTTGATGGTGAAGGGGGAATTGCGTGCATGGGCATCACCAGAGACGAGGTGGATGACATCACCAGAGACGGGGTAGATGACATCACCAGAGACGAGGTGGATGACATCACCAGAGACGAGGTGGATGACATCACCAGAGACAAAGTGGATGACGTCACCAGACACGAGGTGGATGACATCACCAGACACGAGGTGGATGACATCACCAGAGACGAGGTGGATGACATCACCAGAGACGAGGTGGATGACATCACCAGACACGAGGTGGATGACATCACCAGACACGAGGTGGATGACATCACCAGAGACGAGGTGGATGACATCACCAGACACGAGGTGGATGACATCACCAGAGACGAGGTGGATAACATCACCAGACACGAGGTGGATGACATCACCAGAGACGAGGTGGATGACATCACCAGAGACGGGGTGGATGACATCACCAGACACGAGGTGGATGACATCACCAGAGACGAGGTGGATGACATCACCAGACACGAGGTGGATAACATCACCAGAGACGAGGTGGATGACATCACCAGACACGAGGTGGATGACATCACCAGACACGAGGTGGATGACATGACATCACCAGAGACGAGGTGGATGACATCACCAGACACGAGGTGGATGACATCACCAGAGACGAGGTGGATGACATCACCAGACACGAGGTGGATGACATCACCAGAGACGAGGTGGATAACATCACCAGACACGAGGTGGATGACATCACCAGAGACGAGGTGGATGACATCACCAGAGACGGGGTGGATGACATCACCAGACACGAGGTGGATGACATCACCAGAGACGAGGTGGATGACATCACCAGACACGAGGTGGATGACATCACCAGAGACGAGGTGGATGACATCACCAGACACGAGGTGGATGACATCACCAGACACGAGATGGATGACATCACCAGAGACAAAGTGGATGACATCACCAGAGACGAGGTGGATGACATCACCAGAGACGAAGTGGATGACATCACCAGAGACAAAGTGGATGACATCACCAGAGACAAAGTGGATGACATTACCAGAGACGAGGTGGATGACATCACCAGAGACGAAGTGGATGACATCACCAGAGACGGGTGGATGACATCACCAGAGACGAGGTGGATGACATCACCAGACACGAGGTGGATGACATTACCAGAGACGAAGTGGATGACATCACCAGAGACGAAGTGGATGACATCACCAGAGACGAAGTGGATGACATCACCAGAGACGAGGTGGATGACATCACCAGAGACGAAGTGGATGACATCACCAGAGACGAGGTGGATGACATCACCAGACACGAGGTGGATGACATCACCAGAGACGAAGTGGATGACATCACCAGAGACGAAGTGGATGACATCACCAGAGACGAGGTGGATGACATTACCAGAGACGAAGTGGATGACATCACCAGAGACGAAGTGGATGACATTACCAGAGACGAAGTGGATGACATCACCAGAGACGAGGTGGATGACATCACCAGAGACGAGGTGGATGACATCACCAGAGACGAAGTGGATGACATCACCAGAGACGAAGTGGATGACATTACCAGAGACGAGGTGGATGACATCACCAGAGACGAAGTGGATGACATCACCAGAGGAACGAAGTGGATGACATTACCAGAGACGAGGTGGATGACATCACCAGAGACGAAGTGGATGACATCACCAGAGACGAAGTGGATGACATCACCAGAGACGAGGTGGATGACATTACCAGAGACGAAGTGGATGACATCACCAGAGACGAAGTGGATGACATTACCAGAGACGAGGTGGATGACATCACCAGAGACGAGGTGGATGACATCACCAGAGACGAAGTGGATGACATCACCAGAGACGAGGTGGATGACATTACCAGAGACGAAGTGGATGACATCACCAGAGACGAAGTGGATGACATCACCAGAGACGGGGTGGATGACATCACCAGAGACGAGGTGGATGACATCACCAGAGACGAAGTGGATGACATCACCAGAGACGAAGTGGATGACATCACCAGACACGAGGTGGATGACATCACCAGAGACGAGGTGGATGACATCACCAGACACGAGGTGGATGACATCACCAGAGACGAGGTGGATGACATCACCAGAGACGAGGTGGATAACATCACCAGACACGAGGTGGATGACATCACCAGAGACGGGGTGGATGACATAACCAGACACGAGGTGGATGACATCACCAGACACGAGGTGGATGACATCACCAGAGACGAGGTGGATGACATCACCAGACACGAGGTGGATGACATCACCAGACACGAGGTGGATGACATCACCAGAGACGAGGTGGATGACATCACCAGACACGAGGTGGATGACATCACCAGAGACGAGGTGGATAACATCACCAGACACGAGGTGGATGACATCACCAGAGACGAGGTGGATGACATCACCAGAGACGGGGTGGATGACATCACCAGACACGAGGTGGATGACATCACCAGAGACGAGGTGGATGACATCACCAGACACGAGGTGGATGACATCACCAGAGACGAGGTGGATGACATCACCAGACACGAGGTGGATGACATCACCAGACACGAGATGGATGACATCACCAGAGACAAAGTGGATGACATCACCAGAGACGAGGTGGATGACATCACCAGAGACGAAGTGGATGACATCACCAGAGACAAAGTGGATGACATCACCAGAGACGGGGTGGATGACATCACCAGAGACGAGGTGGATGACATCACCAGACACGAGGTGGATGACATCACCAGAGACAAAGTGGATGACATCACCAGAGACGAGGTGGATGACATCACCAGAGACGGGGTGGATGACATCACCAGAGACGAGGTGGATGACATCACCAGACACGAGGTGGATGACATCACCAGAGACAAAGTGGATGACATCACCAGAGACGAGGTGGATGACATCACCAGAGACAAAGTGGATGACATCACCAGAGACGAAGTGGATGACATCACCAGAGACGGGGTGGATGACATCACCAGAGACGAGGTGGATGACATCACCAGACACGAGGTGGATGACATCACCAGAGACAAAGTGGATGACATCACCAGAGACGAGGTGGATGACATCACCAGAGACGAAGTGGATGACATCACCAGAGACGAGGTGGATGACATCACCAGACACGAGGTGGATGACATTACCAGAGACGAAGTGGATGACATCACCAGAGACGAAGTGGATGACATCACCAGAGACGAAGTGGATGACATCACCAGAGACGAGGTGGATGACATCACCAGAGACGAAGTGGATGACATCACCAGAGACGAGGTGGATGACATCACCAGAGACGAAGTGGATGACATCACCAGAGACGAAGTGGATGACATTACCAGAGACGAAGTGGATGACATCACCAGAGACGAGGTGGATGACATCACCAGAGACGAGGTGGATGACATCACCAGAGACGAAGTGGATGACATCACCAGAGACGAAGTGGATGACATTACCAGAGACGAGGTGGATGACATCACCATAGACGAAGTGGATGACATCACCAGAAACGAAGTGGATGACATTACCAGAGACGAGGTGGATGACATCACCAGAGACGAAGTGGATGACATCACCAGAGACGAAGTGGATGACATCACCAGAGACGAGGTGGATGACATTACCAGAGACGAAGTGGATGACATCACCAGAGACGAAGTGGATGACATTACCAGAGACGAGGTGGATGACATCACCAGAGACGAGGTGGATGACATCACCAGAGACGAAGTGGTTGACATCACCAGAGACGAGGTGGATGACATTACCAGAGACGAAGTGGATGACATCACCAGAGACGAAGTGGATGACATCACCAGAGACGGGGTGGATGACATCACCAGAGACGAGGTGGATGACATCACCAGAGACGAGGTGGATGACATCACCAGACACGAGGTGGATGACATCACCAGAGACGAGGTGGATGACATCACCAGACACGAGGTGGATGACATCACCAGACACGAGGTGGATAACATTACCAGAGACGAAGTAGATGACATCACCAGAGACGAGGTGGATGACATCACCAGAGACGAAGTGGATGACATGACCAGAGACGAAGTGGATGACATCACCAGACACGAGGTGGATGACATCACCAGACACGAGGTGGATAACATTACCAGAGACGAAGTAGATGACATCACCAGAGACGAGGTGGATGACATCACCAGAGACGAAGTGGATGACATTACCAGAGACGAGGTGGATGACATCACCAGAGACGAGGTGGATGACATCACCAGAGACGAAGTGGATGACATCACCAGAGACGAGGTGGATGACATTACCAGAGACGAAGTGGATGACATCACCAGAGACGAAGTGGATGACATCACCAGAGACGGGGTGGATGACATCACCAGAGACGAGGTGGATGACATCACCAGAGACGAAGTGGATGACATCACCAGAGACGAAGTGGATGACATCACCAGACACGAGGTGGATGACATCACCAGAGACGAGGTGGATGACATCACCAGACACGAGGTGGATGACATCACCAGAGACGAGGTGGATGACATCACCAGAGACGAGGTGGATAACATCACCAGACACGAGGTGGATGACATCACCAGAGACGGGGTGGATGACATAACCAGACACGAGGTGGATGACATCACCAGACACGAGGTGGATGACATCACCAGAGACGAGGTGGATGACATCACCAGACACGAGGTGGATGACATCACCAGACACGAGGTGGATGACATCACCAGAGACGAGGTGGATGACATCACCAGACACGAGGTGGATGACATCACCAGAGACGAGGTGGATAACATCACCAGACACGAGGTGGATGACATCACCAGAGACGAGGTGGATGACATCACCAGAGACGGGGTGGATGACATCACCAGACACGAGGTGGATGACATCACCAGAGACGAGGTGGATGACATCACCAGACACGAGGTGGATGACATCACCAGAGACGAGGTGGATGACATCACCAGACACGAGGTGGATGACATCACCAGACACGAGATGGATGACATCACCAGAGACAAAGTGGATGACATCACCAGAGACGAGGTGGATGACATCACCAGAGACGAAGTGGATGACATCACCAGAGACAAAGTGGATGACATCACCAGAGACGGGGTGGATGACATCACCAGAGACGAGGTGGATGACATCACCAGACACGAGGTGGATGACATCACCAGAGACAAAGTGGATGACATCACCAGAGACGAGGTGGATGACATCACCAGAGACGGGGTGGATGACATCACCAGAGACGAGGTGGATGACATCACCAGACACGAGGTGGATGACATCACCAGAGACAAAGTGGATGACATCACCAGAGACGAGGTGGATGACATCACCAGAGACAAAGTGGATGACATCACCAGAGACGAAGTGGATGACATCACCAGAGATGGGGTGGATGACATCACCAGAGACGAGGTGGATGACATCACCAGACACGAGGTGGATGACATCACCAGAGACAAAGTGGATGACATCACCAGAGACGAGGTGGATGACATCACCAGAGACGAGGTGGATAACATCACCAGACACGAGGTGGATGACATCACCAGAGACGAGGTGGATGACATCACCAGAGACGGGGTGGATGACATCACCAGACACGAGGTGGATGACATCACCAGAGACGAGGTGGATGACATCACCAGACACGAGGTGGATGACATCACCAGAGACGAGGTGGATGACATCACCAGACACGAGGTGGATGACATCACCAGACACGAGGTGGATGACATCACCAGAGACGAGGTGGATGACATCACCAGACACGAGGTGGATGACATCACCAGAGACGAGGTGGATGACATCACCAGACACGAGGTGGATGACATCACCAGAGACGAGGTGGATAACATCACCAGACACGAGGTGGATGACATCACCAGAGACGAGGTGGATGACATCACCAGAGACGGGGTGGATGACATCACCAGACACGAGGTGGATGACATCACCAGAGACGAGGTGGATGACATCACCAGACACGAGGTGGATGACATCACCAGAGACGAGGTGGATGACATCACCAGACACGAGGTGGATGACATCACCAGACACGAGATGGATGACATCACCAGAGACAAAGTGGATGACATCACCAGAGACGAGGTGGATGACATCACCAGAGACGAAGTGGATGACATCACCAGAGACAAAGTGGATGACATCACCAGAGACAAAGTGGATGACATTACCAGAGACGAGGTGGATGACATCACCAGAGACGAAGTGGATGACATCACCAGAGACGGGGTGGATGACATCACCAGAGACGAGGTGGATGACATCACCAGACACGAGGTGGATGACATTACCAGAGACGAAGTGGATGACATCACCAGAGACGAAGTGGATGACATCACCAGAGACGAAGTGGATGACATCACCAGAGACGAGGTGGATGACATCACCAGAGACGAAGTGGATGACATCACCAGAGACGAGGTGGATGACATCACCAGACACGAGGTGGATGACATCACCAGAGACGAAGTGGATGACATCACCAGAGACGAAGTGGATGACATCACCAGAGACGAGGTGGATGACATTACCAGAGACGAAGTGGATGACATCACCAGAGACGAAGTGGATGACATTACCAGAGACGAAGTGGATGACATCACCAGAGACGAGGTGGATGACATCACCAGAGACGAGGTGGATGACATCACCAGAGACGAAGTGGATGACATCACCAGAGACGAAGTGGATGACATTACCAGAGACGAGGTGGATGACATCACCAGAGACGAAGTGGATGACATCACCAGAGACGAAGTGGATGACATTACCAGAGACGAGGTGGATGACATCACCAGAGACGAAGTGGATGACATCACCAGAGACGAAGTGGATGACATCACCAGAGACGAGGTGGATGACATTACCAGAGACGAAGTGGATGACATCACCAGAGACGAAGTGGATGACATTACCAGAGACGAGGTGGATGACATCACCAGAGACGAGGTGGATGACATCACCAGAGACGAAGTGGATGACATCACCAGAGACGAGGTGGATGACATTACCAGAGACGAAGTGGATGACATCACCAGAGACGAAGTGGATGACATCACCAGAGACGGGGTGGATGACATCACCAGAGACGAGGTGGATGACATCACCAGAGACGAAGTGGATGACATCACCAGAGACGAAGTGGATGACATCACCAGACACGAGGTGGATGACATCACCAGAGACGAGGTGGATGACATCACCAGACACGAGGTGGATGACATCACCAGAGACGAGGTGGATGACATCACCAGAGACGAGGTGGATAACATCACCAGACACGAGGTGGATGACATCACCAGAGACGGGGTGGATGACATAACCAGACACGAGGTGGATGACATCACCAGACACGAGGTGGATGACATCACCAGAGACGAGGTGGATGACATCACCAGACACGAGGTGGATGACATCACCAGACACGAGGTGGATGACATCACCAGAGACGAGGTGGATGACATCACCAGACACGAGGTGGATGACATCACCAGAGACGAGGTGGATAACATCACCAGACACGAGGTGGATGACATCACCAGAGACGAGGTGGATGACATCACCAGAGACGGGGTGGATGACATCACCAGACACGAGGTGGATGACATCACCAGAGACGAGGTGGATGACATCACCAGACACGAGGTGGATGACATCACCAGAGACGAGGTGGATGACATCACCAGACACGAGGTGGATGACATCACCAGACACGAGATGGATGACATCACCAGAGACAAAGTGGATGACATCACCAGAGACGAGGTGGATGACATCACCAGAGACGAAGTGGATGACATCACCAGAGACAAAGTGGATGACATCACCAGAGACGGGGTGGATGACATCACCAGAGACGAGGTGGATGACATCACCAGACACGAGGTGGATGACATCACCAGAGACAAAGTGGATGACATCACCAGAGACGAGGTGGATGACATCACCAGAGACGGGGTGGATGACATCACCAGAGACGAGGTGGATGACATCACCAGACACGAGGTGGATGACATCACCAGAGACAAAGTGGATGACATCACCAGAGACGAGGTGGATGACATCACCAGAGACAAAGTGGATGACATCACCAGAGACGAAGTGGATGACATCACCAGAGACGGGGTGGATGACATCACCAGAGACGAGGTGGATGACATCACCAGACACGAGGTGGATGACATCACCAGAGACAAAGTGGATGACATCACCAGAGACGAGGTGGATGACATCACCAGAGACGAAGTGGATGACATCACCAGAGACGAGGTGGATGACATCACCAGACACGAGGTGGATGACATTACCAGAGACGAAGTGGATGACATCACCAGAGACGAAGTGGATGACATCACCAGAGACGAAGTGGATGACATCACCAGAGACGAGGTGGATGACATCACCAGAGACGAAGTGGATGACATCACCAGAGACGAGGTGGATGACATCACCAGAGACGAAGTGGATGACATCACCAGAGACGAAGTGGATGACATTACCAGAGACGAAGTGGATGACATCACCAGAGACGAGGTGGATGACATCACCAGAGACGAGGTGGATGACATCACCAGAGACGAAGTGGATGACATCACCAGAGACGAAGTGGATGACATTACCAGAGACGAGGTGGATGACATCACCATAGACGAAGTGGATGACATCACCAGAAACGAAGTGGATGACATTACCAGAGACGAGGTGGATGACATCACCAGAGACGAAGTGGATGACATCACCAGAGACGAAGTGGATGACATCACCAGAGACGAGGTGGATGACATTACCAGAGACGAAGTGGATGACATCACCAGAGACGAAGTGGATGACATTACCAGAGACGAGGTGGATGACATCACCAGAGACGAGGTGGATGACATCACCAGAGACGAAGTGGTTGACATCACCAGAGACGAGGTGGATGACATTACCAGAGACGAAGTGGATGACATCACCAGAGACGAAGTGGATGACATCACCAGAGACGGGGTGGATGACATCACCAGAGACGAGGTGGATGACATCACCAGAGACGAGGTGGATGACATCACCAGACACGAGGTGGATGACATCACCAGAGACGAGGTGGATGACATCACCAGACACGAGGTGGATGACATCACCAGACACGAGGTGGATAACATTACCAGAGACGAAGTAGATGACATCACCAGAGACGAGGTGGATGACATCACCAGAGACGAAGTGGATGACATGACCAGAGACGAAGTGGATGACATCACCAGACACGAGGTGGATGACATCACCAGACACGAGGTGGATAACATTACCAGAGACGAAGTAGATGACATCACCAGAGACGAGGTGGATGACATCACCAGAGACGAAGTGGATGACATTACCAGAGACGAGGTGGATGACATCACCAGAGACGAGGTGGATGACATCACCAGAGACGAAGTGGATGACATCACCAGAGACGAGGTGGATGACATTACCAGAGACGAAGTGGATGACATCACCAGAGACGAAGTGGATGACATCACCAGAGACGGGGTGGATGACATCACCAGAGACGAGGTGGATGACATCACCAGAGACGAAGTGGATGACATCACCAGAGACGAAGTGGATGACATCACCAGACACGAGGTGGATGACATCACCAGAGACGAGGTGGATGACATCACCAGACACGAGGTGGATGACATCACCAGAGACGAGGTGGATGACATCACCAGAGACGAGGTGGATAACATCACCAGACACGAGGTGGATGACATCACCAGAGACGGGGTGGATGACATAACCAGACACGAGGTGGATGACATCACCAGACACGAGGTGGATGACATCACCAGAGACGAGGTGGATGACATCACCAGACACGAGGTGGATGACATCACCAGACACGAGGTGGATGACATCACCAGAGACGAGGTGGATGACATCACCAGACACGAGGTGGATGACATCACCAGAGACGAGGTGGATAACATCACCAGACACGAGGTGGATGACATCACCAGAGACGAGGTGGATGACATCACCAGAGACGGGGTGGATGACATCACCAGACACGAGGTGGATGACATCACCAGAGACGAGGTGGATGACATCACCAGACACGAGGTGGATGACATCACCAGAGACGAGGTGGATGACATCACCAGACACGAGGTGGATGACATCACCAGACACGAGATGGATGACATCACCAGAGACAAAGTGGATGACATCACCAGAGACGAGGTGGATGACATCACCAGAGACGAAGTGGATGACATCACCAGAGACAAAGTGGATGACATCACCAGAGACGGGGTGGATGACATCACCAGAGACGAGGTGGATGACATCACCAGACACGAGGTGGATGACATCACCAGAGACAAAGTGGATGACATCACCAGAGACGAGGTGGATGACATCACCAGAGACGGGGTGGATGACATCACCAGAGACGAGGTGGATGACATCACCAGACACGAGGTGGATGACATCACCAGAGACAAAGTGGATGACATCACCAGAGACGAGGTGGATGACATCACCAGAGACAAAGTGGATGACATCACCAGAGACGAAGTGGATGACATCACCAGAGATGGGGTGGATGACATCACCAGAGACGAGGTGGATGACATCACCAGACACGAGGTGGATGACATCACCAGAGACAAAGTGGATGACATCACCAGAGACGAGGTGGATGACATCACCAGAGACGAAGTGGATGACATCACCAGAGACGAGGTGGATGACATCACCAGACACGAGGTGGATGACATTACCAGAGACGAAGTGGATGACATCACCAGAGACGAAGTGGATGACATCACCAGAGACGAAGTGGATGACATCACCAGAGACGAGGTGGATGACATCACCAGAGACGAAGTGGATGACATCACCAGAGACGAGGTGGATGACATCACCAGAGACGAAGTGGATGACATCACCAGAGACGAAGTGGATGACATTACCAGAGACGAAGTGGATGACATCACCAGAGACGAGGTGGATGACATCACCAGAGACGAGGTGGATGACATCACCAGAGACGAAGTGGATGACATCACCAGAGACGAAGTGGATGACATTACCAGAGACGAGGTGGATGACATCACCATAGACGAAGTGGATGACATCACCAGAAACGAAGTGGATGACATTACCAGAGACGAGGTGGATGACATCACCAGAGACGAAGTGGATGACATCACCAGAGACGAAGTGGATGACATCACCAGAGACGAGGTGGATGACATTACCAGAGACGAAGTGGATGACATCACCAGAGACGAAGTGGATGACATTACCAGAGACGAGGTGGATGACATCACCAGAGACGAGGTGGATGACATCACCAGAGACGAAGTGGTTGACATCACCAGAGACGAGGTGGATGACATTACCAGAGACGAAGTGGATGACATCACCAGAGACGAAGTGGATGACATCACCAGAGACGGGGTGGATGACATCACCAGAGACGAGGTGGATGACATCACCAGAGACGAGGTGGATGACATCACCAGACACGAGGTGGATGACATCACCAGAGACGAGGTGGATGACATCACCAGACACGAGGTGGATGACATCACCAGACACGAGGTGGATAACATTACCAGAGACGAAGTAGATGACATCACCAGAGACGAGGTGGATGACATCACCAGAGACGAAGTGGATGACATGACCAGAGACGAAGTGGATGACATCACCAGACACGAGGTGGTTGACATTACCAGAGACGAAGTGGATGACATCACCAGAGACGGGGTGGATGACATCACCAGAGACGAGGTGGATGACATCACCAGAGACGAAGTGGATGACATCACCAGAGACGAAGTGGATGACATCACCAGACACGAGGTGGATGACATCACCAGAGACGAAGTGGATGACATCACCAGAGACGAGGTGGATGACATCACCAGAGACGAGGTGGATGACATCACCAGAGACGAGGTGGATGACATCACCAGAGACGAGGTGGATGACATCACCAGACACGAGGTGGATAACATTACCAGAGACGAAGTGGATGACATCACCAGAGACGAGGTGGATGACATCACCAGAGACGAAGTGGATGACATCACCAGAGACGAAGTGGATGACATCACCAGACACGAGGTGGATGACATCACCAGAGACGAAGTGGATGACATCACCAGAGACGGGGTGGATGACATCACCAGAGACGAGGTGGATGACATCACCAGAGACGAAGTGGATGACATCACCAGAGACGAAGTGGATGACATTACCAGAGACGAGGTGGATGACATCACCAGAGACGAGGTGGATGACATCACCAGAGACGAAGTGGATGACATCACCAGAGACGAGGTGGATGACATTACCAGAGACGAAGTGGATGACATCACCAGAGACGAAGTGGATGACATCACCAGAGACGGGGTGGATGACATCACCAGAGACGAGGTGGATGACATCACCAGAGACGAAGTGGATGACATCACCAGAGACGAAGTGGATGACATCACCAGACACGAGGTGGATGACATCACCAGACACGAGGTGGATGACATCACCAGAGACGAAGTGGATGACATCACCAGAGACGAGGTGGATGACATCACCAGACACGAGGTGGATGACATCACCAGAGACGAAGTGGATGACATCACCAGAGACGAAGTGGATGACATCACCAGACACGAGGTGGATGACATCACCAGAGACGAGGTGGATGACATTACCAGAGACGAAGTGGATGACATCACCAGAGACGAGGTGGATGACATCACCAGACACGAGGTGGATGACATTACCAGAGACGAAGTGGATGACATCACCAGAGACGAAGTGGATGACATCACCAGACACGAGGTGGATGACATTACCAGAGACGAAGTGGATGACATCACCAGAGACGGGGTGGATGACATCACCAGAGACGAGGTGGATGACATCACCAGAGAGGAAGTGGATGACATCACCAGAGACGAAGTGGATGACATCACCAGAGACGAGGTGGATGACATCACCAGACACGAGGTGGATGACATCACCAGAGACGAGGTGGATGACATCACCAGACACGAGGTGGATGACATCACCAGACACGAGGTGGATAACATTACCAGAGACGAAGTAGATGACATCACCAGAGACGAGGTGGATGACATCACCAGAGACGAAGTGGATGACATGACCAGAGACGAAGTGGATGACATCACCAGACACGAGGTGGATGACATCACCAGACACGAGGTGGATAACATTACCAGAGACGAAGTAGATGACATCACCAGAGACGAGGTGGATGACATCACCAGAGACGAAGTGGATGACATTACCAGAGACGAGGTGGATGACATCACCAGAGACGAGGTGGATGACATCACCAGAGACGAAGTGGATGACATCACCAGAGACGAGGTGGATGACATTACCAGAGACGAAGTGGATGACATCACCAGAGACGAAGTGGATGACATCACCAGAGACGGGGTGGATGACATCACCAGAGACGAGGTGGATGACATCACCAGAGACGAAGTGGATGACATCACCAGAGACGAAGTGGATGACATCACCAGACACGAGGTGGATGACATCACCAGAGACGAGGTGGATGACATCACCAGACACGAGGTGGATGACATCACCAGAGACGAGGTGGATGACATCACCAGAGACGAGGTGGATAACATCACCAGACACGAGGTGGATGACATCACCAGAGACGGGGTGGATGACATAACCAGACACGAGGTGGATGACATCACCAGACACGAGGTGGATGACATCACCAGAGACGAGGTGGATGACATCACCAGACACGAGGTGGATGACATCACCAGACACGAGGTGGATGACATCACCAGAGACGAGGTGGATGACATCACCAGACACGAGGTGGATGACATCACCAGAGACGAGGTGGATAACATCACCAGACACGAGGTGGATGACATCACCAGAGACGAGGTGGATGACATCACCAGAGACGGGGTGGATGACATCACCAGACACGAGGTGGATGACATCACCAGAGACGAGGTGGATGACATCACCAGACACGAGGTGGATGACATCACCAGAGACGAGGTGGATGACATCACCAGACACGAGGTGGATGACATCACCAGACACGAGATGGATGACATCACCAGAGACAAAGTGGATGACATCACCAGAGACGAGGTGGATGACATCACCAGAGACGAAGTGGATGACATCACCAGAGACAAAGTGGATGACATCACCAGAGACGGGGTGGATGACATCACCAGAGACGAGGTGGATGACATCACCAGACACGAGGTGGATGACATCACCAGAGACAAAGTGGATGACATCACCAGAGACGAGGTGGATGACATCACCAGAGACGGGGTGGATGACATCACCAGAGACGAGGTGGATGACATCACCAGACACGAGGTGGATGACATCACCAGAGACAAAGTGGATGACATCACCAGAGACGAGGTGGATGACATCACCAGAGACAAAGTGGATGACATCACCAGAGACGAAGTGGATGACATCACCAGAGACGGGGTGGATGACATCACCAGAGACGAGGTGGATGACATCACCAGACACGAGGTGGATGACATCACCAGAGACAAAGTGGATGACATCACCAGAGACGAGGTGGATGACATCACCAGAGACGAAGTGGATGACATCACCAGAGACGAGGTGGATGACATCACCAGACACGAGGTGGATGACATTACCAGAGACGAAGTGGATGACATCACCAGAGACGAAGTGGATGACATCACCAGAGACGAAGTGGATGACATCACCAGAGACGAGGTGGATGACATCACCAGAGACGAAGTGGATGACATCACCAGAGACGAGGTGGATGACATCACCAGAGACGAAGTGGATGACATCACCAGAGACGAAGTGGATGACATTACCAGAGACGAAGTGGATGACATCACCAGAGACGAGGTGGATGACATCACCAGAGACGAGGTGGATGACATCACCAGAGACGAAGTGGATGACATCACCAGAGACGAAGTGGATGACATTACCAGAGACGAGGTGGATGACATCACCATAGACGAAGTGGATGACATCACCAGAAACGAAGTGGATGACATTACCAGAGACGAGGTGGATGACATCACCAGAGACGAAGTGGATGACATCACCAGAGACGAAGTGGATGACATCACCAGAGACGAGGTGGATGACATTACCAGAGACGAAGTGGATGACATCACCAGAGACGAAGTGGATGACATTACCAGAGACGAGGTGGATGACATCACCAGAGACGAGGTGGATGACATCACCAGAGACGAAGTGGTTGACATCACCAGAGACGAGGTGGATGACATTACCAGAGACGAAGTGGATGACATCACCAGAGACGAAGTGGATGACATCACCAGAGACGGGGTGGATGACATCACCAGAGACGAGGTGGATGACATCACCAGAGACGAGGTGGATGACATCACCAGACACGAGGTGGATGACATCACCAGAGACGAGGTGGATGACATCACCAGACACGAGGTGGATGACATCACCAGACACGAGGTGGATAACATTACCAGAGACGAAGTAGATGACATCACCAGAGACGAGGTGGATGACATCACCAGAGACGAAGTGGATGACATGACCAGAGACGAAGTGGATGACATCACCAGACACGAGGTGGTTGACATTACCAGAGACGAAGTGGATGACATCACCAGAGACGGGGTGGATGACATCACCAGAGACGAGGTGGATGACATCACCAGAGACGAAGTGGATGACATCACCAGAGACGAAGTGGATGACATCACCAGACACGAGGTGGATGACATCACCAGAGACGAAGTGGATGACATCACCAGAGACGAGGTGGATGACATCACCAGAGACGAGGTGGATGACATCACCAGAGACGAGGTGGATGACATCACCAGAGACGAGGTGGATGACATCACCAGACACGAGGTGGATAACATTACCAGAGACGAAGTGGATGACATCACCAGAGACGAGGTGGATGACATCACCAGAGACGAAGTGGATGACATCACCAGAGACGAAGTGGATGACATCACCAGACACGAGGTGGATGACATCACCAGAGACGAAGTGGATGACATCACCAGAGACGGGGTGGATGACATCACCAGAGACGAGGTGGATGACATCACCAGAGACGAAGTGGATGACATCACCAGAGACGAAGTGGATGACATTACCAGAGACGAGGTGGATGACATCACCAGAGACGAGGTGGATGACATCACCAGAGACGAAGTGGATGACATCACCAGAGACGAGGTGGATGACATTACCAGAGACGAAGTGGATGACATCACCAGAGACGAAGTGGATGACATCACCAGAGACGGGGTGGATGACATCACCAGAGACGAGGTGGATGACATCACCAGAGACGAAGTGGATGACATCACCAGAGACGAAGTGGATGACATCACCAGACACGAGGTGGATGACATCACCAGACACGAGGTGGATGACATCACCAGAGACGAAGTGGATGACATCACCAGAGACGAGGTGGATGACATCACCAGACACGAGGTGGATGACATCACCAGAGACGAAGTGGATGACATCACCAGAGACGAAGTGGATGACATCACCAGACACGAGGTGGATGACATCACCAGAGACGAGGTGGATGACATTACCAGAGACGAAGTGGATGACATCACCAGAGACGAGGTGGATGACATCACCAGACACGAGGTGGATGACATTACCAGAGACGAAGTGGATGACATCACCAGAGACGAAGTGGATGACATCACCAGACACGAGGTGGATGACATTACCAGAGACGAAGTGGATGACATCACCAGAGACGGGGTGGATGACATCACCAGAGACGAGGTGGATGACATCACCAGAGAGGAAGTGGATGACATCACCAGAGACGAAGTGGATGACATCACCAGACACGAGGTGGATGACATCACCAGAGACAAAGTGGATGACATCACCAGAGACGAGGTGGATGACATCACCAGAGACGAGGTGGATGACATCACCAGAGACGAAGTGGATGACATCACCAGACACGAGGTGGATGACATTACCAGAGACGAAGTGGATGACATCACCAGAGACGAGGTGGATGACATCACCAGAGACGAAGTGGATGACATCACCAGAGACGAAGTGGATGACATCACCAGACACGAGGTGTATGACATCACCAGAGACGAAGTGGATGACATCACCAGAGACGGGGTGGATGACATCACCAGAGACGAGGTGGATGACATCACCAGAGACGAAGTGGATGACATCACCAGAGACGAAGTGGATGACATTACCAGAGACGAGGTGGATGACATCACCAGAGACGAGGTGGATGACATCACCAGAGACGAGGTGGATGACATCACCAGAGACGAAGTGGATGACATCACCAGAGACGAGGTGGATGACATCACCAGAGACGAAGTGGATGACATCACCAGAGACGAGGTGGATGACATCACCAGACACGAGGTGGATGACATTACCAGAGACGGGGTGGATGACATCACCAGAGACGAGGTGGATGACATCACCAGACACGAGGTGGATGACATCACCAGAGACGGGGTGGATGACATCACCAGAGACGAGGTGGATGACATCACCAGAGACGGGGTGGATGACATCACCAGAGACGAGGTGGATGACATCACCAGACACGAGGTGTATGACATCACCAGAGACGAAGTGGATGACATCACCAGAGACGGGTGGATGACATCACCAGAGACGAGGTGGATGACATCACCAGAGACGAAGTGGATGACATCACCAGAGACGAAGTGGATGACATTACCAGAGACGAGGTGGATGACATCACCAGAGACGAGGTGGATGACATCACCAGAGACGAGGTGGATGACATCACCAGAGACGAAGTGGATGACATCACCAGAGACGAGGTGGATGACATCACCAGAGACGAAGTGGATGACATCACCAGAGACGAGGTGGATGACATCACCAGACACGAGGTGGATGACATTACCAGAGACGGGGTGGATGACATCACCAGAGACGAGGTGGATGACATCACCAGACACGAGGTGGATGACATCACCAGAGACGGGGTGGATAACATCACCAGAGACGAGGTGGATGACATCACCAGAGACGGGGTGGATGACATCACCAGAGACGAGGTGGATGACATCACCAGAGACGAGGTGGATGACATCACCAGAGACGAGGTGGATGACATCACCAGAGACGGGGTGGATGACATCACCAGAGACGGGGATGGGAGCTGCCTGCGTGAGGACATCATTCTGCCAGGTTGCCGCTGACGGCTTCGTGAGCCCCTCGCTGGACCCCCGTCCCATGGCCGCGTTGCAGCTGAGCCGATTTTGTTCCATTGACGGGGATTTCATGAGGAGCGGAGCTGGACACGAGGATGAAAGCGAGGCAGGACACGCATGCTGCCTCGGGAGGTGTCTCGCTGGCACGCTGGGCTCTCCGCGAATGAGGCTTGGTCGTCTCGAGACCATTGAACTGGATACAAACTTACTGCGAGAATTGTGCTGTAGTCTGTGGGGTGCTTAAACGGAACCGTGAGAAATTCGACATACGTCTTGTTACTGTGGCATTCCTACATCCGTGATTCTTCAGCGGAATCTCGTAGAAATATTCATTACAGATGTGAAATGTTGCCCTCCAGGGTTCACGCTGCATTTTAGGATCGTTATTCAGCCTCCAATTGACCCAGGCAGCTTTGCGACGCCGGGAGCGCCACGGCTTGAACGTGTCGCTTGTTTTCCTCTTCGCAGTTATTTGGTCTCGTGTTCGTGGTTCAACATCATTGTTATCTCACGCTGGTGCTAAGATATTCATAGGGGGCGTGAACGTAGACATTATTGGCTACGGGTTGAAGTATGTTTAACGCGCAGTCGGCTTTCACGACCAATGCTAATGAATAGTCAAGGTGTTTTGGGTTTAGGTCGCGTAAATATAAAGGCGTCGTTAAACGGCACCACCACGCCGACACAGTCAATTAGTAACGTGACAAGCCTTACTGTGTCGGGTGGTGGCGGGCGAACGATGTAACTCAAAATAACCTTTATCAGTATTATAATGGGATTGACGTATTATTCTTAGGATTACTGAAACTCATGGAATGGCTTTTACATTCATTCCCGAGTCGAGTTTAAGACTACGCTCACCGGTTTACAAAACTCTGCACTGACTGTCCCCCCGGGATTACCCCCCCCCCCCCCCCCTCACGGCTGCCTTCGCTGCTCCGCTCGTCTCGGCCCCAGGCCGCTCCCTGCACCCAGCACACAGCAAGCGCGAGACTTCGGGTGAGCGAGTATTCGCAATTGCTTCTGCCGCGGTCTGGAATTCACGCCCACGGCAAATCCGTGAAATGATTTGGTGCTGCTGCTGCGTTGGCAGTGGTGTCCAAGCACAAATAAATAAAACAAAACAACTGAACGCATTCGTCAATAACAGCACGGTGGCCTTTAAAGGAAAAAAAAGGACGTGATAGGTGACGTTTCGGGCAATGGTCCTTCTTCATAGCACGTACAAAATGCGTCGAGATGGATTACGTTCCGCTATTGAAATCTCAGATGAATCCTTTTGCATTCACCTCGGCTCAATTTGATTATAATCAGGTGGTGCATTGTGGGCTTCGTTCGGATGAGCGGCTCCGACACGTGACCGGCCCTTCCCAAGGAGGCGTGCGGGGCTGCGGGGGCATTCTGGGTGCCGGGCGGTGAGGGCGATGGCTCTTGACCGGTGCGAGGAGATGAGAGTTTGACCCCTGGTCAGCGTTATAAACACATCGTGTCACGCATCTGCGTATTTGTTTACCTGCTTGTAATGTGCTTGATTGATGCGCTGAATGGCTTTGTGCACCCGCTCCTTCTTGGGGGCTCGGCCCTTTCTCTGATGCCATCGTTGCTATAATGTCACGGCGCTTTTGAGATGCAATTTGTATAAATGACGCTGAATGAAATGTAAGTTATTATGTTTGTAGCGTCACGCCTATTAATTACCGCCACACAGTGGGTCTTCACGCCACTACGAGTTAGCCAGTCAGAGTCAGTACAGCAAGTAGAGGCGCCACGGTGGAGAAATGTTAACGACCTCGCCTGGTATACAGGAGGTCGTGGGTTCGATTCCGACTCTTGACGCCTGCTGTATATTTGGAGTTTGCATGTATCTCTTTCCCCGTGGTCGCGTGGATTTTCCTCCGGTTCCTCTGGGGTTTCCCTCCACAATTAGTATTAAGATCACGCGTTTAGAGTATTTGGCTGCTATAAATTACCACGTGATAAGCCACTCTATTGAGCTATCGTTTGTGGCCAGGTCGCCCCTGAAAACGAGCTATAAAGCTAAGTGGGCCTTACCTGGTAAATTAAAAATATATATATAGTCTTTATTTTAAGTCGGGTTCTCACCTTTCTGCAAATGTTTACCCAATTAACTTAGAACGGCAAGGTGGTGGCGCAGTGGTTAACTATCGTGACCCACAGCAACAAGGGCTCGTTGCCGTGAGCAAATGGCCTGAAGTGGGAGCCCTTTGGGGCGCATTGACCACGAACGCGCCACGATGCTCACGGTGCGCGCTCCGATCGTCCCGAGTTTCCGTCGGAGAGATTTCGGCGACGAAACGAGGGAGGGGGGGGGGGGCTGGGGCTACTTCGTTGCTCGCAGATATCCTGAAGATTCAGAAGGACAGCACCCACCCACCACGTGCCCTCTGTGACCGTGGCACAGCTGTGCCCACCAGTTGTCCAAGACGCACCGCACTGGGTACCGTTTGCACGAACATACCACCCATCAAAGCTCTCAACGTATCTCCGTAATCCCGGTGAAGGAGCACAAATGCTGTGCCAATCTTTTTAACGGACGGCTCTTCGATATCACATGCTGGCGTCCCTCCTTCCCTTCGCGTTCAAGCCACGCTCTCTCTCTCTCTTCTCGCCTGTCCCCTTCACTGGAACAAACTTCCCCCTCCACGTTCAACAGCCTCCTTCGCTCACTAAGTTCCCGCTCTTCACTCAAAAAACTCAGCTGTCTTACCTCGCTCACCCCACGACCCCACCCTTAATCTCCACCTCATAACCACCACTCTTCCTGTTCTCATTACACGGCTATCACTCATTAACCCCATTCATTCAATACATTCATCATCATTTACTGTCAGGATAATTATTATTCTCATTATACGGCTGTCACTCATTAACCCCCATTCATGAATTCAATCCATTCGTCATCATTCACTCTCATCAATTTCGAGTTCACCGAATTCCCGTATCATCACAGATTCGCCCCCAGTGCTTTCTCTCTTTAATTTTATTAAGCCAATCTCCACCATTACAGTCACACACCGTGTTGCACCGTTGTTAATTCTTTGTAAAGCGCCTTAGTTCAGGCGATAGATATAAAGTCCGCTAAGATAAGATGAGCAAGAACAGTTTAGGCGAATTCTGTCGCAAGAGGTCACGAGTTTGGCGCAAAAGGGTCCTTCGCTGACTCCGCGTGACAAGTGAATGATCGAGTGAATGATTAAATGCCCTTCGACAAGCTCGCGAGGCCTGCCTGCCGAGGTGCCGCAGATGGTGCGGCGCTTGCGCCATCGCGCTGGTGAGGGCCAACACGTGACCAGCCCTCACGGCCAACACGTGACCAGCCCTCACGGCCAACACGTGACCAGCCCTCACAGCCAACACGTGACCAGCCCTCACGGCCCTCAAGGCAGGGAGGGCCTCACTCTGGTGCCCGCACCTTCAACCTCCCACTGCTCCTTGCGCCTGCCCTCTGAGATACACCACCACCACCACTTGACCACGAGCCCAGGCCAGATATTTAACTTGTAACTGTGTGGCTACACCTCACCACGCTGGTAGTGTAGGAGGAGGTTCAGGACCAATTCGGAGAGCACTTGCCACTGATATTAACCCTGGCTGGAAATCGAACAGATTGAAAGTGCAGCGCAGTAACAGCTGCGCCACTGCTCCCCGTGACTCATAGATCACCACTCTCTGCTGACAGAGTCGGTGGCTAGGATATGTAAGCTACCTCGCCTGGTATACAGGAGGTCGTGGGTTCGATCCAGACCCTGACGCCTGCTGTATATTTGGAGTTTGCGTGTCTCCCTCTCTCTCCCCGTGGTCGCGTGGATTTTTATCCAGGCCCTCCGGGTTTTCCCCTCAACATTTAGAATCAACGTCACGCATTTAGAGCATTTGGCTGCTATACATTTCTACGTGATAAGCACACTTCAATTGTCGCTTCTAAAAAAGAGCCACATGGCTCAGGTGGGCCTTACCTGTTAAAAAAAACAATGACAAGCTTGTTAGCTCAATGGGCTTTTACTCCTGATTCTGATTCCTACGCCTCAGCGGGACCAGGCCCACTGCTCGCGCTCACGTCCGTCCGTGTTGCTGCTCGTTCTCTGGACTGCGCTGAGCTGCCACGACCCCGTAGCGCCCTCGGTTCGATTCCTCACTGAGGGTGCTCGGTCATTTGACCGGGCAGGCAGCAGTGACACCGGTTTCATTCCTGCCCGCGATCAGAATCTGAATCTGGTCAACCTCCCCGAGGTCAATTCAGTCTTGACACAATATGTCACCCAGCAATGTGGCGGTCTTCTCATTATGGTTCCAGTTTTTGAGACAAAGGTGGATGGGCGAGCGTGGTGATTTGTAGCACATTCGCCTTGGGCTCTCATACAGTGAGGGAAAAAAGTATTTGACCCCCTGTTGATTTGTACGTTTTCCCACTGACAAAGAAATGATCAGTCTATAATTTTAATGGGAGGTTTATTTGAACAGTGAGAGACAGAATAACAACAACAAAATCCAGAAAAACGCATGTCAAAAATGTTATAAATTGATTTGCATTTTAATGAGGGAAATAAGTATTTGACCCCTCTGCAAAACATGACTTAGTACTTGGTGGCAAAACCCTTGTTGGCAATCGCAGGGGTCAGACGTTTCTTGGAGTTGGCCACCAGATTTGCACACATCTCAGGAGGGATTTTGTCTCACTCCTCTTTGCAGATCTTCTCCAAGTCATTAAGGTTTCGAGGCTGACGTTTGGCAACTCGAACCTTCAGCTCCCTCCACAGACTTTCTATGGGATTAAGGTCTGGAGACTGGCTAGGCCACTCCAGGACCTTAATGTGCTTCTTCTTGAGCCACTCCTTTTGTTGCCTTGGCCGTGTGTTTTGGGTCATTGTCATGCGGGAATACCCATCCACGACCCATTTTCAATGCCCTGGCTGAGGGAAGGAGGATCTCATCCAAGATTTGACGGTACATGGCCCCGTCCATCGTCCCGTTGATGCGGTGAAGTTGTCCTGTCCCCTGAGCAGAAAAACACCTCCAAAGCATAATGTTTCCACTTCCATGTTTGACGGTGGGGATGATGTTCTTGGGGTCATAGGCAGCATTCCTCCTCTTCCAAACACGGCAAGTTGAGTTGATACCAAAAAGCTCCATTTTGGTCTCATCTGACCACAACACTTTCACCCAGTTGTCCTCTGAATCATTCAGATGTTCATTGGCAAACTTTAGACGGGCATGTATATGTGCTTTCTTGAGTAGGGAGACCTTGCGGGTGCTGCAGGATTTCAGTCCTTCACGGCGTAGTGTGTTACCAACTGTTTTCTTGGTGACTATGGTCCCAGCTGCCTTGAGAACATTGACAAGATCCTCCCGTGTAGTTCTGGGCTGATTCCTCACCGTTAAAATGATCATTGCAACTCCACGAGGTGCAAGCCATCTGGCTACCATGAGAGATTCGTTCATGAGGCGATCCACATATACAAACACAGAGACAATTTCAACGGAGAAGATGGATTCTGGCTTAGCAATCATTGGAAGGACGTAATAAACCATTTCGGATCTTAACTGATTGTGTTCACGTTTACGGTGACTTTCAGACCGCGTTCCACTCACTGGCATTGTATTCTCCGCAGGGAATGGATTCTTTGCTCTGCTGCATTGACATATTTTGTTTCTTCCTCTTAGTATCTTTCACACGACGGTCAACGGTACAATGTATAATAACAATTAGTATAAAAAATGTATATGCTTAATACAATGTACAAAGTAATATATAGTATCGTAATTGTATAGTGAATATACAGCAGTGTGATATACATTAGGGTGGGTAGAATAATACATAGTGTAATATTACAATACAGTATATAATTTAATGTTGGGTTTGTCTATGGCAGTATATAGTACGGTGTAGACTCGTGTGATGTAACAGAATAAAGTTTAGATGGAAGCATATTATATTTTTTACGACGTAGAATTGTAATGTATTACTTACTGTTAGTAACTCAGCTTATTGTAGAGTACATTTAGTATAATGATGATACTATGTAGTTTATACTTTAGTTGTTTACGTGGTGGTTTTAGTTACTGCAGCTACATACTATTAACACTTCTTCCCTTTATTAATGCTACCCCTATCCCCTCCCTTTGATGCTGCTAATCCTGCATAATGCACGGGCAAAGTAGCACTAATCACATACCTGCATTTCCCATATCCCCTCCCTTAGATGCTGCTAATCCTGCATAATGCACAGGCATAAGTAGTACTAATCACATACCTGCATTTCCCATATCCCCTCCCTTGGATGCTGCTAATCCTGCATAATGCACGGACATAAGTAGTACTAATCACATACCTGCATTTCCCATAAATATGCTAAATTCCTCTTGATATGCAAATTCTTTTGTCAAGGCGCCCTTTCCCCTCCCCCCTTCCAACCCAGCTTATATATATGCTCCAAGCACGTGTGCTGTTTCATTCAGACGCTGTCGCCTCGACAGACCTGGTTTCACCTAAGGACGGCTGCTTGCGTTGTGGCCGAAACGTCGTGAGAATTATTTTATTATGTTTTATTTTTATTATTTTATTACTTCCCTTCTACGTGACTTTACCGAAAGAACCAAGAAGATGAATCCCTGCAGCCACGAAAGCTTTAAATCGAAAAAAATATTGTCGTTGTGACTTGCTTCCAGAGTCTTGAAAGCCAACCGGGAGATTGGGGTCTCATTTTGAACGTGCGAAGCATCTTCTTCGTCGTGTCCCCTGTCTAACCTATTCAGTATTTTCCCAATATTCTGCACAGGCCACCACATTGTCAACTGTTGAGGTAGTGCATTGTGGGTGCTGCAGGGCATCTCAAGAGATGGTCCGTGGTTTGTTTCTCCGAGGAAGCACATTGGTCGGTTGTGCAGAAACCCCATGATTTGGGGCATGAAGTAGCAGTGATGTAGCAGTGGCCCCCACCCACTCTACCCATTCTATCCATTCTGAGTTAAATTCCCAGCCGTGATTCATGACATCATCAGTGGCCCAGTAGGTATCTAAACCTGTATTCGGCATCGTCCATAGAGCCTTCATAAGACTATTGGGGCGAGTGCTGTCAGCGAGTTAGACACCCCACCAGGTACTCATTTGAGGCTGAGTTGACCTAACGGAGGCCCAGAAACTGGTTCAGATACAGCGTGTGTCACTGTTCTTCGGGTATTAAGCGCAGTGTGCTAACCACTGCACCACCGCTCCCCACCCCCGGCCATGCCTCCTTTCTGGAACCTACTAGCGGGTTCTTGGCGTGCCCCTTCTGTGATCTTTCCCCGGGACCCCCCTCTCGTGTATATCCTGGCCCGATGCCGTCAGGACTGCCGTACGCTGCCGATCCCCTTCTCTGCCAGCAGCCAGTGCTATACCACTACACATGAGTGGAATCTCGCATGCAAGAGCTGATAATTATAAACACATTAATATTAAGGCTATTGACAATAGATGGTTATTTTAATATTAAAATGCGATTGGTTAATAGAAACCCTACAATGTGGTTGTCTCGAGTGATGATGTTTGCACACCGCACCAAGTACTTTGGTCCCGTGGATTTTTCTCCCGGTCTTCCGGTTTGTCCCCTCCACATTTGGAATCAACGTCACGCGTTTGGAGGATTTTGCTGCTATACATTTCCACGTAATGTTGATAAGCCACTTTCTTGATCTATTATTTGTGACCAGGTAACTTCTGAAAAAAGCTGCATAGCTCAGTGGGCCTTACCTGGTAAAAAAATAAAAAGTTTTGTTTATAGTTTACTTAAGGCTGAGTCGACCAATGAGAGGTCCAAGATTTACCCATGGCCACAAATCGAACCCGGCTCGCCAGGTTCCTAGTGTGCTGAGTGATCCACTACCACCCTAACATAGACACAGACATACAACAAAGACCCTCCAATTAGAGACTGACCGAGTGCTGTTTGTGAGCACCTATTAAGACCAGCATGGCACGTGAGAGTGCGGTGTGGCCAGCAAATGCAATTCCTCGTCTCCCCCAGTGATGACGTTCACCCATCACACCAAGATATTAATTGAGGGCTGAGTCGACCTAGGGGAAGGCCCAGGAGCACGTATTGACACCGCTTGCCGCTGATGTCAAACTCGGGCGGATGGGTTCGGAGCGCCCCGGGCTCATCACTCACTGGCGCGGGGAGAAGGGTCCCCGCATGCCTCCTCACAGAGACTGGTGGGGCGAGCGCTGTCAGGGTGATGCCTATTAAGGCTGCGATCGGAAGACTCTGGCCCTGAAGAGCCCTCGACCACACCCCTTCATCTCCCCGGCGTTGACCCCCTCCCCCCCGTGCACCTCTCTCAATAGCCCGCAGCCGTTTGCTATCCGCACTCGCCGTGGTCTATCCGCATACCTGTCAACCCCCTTATCAGTGCCCTATAACAGACCAACACAGGCCTGATTGGTCACCCCGTGCCCTTAAAAATCTCAACGTTCATCCTACAAAGTCACATCACAAGGGAGAAACAGAAACAAATAGGCAAAATATTAAGTTACTAAACATAACTGTTTTATTATGAATTTAGATCATTGGTATCATTGATGCTACTTATCATGCTACTGCCTGTGATCTTGCATGCTGATGCTGTTGCTTGCTTGATATGTGGATGCACATGCTCATGTTGTACATGTGTAGTGGGCTCAACTGAGTCGCAGACGTACTTCTTAGAGGCAATATTTATACCAACACATTAACACAAATGGGTAACTGCCCGTTTACCAGATAACAGCCTATGGTGGTGGACCACCAGCTAAACTACGCCAATCACACTGGGAGTAGCTACAACGGACCGGACCCCGGCTTGAGTCCACGTGTTGGTGACTCTATTCGGACGTAGAACGTAGATCTTCAGATGACGTCAGCAACACTGAGCCCCGGTCTCCTGTGGGGACCCGGTTTATATGCTCCCGGGTCGTGGCTGGCCCCGCCCTTGGCCACGACCACCTTCGAGAATCCTCTTGTCGTTTCTCGACCCTCCCCGTAGGATCCTTCCCCCGACACGTGACCACCCCCTAGCCCCCACCTGGGGGCCCCATGTAGACTTTACTGGTCACGTGTCCTTCGGGGTCAACCAGAGTGCCATGGCCCACAGTAACCTCGTTCCTGTGGCCTGCACTCTCACCCCCTACCCTGTAGAGGTCAGCACTGCACGCAGAGCGCGGTGCCACTCAGGACTGTCACTCAGCGCTCACCGAGCCCCCTCTGGGGCTGGTGCTACTCCCATGGGGTGTCCGCGATGTGAGTACATCGCACGCCGTGCCTCTCTGGGGCCGGCACCACACAGTGACATCCGCGATGTCACTACACATGTACAACAATAAACACGGAACATTATGAAGGGTTAAAAACTTTATTTGTTTTGACGTGCGATTATTATTTTTGTTGTCGGTATTGAAACGGCCGTATGCCGTATGGACCTGAAACTCAATTTCCCTGCACAAAGAATACGGAGTAACCCGCGTGGCTTGACACGGCTTGAATTCGTCCCAGAGCGCTGGACGACCGAACCCCGCTCCCTCCACCACCTGTCCCCTCCCCCTCAGCCCGTCGCCCTCCCGCGCCCCTCCCTCCACCCCACCCGGCGATGGAGTCACCGCAGGGCAGAGCGCGCAAGGGCCAGAGGCGATCGCGTCATGATGAGACGTCCGCCGCGCAACGGTGACAACGATGACGGCATCGCGATAATGACGACACCGTCCACTTAGCCAGGCAAGGCTCGCCGAGAAGTCCCGAGTCTCCAGCAGGAAGTTCTCTGCGTTGGGGCCGTTGGACGAGTTCACGGATGAGTGGTAGTGTTTGAGTGAGTGGTAGTGTTTGGATGAGTGGTAGTGTTTGAGTGAGTGGTAGTGTTTGGGTGAGTGGTAGTGTTTGGATGAGTGGTAGTGTTTGAGTGAGTGGTAGTGTTTGGGTGAGTGGTAGTGTTTGAGTGAGTGGTAATGTTTGAGTGAGTGGTAGTGTTTGGGTGAGTGGTAGTGTTTGAATGAGTGGTAGTGTTTGGGTGAGTGGTAGTGTTTGAGTGAGTGGTAGTGTTTGGATGAGTGGTAGTGTTTGGGTGAGTGGTAGTGTTTGAGTGAGTGGTAGTGTTTGGGTGAGTGGTAGTGTTTGAATGAGTGGTAGTGTTTGAGTGAGTGGTAGTGTTTGAGTGAGTGGTAGTGTTTGGGTGAGTGGTAGTGTTTGGATGAGTGGTAGTGTTTGAGTGAGTGGTAGTATTTGGGTGAGTGGTAGTGTTTGAGTGAGTGGTAGTGTTTGAGTGAGTGGTGGTGTTTGGATGAGTGGTAGTGTTTGGATGAGTGGTAGTGTTTGGGTGAGTGGTAGTGTTTGGGTGAGTGGTAGTGTTTGAGTGAGTGGTAGTGTTTGAGTGAGTGGTAGTGTTTGGGTGAGTGGTAGTGTTTGAGTGAGTGGTAGTGTTTGGATGAGTGGTAGTGTTTGGATGAGTGGTAGTGTTTGGATGAGTGGTAGTGTTTGAGTGAGTGGTAGTGTTTGAGTGAGTTGTAGTGTTTGGATGAGTGGTAGTGTTTGAGTGAGTGGTTGTGTTTGGGTGAGTGGTAGTGTTTGAGTGAGTGGTAGTGTTTGAGTGAGTGGTAGTGTTTGGGTGAGTGGTAGTGTTTGAGTGAGTGGTAGTGTTTGGGTGAGTGGTAGTGTTTGGATGAGTGGTAGTGTTTGGGTGAGTGGTAGTGTTTGAGTGAGTGGTAGTGTTTGGGTGAGTGGTAGTGTTTGGGTGAGTGGTAGTGTTTGAGTGAGTGGTAGTGTTTGAGTGAGTGGTAGTGTTTGGCTGAGTGGTAGTGTTTGAGTGAGTGGTAGTGTTTGGCTGAGTGGTAGTGTTTGGGTGAGTGGTAGTGTTTGGATGAGTGGTAGTATTTGGGTGAGTGGTAGTGTTTGAGTGAGTGGTAGTGTTTGGGTGAGTGGTAGTGTTTGGTGAGTGGTAGTGTTTGGATGAGTGGTAGTGTTTGGATGAGTGGTAGTGTTTGAGTGAGTGGTAGTGTTTGAGTGAGTGGTAGTGTTTGGATGAGTGGTAGTGTTTGAGTGAGTGGTAGTGTTTGAGTGAGTGGTAGTGTTTGAGTGAGTGGTAGTGTTTGAGTGAGTGGTAGTGTTTGGGTGAGTGGTAGTGTTTGAGTGAGTGGTAGTGTTTGGGTGAGTGGTAGTGTTTGAGTGAGTGGTAGTGTTTGGGTGAGTGGTAGTGTTTGGATGAGTGGTAGTGTTTGAGTGAGTGGTAGTGTTTGGGTGAGTGGTAGTGTTTGAGTGAGTGGTAGTGTTTGAGTGAGTGGTAGTGTTTGAGTGAGTGGTAGTGTTTGGGTGAGTGGTAGTGTTTGGGTGAGTGGTAGTGTTTGAGTGAGTGGTAGTGTTTGAGTGAGTGGTAGTGTTTGAGTGAGTGGTAGTGTTTGAGTGAGTGGTAGTGTTTGAGTGAGTGGTAGTGTTTGAGTGAGTGGTAGTGTTTGGGTGAGTGGTAGTGTTTGAGTGAGTGGTAGTGTTTGAGTGAGTGGTAGTATTTGAGTGAGTGGTAGTGTTTGGCTGAGTGGTAGTGTTTGGGTGAGTGGTAGTGTTTGGATGAGTGGTAGTGTTTGGGTGAGTGGTAGTGTTTGGGTGAGTGGTAGTGTTTGAGTGAGTGGTAGTGTTTGAGTGAGTTGTAGTGTTTGGATGAGTGGTAGTGTTTGAGTGAGTGGTAGTGTTTGGGTGAGTGGTAGTGTTTGAGTGAGTGGTAGTGTTTGGGTGAGTGGTAGTGTTTGAGTGAGTGGTAGTGTTTGGGTGAGTGGTAGTGTTTGGATGAGTGGTAGTGTTTGAGTGAGTGGTAGTGTTTGGGTGAGTGGTAGTGTTTGAGTGAGTGGTAGTGTTTGAGTGAGTGGTAGTGTTTGAGTGAGTGGTAGTGTTTGGGTGAGTGGTAGTGTTTGGATGAGTGGTAGTGTTTGAGTGAGTGGTAGTGTTTGAGTGAGTGGTAGTGTTTGAGTGAGTGGTAGTGTTTGGGTGAGTGGTAGTGTTTGGGTGAGTGGTAGTGTTTGAGTGAGTGGTAGTGTTTGAGTGAGTGGTAGTGTTTGGATGAGTGGTAGTGTTTGAGTGAGTGGTAGTGTTTTGAGTGAGTGGTAGTGTTTGAGTGAGTGGTAGTGTTTGAGTGAGTGGTAGTGTTTGAGTGAGTGGTAGTGTTTGGGTGAGTGGTAGTGTTTGAGTGAGTGGTAGTGTTTGAGTGAGTGGTAGTATTTGAGTGAGTGGTAGTGTTTGGATGAGTGGTAGTGTTTGAGTGAGTGGTAGTGTTTGAGTGAATGGTAGTGTTTGAGTGAGTTGTACTGTTTGGATGAGTGGTAGTGTTTGAGTGAGTGGTAGTGTTTGGGTGAGTGGTAGTGTTTGGGTGAGTGGTAGTGTTTGAGTGAGTGGTAGTGTTTGAGTGAGTGGTAGTGTTTGGATGAGTGGTAGTGTTTGGGTGAGTGGTAGTGTTTGAGTGAGTGGTAGTGTTTGAGTGAGTGGTAGTGTTTGAGTGAATGGTAGTGTTTGAGTGAGTGATAGTGTTTGGATGAGTGGTAGTGTTTGAGTGAGTGGGTGAGTGGTAGTGTTTGAGTGAGTGGTAGTATTTGGATGCACACCAACGGCCTCCACGTGACTGACCACGTGGTGGTACCGGTGGCGCGCGCGCGCCCGCGATCCGGGGCTCTCTGGAGGAGAGTGTTGGTGGATGACGTCGCGTTAAGCGATGGTACAGGGTGAGTGAAGGTGCGGGGTGAGTGAAGGTGAGTGAAGGTGCGGGGTGAGTGAAGGTGCGGGGTGAGTGAAGGTGAGTGAAGGTGCAGGGTGAGTGAAGGTGCGGGGTGAGTGAAGGTGAGTGAAGGTGCAGGGTGAGTGAAGGTGCTGGGTGAGTGAAGGTGAGTGAAGGTGCGGGGTGAGTGAAGGTGCGGGGTGAGTGAAGGTGAGTGAAGGTGCGGGGTGAGTGAAGGTGCTGGGTGAGTGAAGGTGAGTGAAGGTGCGGGGTGAGTGAAGGTGAGTGAAGGTGCAGGGTGAGTGAAGGTGCTGGGTGAGTGAAGGTGAGTGAAGGTGCGGGGTGAGTGAAGGTGCGGGGTTAGTGAAGGTGAGTGAAGGTGCGGGGTGAGTGAAGGTGAGTGATGGTGAGTGAAGGTGCGTGGTGGGTGAAGGTGCGTGGTGGGTGAAGGTGAGTGAAGGTGAGTGAAGGTGAGTGAAGGTGCGGGGTGAGTGAAGGTGCGGGGTGAGTGAAGGTGAGTGATGGTGAGTGAAGGTGCGTGGTGGGTGAAGGTGCGTGGTGGGTGAAGGTGAGTGAAGGTGAGTGAAGGTGAGTGATGGTGCGGGGTGAGTGAAGGTGCGGGGTGGGTGAAGGTGAGTGATGGTGCGGGGTGAGTGAAGGTGAGTGAAGGTGCGGGGTGAGTGAAGGTGCGGGGTGAGTGAAGGTGAGTGAAGGAGCGGGGTGAGTGAAGGTGCGGGGTGGGTGAAGGTGAGTGAAGGTGAGTGAAGGTGAGTGAAGGTGCGGGGTGAGTGAAGGTGCGGGGTGAGTGAAGGTGCGGGGTGAGTGAAGGTGAGTGAAGGTGAGTGATGGTGCGGGGTGAGTGAAGGTGAGTGATGGTGCGGGGTGAGTGAAGGTGCAGGGTGGGTGAAGGTACGGGGTGAGTGAAGGTGAGTGAAGGTGCGGGGTGGGTGAAGGTGAGTGATGGTGAGTGAAGGTGCGGGGTGAGTGAAGGTGAGTGATGGGGCGGGGTGAGTGAAGGTGCAGGGTGGGTGAAGGTGCGGGGTGAGTGAAGGAGCTGTCAAAGTGTTCCACTCTTGTAACGTGTAGGGGTTTCTCCGGCTGCTCTGTAATTACAGCCACAAACAAACACAACATTCATTTACTTTTTTCTACAAACTTCCCGATGCAGGGCTCCCGCTAACAAAAAAAAGAAAGCATTTGAGATTCAGTGAGGATTTCCCAGAAAGAGATGACGCGTTTGCACAGGAGATTGAATCTATGTTGTACTACGCCTTAGCTGTGACCACCGCTGTTGTTGTAGCTTCTTGTCGTGAACTCGCGTCATGTTCATGACCATGGGGTCGCCAAACAAACTCACAAGAAGAGAGACAAAAAGACATTCGAGTTCGGTAAAACAATAACAGACCCCAATAAGAGCTCGCAATGCAACGCGACGATGAATACGAGACGGTGGTGGGGGGGGGGCATTAATAAAGAACGGCCTCACGGAGCAAGTCTAAAGAAAGAGCGGCACGCGGCTCCGGAGCCGCAGGTTGCTCACCCCTAGTTCATGACCGAATCACCGCAGCATGTTGCCTCAAAAGATCTCACATCAGATCTCACATCAAGAGATCTCACATCAAGAAATCTCACATCATCAGATCTCACATCAACAGATCTCACATCAACAGATCTCACATCATCAAATCTCACATCAACAGATCTCATATCATCAGATCTCGCATCAACAGATCTCACCTTTTTTCTGGCAACAAAACTGAAACCTTTTCACGATGAATCATGTCTGTATTAACCACAAAACTTGTGGTCAGAATGCAAACAAAAAACACATTGATAATATATCCATTGTCCTTGAAACTGATTGGTCCACACCAGAGACAGCTTTCTTTTGAGCCTCGTCTCAAACGGTGCTAGACCAGAGGACGCCAAAAGGCGTACATCAATGTGTTTTTGTTTGCATTTTGACCACAAGTTTTGTGGTTAATGCAGACATGATTCCTCGTGAAAAGGTTTCAGTTTTGTTGCCAGAAAAAAGGAGAAAACCCTATTATTATCTTAAAAGCATCTTAAAACCCGTATTTTTCATGACGATATTTTATCATTCACCTCACGATGATTCACCTCACGCGCAATGATGCGGTCGGTGCTCACCTCTTCATTGGTGACCTTGAGCCAGAGATGGACATTCCACGTTTCCATGGCGGGGGTCAACATATGACTACAGCATATACAGCACAATGGTATAATGACCTCTTTTAGCGCTGATTCGATTAGCGCTCACTTCTCCAGGAACGCATCTTGAGCACTAAGCGAGGTCTGCCTGAATAGTATTATGCTCTTGTAAGCACATGTATTGCAAACCATTAACATTACATGACTTTGCAAAATGTGTCTCAGATTGGAGTTCGGGAACATTCGTTTGCTCTGTGTGTTATTTTAACTGTGGTGCCGAACAACGCAAAATATACATCGATTTGACATCGTTATCACAACCGTACAACTCTTCACGTGGTCCGTCCACCTGGGGCACTGCCATGAGAAGGTGGAGTTTACCGTCGATAGCTTGCGAGGCGGTCGCCCCCCCGTGTTCGTTCACGGAACTTGTTGCCGTTCCGAGGGACTGCGGCAGAACGGCGCCGGCCCGGGATGAGCGACGTCGCTCAGACTGCCGACCCAGCAATGACAACGCAGAACTCCGGTGTTCACCTCCCTGGTGTTGACGAGGAAGAGTGACTCATTGTTGCCGTGACGAGGAATCGAACCCGGGGTCCCTGGGGGATCGTCGAGGGGGAGGGGGGGTCCTAACCGCTGCCCAAACAAACAAGAAACACCGCGCGCGCGTAGAGGATGGAGTTCGTGCATCGGCACGCGCGTCCATTCTCCGACGACACCCACAGCAAAATAACAGCAACTACCACTCGCCAGCGTGGTGGTCGTGATGCCACCACAGCGCTTGCTCCAGCCTAGGTGCACTGAGGCTGTGTGAGGTGGCATGCTCGCTGGCAGAAGGTCATGGTGACAGACCCAAGTATTATCGGTTCACCGACTGAGATTTCTGTTAGATGCACCACCCGCGTTCAAAAAGCTGTGCAAATTTTGCCGTGGTTTAACCCCCCCCGGCGCTCTCTCTGCTCGTTGTTGTGAGCGTCGCTTCTCTGCCTTCCGTTGTTGCTGGAGGGCGACTGCCTCCAGCAGCGTCCTTCATGAGCCTCATCCACAGAGGCCGAACTCACAAACACTGGCACCGACCATCAAGAATTCCACTCAGCTCCACATCCTTCTGATCGGTCCATCTCCTCACCAGCCCATGCAGCGCCCTTTAGCCTCCTCTATATGACCCAACATGAGCTGCTTGGGCATGCGGGCTACATGCCCCAGCCAACACAGCCTTGCCTGGTCGGAGGAGCTCACTGATGGCATTCAAGGATATGTGAGCTCCTGGAGCAATTGGCCAGTCAATGCCACATTTACTGATCCGGAGTGAGACCTCTGCTGCCAAACTGGAGTTGACCATAAACACACTGCCCAGGGACGGAGGGGACCTTTCTACTCTCTCATTTCGAGTTGAGGAGGTGACATACAATCCCCAGGCAGGTGCTTTGTGTTCCCCCTCTAGCCTAAACAGACTGTTGGGGCAAGTCATGTTAGCGAGGACCTATGAAGGCAGGAGGTGGGTGGCTAGCAGCACGCCCGGCTGCCTTTGTCTCCCTAGTGGCGATGTTTACACACCGCACCAGGCACTTATTTAAGGCTAAGTCTGACCTAGGGGAGGCTCAGGACCGGTTCAGATAATCGTCACCGGTGTTGGTCGCGTGTGGGAATCGAACTCGGGTCGCCGGGTTCATAGCGCAGAGCGCTAACCCAGTCCACGTAGCATACACGCACACACCCAGTCTATGTAGCACACACACAAAGTATATGTAGCACACACACACCCAGTCCACGTAACACACACACACAGTCCACGTAGCACACACGCACACACCCAGTCCACATAGCACACACGCACACACCCAGTCCACGTATCACACGAACACACCCAGCCCATTTAGCACACACGCACACACCCAGTCCACGTAGCACACACGCACACACCCAGTCCACGTAGCACACACGCACACATCCAGTCCACGTAGCACGCACACACCCAGTCCACGTAGCACACACGCACACCCCCAGCCCATGTAGCACACACGCACACACCCAGTCCACGTAGCACACACACACAGCCCATGTAGCACACACGCACACGCCCAGTCCACGTAGCACGCACACACCCAGTCCACGTAGCACACACGCACACACCCAGTCCACGTAGCACACACACACACCCAGCCCATGTAGCACACACACACACGCAGTCCACGTAGCACACACACACCCAGTCCACGTAGCACACACACACACCCAGTCCACGTAGCACACACGCATACACCCAGTCCACGTAGCACACACGCACACCCCCAGCCCATGTAGCACACACGCACACACCCAGTCCACGTAGCACACACGCACACACCCAGTCCACGTAGCACGCACACACCCAGTCCACGTAGCACACACGCACACACCCAGTCCACGTAGCACGCACACACACCCAGTCCACGTAGCACGCACACACCCAGTCCACGTAGCACACACACACACACCCAGTCCACGTAGCACACACGCACACACCCAGTCCACGTAGCACGCACACACCCAGTCCACGTAGCACACACACACACACCCAGTCCACGTAGCACACACACACACACACCCAGTCCACGTAGCACGCACACACCCAGTCCACGTAGCACACACGCACACACCCAGTCCACGTAGCACACACGCACACACCCAGTCCACGTAGCACACACACACACACCCAGTCCATGTAGCACACACACACACACCCAGTCCACGTAGCACACACACACCCAGTCCACGTAGCACACACACACACACCCAGTCCACGTAGCACACACGCACATACCCAGAGAGACGTGGTCCCCGTGTGCCCCTTGAGCGGGCCACACGCAAACTCCCCCCCCCTCCCCAAAGCCCCACCGAGCCCCCCCCCCCTCTCGCTCAGCCCCTCCCCTCACACTCCCCCCACGCACCCTCTGAAGCTTCCAGCAGCCGCCCACCTCCTTGCCTGCCCAGAGGGAGGCAACTCGAGAAACTTCCCCGAGGTGAAGGGACGCCTCTGATATTTCGAGCGTTTTAATTGATGGGCCCTACGTCCACACTTGAAACATTCAAGTGCATTGCCTCTGGCCAATAGAGACGCGTAACACGCGAAGGGGCAGGCAGGGGGTGCCTTGCCCCCCCCCCCCTCTTGACAACCGCCATGAGATATGTTTACAACAACAGTGTAGAACAACAACAACTTAGTTATAACGCAGCTTCAATTTTTTTTTATGATAATGCTTTCATTTCAGTTCCACGATTAATTGCAATTTAATTAGAGCAGTTACGTAATTCTGCAAACGGAGCCGCAGTGGCTGCATTTTGCGAAGCTGGAGGAGCGCCTCCTACAACGTTAAATGTTCGAGACCGTGAGCGTAACGACGATGCGATTCGGGCAAGAGGAGGCAGCGATCGATAATAAAGGGCCTGTGGGTGCGCCCGTACGAAGAGACAAATCAAATATTGGGGGTCCCCACGTGAACCCATTGCTGCACCCCCTGGCTGCTAATAGCAATCATGTCGTTTAATCCGCCCGTACGGGGGGGGGGTGGACAGCCCCCCCCCCCCCCGTCATCTTGCGGTGACGACCGAGGGGGGTCCCGTCGAGTGAGGAAAATGAGGCAGTGGCACGGCGTGGTGGGTGGCGAGATGCAAATTCATCTCCAGGTTCGCAAAATCCCTCGTGTTTGGAATCAACTTGTTTCACAGCGGCTTAGCGATATTTATAAACAGAGCAATAGGAGATTATTGTAGTTGTTAAAAGTGTGATCTCTCTAAAATAAACTTGGAGGCTTTTTAGTAGCCGGGATGTATGTATGTATATTAATCAGCTAGAAGCATGCGCGTGCGATCAAGGTGTGTTAGTCAGACTCAATGTTCCCGCTCGATCTCACAAGCGATCCGCTTCATTTGGTTTGTTCGCGCATTTTTAATTCCTTGTCAACGTCCTCCACCTTGACATCGTGCCGCCTGCGTTCACACAACACAGCAACCCCCCGCCACCCACCACCTCCCTTCCCCGTGGGGCCAGCGATTGTCAGCGAGGGCTCCGCGGACTCCCCGTGGAGGTCTCCTCCCGTGGCCACGGGGACAGGCGCCAGTGCAGCGAGCGTGCCCCCCCCCCACCCCCGCCTGTGTAGACACCTCCTCGGTCTTCTTGTTGTTGTTGTCTCATAACCTCTGGGATTTTCTTCAGATATAAATCATGATTCGTTTTTGCGCCCCCCCCTTCCCCTTCACGCGTGAATTATTCGAATGGGGAGAAAAAAAATTATATAAATTTAACGTCACATTTTGGAGGTGTCCAAATGTGATGATAAATGTTTGGTATCATTTTAAAATTAGGGAAAAAACTAGAAACTCGTTTTATTTAATCAGGTAAGGTCCACTGAGCTATGTAGCTCTTCTTTTCACAAGCGACCTGGCCACAAATGATAGCTCAACGAAGTGGCTTATCATGATGTGGAAAATTATAGCAGCCAAATACTCTAAAAACGCGTGACGTTGTTTCTAAATGTGGAGGGAAAACCCGCAGGACCTAAAGGAGAAATCCACGTGACCACGGGGAGAGAGAAAGAGAGACACGCAAACTCCAATTATAGAGCAGCCGTCAGGGGCGGGATCGAACCCACGACCTCCTATGTACCAGGCGAGGTAGTTAACATCTGCTCGCCACTGTGGCGCCCTTACTATATCAGGGCAGTCCACCACATAGGACGCGACGAAGAACCATCTTTCATGAGACTTTCGCTTTTGGGAGGAAACTCGCATGCCCACAGAAACCCCATCACACTGAGGGAGCTACACTCACTGTAAGGGGAACTCATTCCGCTCAGCCCCGCTCACCGTCAATGCGAACCCCAGCTGCGGTCGCCTGCAGAAGATGGTGGGCGCGAGGCTGAGTCCAGCACTGGTTGACCCCGCGGCATCAGCCGTCAACGTAGCGCCGTCTGCTGCACAGCAGACTACGCAATTGTGTGCGGATGTGCGTTGGACTTCTTTCGCACCGTACGTAGCCAACTGTGGTAATCGGAGGTGCAGCGGAAGGACAATAAACTAACACACACAAAAAGCAGGTTAGAAGAAATGAGCCTTCAATCTGAGGTGATTTTAAAGTGCGTAACTCCAAGATGCCGTTACGTGAGCCAGTCCCAGTATCACGGTCCACATTTGACCAAATTTGAAAGTGAACCTGTATTTGCCACGACTTGCTCAATAAATCCTTGTTCTGCACAGAGGCAGATGCCACTGAGGGTCCCTTTCGAATGCTTGACATTAGATCGCATGGAAAGCACTTTGAGTTGCTTGGACATTTAAGCAAGCTCCATTGTGCATGTAGTTTTGGTGCCTAACATCTGACGCTTTGTACTCTGTGTGTGTAACGCCAGGTAGGCGACGTGAAGCGAAGACAGTTTCCAATCATTCCTGCACTTGGTATCGCTGTCAATAAGTGACCAGGACACAATTTTGAGGATGTTAGAGTTTATCTCAACGAAACTGGTTTTTTTTTGCCCCTATGGACAACTTTATTATGTTGCTTTGTTAAGATGCAAAAATCCAACCAACATCAAAGTTGCCGATTCAACAAGATTCATCTGAAGGAAAACGTTTGGGAAGATGATCGTCAATTACATCAAATGTGATTATACATAGATACATTATTACATAAAGTAAATTAATACAATCTTTACATTTTAGTCTTTTTAGTTAAATTTCATTTTCATGAACCCGTCATATGACGATCAATTAGATGAGTACAATAACAATGCGTCATTGAATCGTCCAAATAGCTTCTGGAAACGGTGTGCACCAGATTAGCATCAACACTCGCATGAGACGCGGCGCGGAGACTCAACGCGAACACGATCCACGGGTGCACAGCGGACATTGTCATCGTTGTTGTTGCTCAACCTCCCTTTGTGTCAGTCGGGAAACCTGCGTTCTTCTGCATTCGTCCCATTATCTTGCGAATATACAGAGATCAGGCGGATAGGTATAAGAGGTGTGGGGGTTAAATGGGATGACTCGGTCATTTGCGGCTCAGGGGAATTTTCCACTGCGGTGCAACCACCGTGTATGTATGCACCCTTGGAACACCCACACAGGCACCCACCCACGCACCCACCCACACACCCACCCACCCAGGCACCCACCCACGGACCCACCCACCCACCCGCGCACCCACGCACCCACCCACCCACGCACCCACCCGCGCACCCACCCAATCGCGCACACACCCACCCAGGCACCCACCCACCCACGCACCCACCCACCCAGGCACCCACCCACCCTCGCACCCACGCACCCACCTACCCACCCAGGCACCCACCCACGCACCCACCCGCGCACCCACCCACGCGCGCACGGACCCACCCAGACACGCACCCACCGAGGCACCCACCCACGCACCTACCCACCCAGGCACCCACCCACGCACGCACCTACCCACCTAGGCACCCACCCACCCACGCACCCACCCAGGCACCCACGCAACCACCCACCCACCCAGGCACCCACGCACGCACCCACCCAGGCACCCACCCACGCACCAACCCACCCACGCACCCACCCACGCACCCACCCACGAACCCACGCACCCACCCAGGCACCCACCCACGCACCCACCCACGCACCCACCCACCCAGGCATCCACCCACGCACGCACCCCACCCAGGCACCCACCCACCCACGCACCCACCCACAAACCCACGCACCCAATCAGGCATCCACCCACCCAGGCACCCACCCACGCACGCACCCACCCAGGCACCCACCCACGCACCCACCCACCCACGCACACACCCACCCACGCACCCACCCACGAACCCACGCACCCACCCAGGCACCCACCCACGCACTCACCCACCCACGCACACACCCACCCACGAACCCACGCACCCACCCACGCACCCACCCAGGCACCCACCCACCCACGCACACACCCACCCACGCACCCACCCACGAACCCACGCACCCACCCAGGCACCCACCCACCCACGCACACACCCACCCACGCACCCACCCACGAACCCACGCACCCACCCAGGCACCCACCCACCCACGCACACACCCACCCACGCACCCACCCACGAACCCACGCACCCACCCAGGCACCCACCCACCACCCACGCACACACCCACCCACGCACCCACCCACGAACCCACGCACCCACCCAGGCACCCACCCACCCACGCACACACCCACCCACGCACCCACCCACGAACCCACGCACCCACCCAGGCACCCACCCACCCACGCACACACTCACCCACGCACCCACCCACGAACCCACGCACCCACCCAGGCACCCACCCACCCACGCACACACCCACCCACGCACCCACCCACGAACCCACGCACCCACCCAGGCACCCACCCACCCACGCACACACCCACCCACGCACCCACCCACGAACCCACGCACCCACCCAGGCACCCACCCACCCACGCACGCACAGACGACGGCGGCGCGGCGGCGGATTTTTTCTTTGTTCCATCGCCTCTTGCATCAAAACTGACGCCCGTAACGGCCGGCGAACCTGATGACCCCCACCCCCAGGGGGGGAGGGGGGTGAACCTGTGGCAGGTAGAAATAGGGTGGTTTGATCTAGGGCAGAAGAGATATTTAAACAAAACAAACCTCCACGAGCCAATACGGCTGAGGGTTGACATTCCTGGGCCAAAATGTGTGTCAAAGTTTGTTGTGATTTTCTCGAAGTAAAAAGCATCGCATTCAAGCGCACGAGACCCCCCACCCCCTCCAATGCGCCTCTTACCTTTACCCTGGTTTAAACAAAGAACAAAAAGACCCGCACATACACACACACACACACGCGGGTTCGGAGTGTTTGGGCTGCTGCTATAAATGTCCATGTGATAATGATAATGATGATAAGCCACTTCGTTGAGCTATCACTTGCGATGGCCAGGTCGATTCTTAAAAAAGAGTCGTGTACCTCAGTGAAGCCATTACCTGGTAAGAAAACAAAAACAATAGAAGGAGTCTATTAGGCAGGCGGTGGTGGCTACGCTGCACGTGACTGTGGGGGCAGCGGCGAGGGTTGGTGGATCACCGCACACACAACGTTTGCGAAAACTCCCTTCCCGTGGGCATCGAGAAGATGCCACACCAATGGTTCGTCGGGAAGAAGGCGGTACAGCAAATGTGGACTCCATCTGTTTCATAATCAACGTTTTTGGGTTAGATCGCGTTATTTATAAATGTGTCGTAACCCTCCACCACCCGACACTACTTTAGCCCACCGGTGTGTTGAAGAGTGAATCCACAACATTTGTAGTTTGTCAACGTGACACTTTTTTTGCTAATTGGCCGTGTCGGGTGATGGAGGATTACGACACATTTATAAATAACGCGATCTAACCCAAAAACGTTTATTATGAATAATATTGGTCGCGAAAGCCTACGTGTTAAATCCATCTGTTTCATCTGAACGGGATGGAACGTTGCCCCATCACACACGTCGATTTTCTCCGGGTACTTCAATTTTCTCCCACGTGTAAGCACTCAGCATGATTTTTCTGAGAATGCCTTCATAGGTAGAGGATCGCAGAGCTTGGGCGGCGAAGGGGGGCGGGGGTGTGGTATCGGCTCACCAGCTGGGGACTGCTGCTGCCTTCCTGCTCATCTTTGGTATCCTCCTCGCACGTTCTCTCTCTTTGACGGTGCGCGAACACCACCCACGTTGCAAGTTGAAATTATGAATACAAAATACCTACAGCATGCACATTTGCTGTGATTCGCATGTAATATTTGAGAAAGATGACGTGGTTTGTTTTTGTTTAGCGCACAGGTAGTGAATCAAATTGTCCCGATGAGACAAAATGTGAGAAATTATGATTTCAGAATGAAAACGAGGGCAACTGTACAACGCATAATTTACACATACAGGCAGTCCTCCATTTACGAACACTAGACTTACAAACACCCGTACTTACGAACCAGGGAGCTGGACAGGTACCGCCTGGATCTCTGCGGTATTCAGAAGGTTCGGTGGACTGGCTCTGGCTCCATTTACTATGAGGGGTGGACAGTCCTTTACTCGGGGCAGGAGACTGCCAAATTCTGAACAAAATAATGAAGGGGGCATGGGAGCGTGGCGTTGAGGTGTGGGAAGCTGGAAGTGGATGCGGGCCTATGTCCTTGACACCAGGACCTACCGTGGAGAGATCTGCCCACTGACCATCGGCTTGTCATTTGTATGATGCGCCTGCCATTCTTCCACTCTGGTGGTGGGTGCACATCTAGGACCTCATTCAAACCCACAGTGGCCTGGAAAGTTGCAAGCGAGAATTGCATCATCGCTTGCAGCTGGGGTTGGCATCGTCCCCCCTCGTCCTGATGTCGAGGGGAAATGGGCGAGGTTTAGGACTGTGGCTCATGCAACTGCAATGGCTGCTTTGGGTATACGGTCCAGACCTCCCCAGAGACCCTGGCTGACGGAGGTGCTTTGGCTGGCTTAGAAAAAGCAACAGGCTCACTCCTGCCATCTACAGCATCCCACGTCGGAGAATGTGGAGGCTTACTGCAGCCTTCGCTCATAGGTCCGGGGAGTCGTGTGGCACTGCAAGGATGGGTGGTGGTCACGGGATGCTGAGGAAATGGAGTCTGCCTCAGATCACAAATCACTCTTTAACTCCATCAAAAAAGTAACTTTCAGCACCACGCCTATCGCCATCATTAGGGGAACGAAAGGTCATCTGATCTCTGACCCCCAGGAACGGGTTTGCAGATTTGCTGAGCATTTCTCTGAGGTTTTGGAGGTGGGGAAATCCCTCAGCCTGAAAATTATAATGGGGCAAAGTGCGGATGCCCCTGCCGAGGCTGTCGTATCTCATATCTTGGAAGAAGTAGTCACCTCCTGTGAGTGGCTGGCTGAAGTGACATCTGTTGAGGAAGTACAGAAGGCAATTCCAGAGTCTGAGACCAGGAAAAGCACCAGGCAGAGATGATCTTCCAAGTGAAATGTTGAGAGACGGTGTCGTTTGTGTGCAGACTGCCCAATATAACAGCATAATAACAGTCTTGACCACTGGACGGGTTCCTCAGGATTATAAGGATGTCCTGGTGGTCCCTCTTTTTAAGAAGGCGAACCAGCCTGTAACAACTACAGAGGCAGCTTCCTTCTCAGTGTGCTGGGAAAGGTCTTGGCAAGGATTTTCAAATATCGCCTTGCGAGGCACTCTGAGGAAAGGCTTGCAGAACCCCAATGTGGTTTCACGCTCGGGCGGTCCTGCAAAAATGGCATATTTTCGGTCCGTCTGCTACAGGAAACAAGACCTACATCTCTGCTCTTTTGACCTGGTCAAGGCCTACGATACCATCAATAGGCTTTTGCTCTGGGTTGTTCTTCGTGCTTTCGGAGTCCCTGACTCTCTGCTCACAATCAGTAAGGACCTTCATGATGGTGAGCGGGCCTGGCTAAAACTACAAGGCTGGGAGTCGAAGCCATTCCCTGTTCACCTTGGGGTGCGACAAGGATGTCCTCTGGTTCCCATATTATTTAACATATTTTTTGACCGCGTAATTAGTGAAGCCTGCTATAGCTGTACCACGGGAATATCCATCTGGTACAGATAAAATGGGAGGCTGATTGGTGCCTAGGTGTGGTCAAGGAATGGCTCCCTATTGGTCAACCATGTTACATATGCTGATGATCTGATGATTGCTGCTCACTCAGAGGAGGAGTTGGAGATGCTGCTGAACCTAGAACGTGCCACTAAGGGGTGGGGCCTTACCATCAGCCCCATTAAAACTAAGCACCGGCCTGGGTATTTTGTGCTATCAAACACTCCACCCCGTCACCTCAACTCACCCCCCCCCCCCCCCCCCCCCCCCCATTGGTGATGGGGCAGTTGTGGAGTGGAGAGGTTTCCATACCTGGGCAGTGTGCTATGACCGGTTCTGCTTTGACAGCAGAGGTCTCACTCAGAATCAGTCGAGCGGCATTATCTTTTCATCGGCTGCACAACGCTCTGTGGAAGCTACCTGGTCTGTCGCTCCACACGAAGCTTCGGGTCTTCTCGGCCACGGTCATGCCTTTCCTTGCGAAACGTGGACCCCCCCTAATGGAACATCTTCCACGGTTAGAAACATTTAGGCTGGCCTGCCTACGATCCATCATGGGTTTAACCAGGCTGGATTGTGTAAGAAGCTCATAAATCCTTGAAAGATCTGGACAAAGTCCCATCGGTGATCTGCGTTGGCTGGGTCGTGTAGCCCACATACCCAACCACCGCATGCCGAAACAGCTTTTGTTTGGCCGGATAAAGGAGGCAAAACAGGTGCAGCAGGGGCTAGAGAAGAGAAGGAGTGATGTGGTGTGTAAGAGGATGTGGAGCTGAGTGGACTTGCCGATTACTGTTACCTACGGTGTCAAGAAATGGAGTCTGCTCATGAAGGACGCTGCTGGGCAGTTGGAGACAGTCGCCCTCCAGCAACAACGGAGGACGGAGGAGCGACGCTCACAACAACGAGCGGAATGCCGGGTGACTAAAACACAGAAAGCTTCGTCCTTGGGCCACACCAGATATCGGTACCACCCAAGGCGGAAAAACTCCAATGGTGCCATTTTATTTGTTACACCAACACAAATAAAATAATACGTGATAACCTTTCCAAATGAGAAGCTGTTAGATTTTTCTCGCAGGAAACCTGTTTTTGCATCTATCGCAATCACGCCTAATTACCCGGACGTTACAAATAAAACATTCCAACACCTCTGCTGTTAATTAAGACAATAAATAATTTACAAAATGGATGTTTGTCCCCAAGGCATGTCATTCAAACATATTATTGCATTTATTCTTCAATTTCAGTGACTGGAATAGATTGGCGCTCTCTGTTTTCCTTCTGTTTATAGCAGCTTGTTTGCTCATGGTCAAATAATACATTAAATAATAATATTATTGTTTAATATTATTATTTAGAATGTTCTTAATATTTATTTACTCTTTTTCTACGTGGCTTTACCAAAAGAACCAAAGAGTAATGCATCAATGGATGGGGGGAAATCACAATACGAAAAAATTAACCCGTAAAAACAAAGTTTTTCACTATAAATCCTTTATATGCGTGGCGGCAAGAGTCCTCTCGTCCTCTGGCTTGAGATAGCTGCCACCTATGGGTCAGATGATTGCCTGCCTCCATTAAGCAATTGGTAATTAAATATTAAAAAAATCCTAAAAAGTGTAAAGTTATGGAAAAAAAATTTCACAAAGATAAATTGTCACGCACAACGAGTCTGTGTGCAAAATGTCAGCTCAATTGGATCACGGGAAGTGGGTTAAAAAACGACCGAAAGATTTGCACGGTCGTAAGCGCGCAAGCAAGCAAGCAAGTGAACTTAATATAAATGATTTAAAAATACTATATTTTGTGTATATTCATCTGTAAATTTTTCATCCTGATAAAATGATAGGCATTTTTTTTTTGCCTATTCACCTGTCGTACCTTCCCTTAATTTAGTTAAGATTAGTGAAGATGAATTTTACCCTTCATCAATGTTAGTTTTGGTTTTGGGTTGTAACTCTCTGCTGCCGTCAATGTGTAACCAAAGTACTGACAGATTAGTTCAAGTGTTGCACCAAAGTAATGATGATTTATGATCGTACTGTGTGGTGCAGGTGAAGACTGACTGAATATGGCCACTGGTGAACAAGCGAGCAACAACCCACAACAAAGCCATCATGGTTGGAGTGCATCATTCACTGTCCTGATGCTACAGATAAGCTGGTGTCACCACAAAGTGGTTACTCCTGGAGAACTCTGCTCAGGGTAGCTCAGATACGAAATCATGCACCAGTTTTGGAACTGGCAAAGGACATTCCTGAAGGACAGATTCCAGAAATCTACTACCACAGAAAGTGTCGCAGTATCTTCACTATGAAGACAGTTCTTGATGGCATCCTTGTAAAAGAGAAGCAAAGTGCCAGTGGCTCTGCTGAAGAGAAAGAATCTAAGAGAACAGCTCGACATGCCCCAAGTACGTCTAGAACTTATGACGCAAAGTGCATATTTTGTCAGAACACCAACAAATAGGCCAAGGGAAAGAATACGAGATAAGTACTGATACAGTGTCGAGAACTGCGAGCTGATGCTAAGATCAGGAGTGCAGCCACAAATAAGACGGACAGCAGAATCCTTGCCATTGTGAGTAGAGACATTGGAGCAGCTGAAGGGCACTAACACAGGCCATGCTGTAGACTGTACACCAAAGAGGAGGTTTCCAAATAAGAGGTTGCCAGCAATGAAGATAATGATGCTGCAGCCCAGTACGAAGCTGCTGTGAATCATTCATACAATGAGCTGTTCCTCTTCATCAGGATGAAGCTTTTTGGCAATCCTCAAGTGATGACAATGACTGATCTCACTTCTAGACGGGTTGCTTCAATTAACTCCCTAGGCATTGTCCAAGTCAAGGAATCAACCATGACGCACATCAGGCGAATAACTGGATCAATCCTATGTCCTCTGATGAGACAGATCTGGTTAGCCTCTCCACTGGCACCATGGCTCCACCTGATGTGACCAGGGATCTCTTGAGAGCTCTTGGGACAGGAAAAGAGGCCTACCAGGTATTCAAGCAAACAAGGTTAGCTGAAGACCCACCATGCGTGAAATTCCACAACAAGATGACCAAGCAAAGTCTGAAGACATTCTCCAGTATCAGCACAAAAACAGCATATGGAAAGAAAGCACATGATGTGGTTCTGAAGGCAGATATAAACCTGTTTAGGCACATGATCCTGGTGGCTGAAAGCAGGAAGGTGAATATGAACGATGTCCTTGCCCACCCACTGGGCCTACTGCCATGGGCACTGGCAAATGCTGATGGGTCCCTACGAAAAACAAACACGGCTGCACTTGCCAGAGAGCTCGAAAAGAATGTGTTTCCTGCAGAAGACATCCCAACCCCATCTATTTCCATCATTAATGGGATGAGCCTGGTCCAAACAATGAATGACAACAACAAAACCTTTGCACAGGTGGGCAGAGTCAGCCTTGACCCAGGTCCTCCACGAGGGGGCACAGAGTGAGAGGATTGATGTTGTTTTTTATGTCTACCGACAGACTTCGATCAAAGATGCTGAACGACTGAACAGGGGTGCAGACACCACTCTCTCCAGTACAAGAACATTGCATGGGGACTACACGTCGAGCAGTGGAGAAAAGTCCTGTGCAGTCCCTCTAACAAGACCAGTCTGATCATGTTTCTAGTGGAAGAGTGGAAACTCCCACGAGACAGAGAGATGCTGCATGGCGAGGTGTTGTACATGACCTGTGAGGAAACCTGCTACAAGTCGACAGAAGATGAGTGTGAGGAAGTAGCAGAGCTGCACTCCACGCATGAAGAAGCTGACACCCGTCTGCTCCTGCATGCATTGCATGCAGCAGACGTGGGCTCAAAGGCAGTTATCATCACAGCTGAGGACACTGATGTCATGGTGCTTTGTCTTGGCTTCCAGAGGGACATCACCTGTCCCATCTACCAGAAGTGTGGGACACAGAACCGCACGCGTTCTGTCGATATCACCAAACTGGCAAGGTCACTTGGAGACAGCATCATCTGTGACAGCCTAATTGGCTTACACGCCTTCACAGGCTGCGACACTGTCAGTGCATTCGCCGGTCGAGGGAAGCTGAATGCCCTGAAGATGGTGAGAAAGGACACTTCCTGCCAAGAGACTTTTAGTCGACTGGGGCCGTCATGGAATGTGAGTGATGAGCTGTTACAGAAAATTGAGCAGTTCACCTGTCGCATGTATGTTGCTAATAGCAGCACTGGTGAGGTGAACGAACTGCGCTACCAGCTCTTCTGCACCAAAAGGGGAGAAGTCGAGTCCAGCCAGCTGCCACCATGAAGATTGTAGAGACTGTCTGTTCACGCATGTTCAACGAGCCAACTATCAGGCAGCAATCTGGAGGGGCTGTCTGCAAGCGAACCCTGTGGTGCCAAGCCCTGCTGGATGGACAGACGATGATGACAAGCTGGCCATTTACTGGATGCGCTCCCCACCCGCACCAGATGTGGTCTTGGAACTGCTAGCATGCAAGTGTGTGCGTTCATGCACAATGCCAAGCTGCACGTGCCTGTCAAATGGACTGACATGCACATGAAGTACCGGTGAGGACGCTTGACACCGAGGTTGAGGCACACGTGTATTTATTTTACAAGTCGTCACGACAGGACAGCACTAGAGGGGGTATCGGCCCCCTCACCCGTATAACTGGGGATACACCCCTAGCTATCCCTGACCTACCCCGAGTCCTCCACTAACGGGCTAGGGGAGGCTGTCTGGCCCGACACTGGTGAGTCGGGCTACGGTACCCGGAATCCCAGAGTGCTGACTCTGGTTCACGGGACCACGCCGCTGGCTCGGTCCTGCGCGGCCCTGACAAGGGCGGCGTCTCAGGGGAGTCCAGGGCTCTAGCTACCCGGGTCTTCAATCTTCCCTCCTTGTTCTAATACTGAGCCCCGAGCTCTCTCTGTCATCCCCTTTTATACCCCCTCCAGGATCACAACCCCGGGCAGCCCTACCCCCAGGCTGCCCGATGCGGACGTCGTTGCGGGCACCCCCCCCCCCCCCCGCTTACTCCCGGAGCTCCGCCCACTGTGTTTGTTCGCCGTTTGATCTTATGTACAAACAGCCCCTCCATAACAGCCCTACACACAGACACGTGCAGGTTACAGACCTGCAGTAACCAAAAACTGCAGGATGATCCAGAACCTGGCTTTGAACTCGGGGAGTCAGCTGACGAGATAGACGAGCAGTTTGATGAGTGACACAGGGTGGTGATTCTGATGGCATTACTGTGGTAGTAGTAGAAGTATACATTGATGCACAGTGTGGTGATTCTGGACTTGGTTACCCTTGTTAACACCATCTAAACACCAGGTGACACCATCAGAGGGAGTGACACCAAAATGACTGTCTATACCATTGTTGTATCCCTGTAGTTATAACAACTAAAACATTTTTCATAAGGCCAGCTTACATATACTGTATCAATATACATACAAGGCTAAAACTCTATGCTAATTTACTTTTTGAACCTTCTAAAGCGCTCCGGTCAGAGCCGTCATTGTTACCCAACTACAATGACGCTTCGAGTCACGTGGTCTCGTCTCCACGCGCCACCAGCACGCGCTGTTGTTTTCGCTGCTGCTCGTGTTTTTATAGTCGCTGATTTTGTCAAATTTTCTGGTGTTTTAGCTACAATATTGTGGTGATTAGTATTTGTGAACCTATATCAATAACTTTTTTGAGAATAAAGTAGTAATTAAAGGAAAAGGAGAAAAATAAAAAAGGCTTTCGTTCAGTTACTAATAATGTTGTAACTAATAATGTTGTAATTCAATTTATAAAGATTTTACGAAACAATTTTGTTACTATTCATATAATCTAAGAAATATTACATTTACGCAATTTACAACTATATCACATTTTATTCTATGATTAAAATTGATAATAAACTTACATGTAGAGCAATTATTGATTATATAACTCTCTGATAACTAAATAGAGAAATTGACAATTTTAAACATGCAGTTGGGGGATAGCTATGTTTCTTGATACATGTTTAAACATTTAACTTTCATCTTCAATTCGGTTTTAATTTTAGTCTTTTTTTAAATTTTCTTTTAAAAACATATCTGATTTAATGTAGTTCTTAAATGTTTAGACTTTTTTTTACTTCAAATTCTATTGTTTATTTTTTTACCGAATTTTCACTTTCGCCACGTGAAATTATGTAAAAGTACATTTCGGCTGTACGTATGATATTGTCATTTAAACGTGTAATTGAAATTTTCCTAGTTGTTTACGTCACTACTATTGCCATTACATTCAGTGATATACGGGAATTACGATGTACGAGTAACATGAGTACAAGACACGTGACTAAGGATGCTGTATGGTCTGGTACGGGCGGAGGTCCATGGGGGGTGACACCAACCCCAGTGACGTCACTGCATCTAAGTACACACAGAGCTTGATAACAACAACAATGTCACCTTCTTCACATATACCCATCACTAATGATATATGTGGAATTACATGTATCATTGACTAAGTATATGCGAATGTCAATGTTTATAGTTCCTTACCTCACTATGGCGTTACTTATTACCCGGTGTTTTCGTTATGTATTTAAACCAATAAAGAGCAATTTGTGATCTAACTGGCTCTGGTCGAGGTAGTTTTTCAGTAATAATGCCCATTCCATCGTTCTGGACGCCTGTCACAGAGTATGGGTATTATGGTGACGACAACTAAGCTGCTGCCACTCCGCAAAGGTTGTCATGTGAGAATGTGTCCCACACACGTGGAGGATCACCAAAATCATTACTAGACTTAGCCACCTCAGGTGGTACCAATAAGTGACTTTTTTCGGTCTGAGCCCATGGACTAGCTGGCACAGTAAGGGACACAGGTGGTGCATCGGCCAGCCATCTCAGTCAGTCAACTCAAGGCACCTGCTGGGTCTGTCCCGTGACCTCCTGCCAGTGGGCGTTTGACACTTCACGTGGCCTTAAGGTGAACTTAGCCTGGCACAAGTGCCGTGGTGACGTCACCACCACTTAGTGGCGAATGGCGGTTGTTGTTGTGTGAACGTGAGTGTATGGGGAGCGGTAGTGCAGTGGTTAGTGCGCTACGAAAATGGCAACCCGAGTTTGAGTCTTACTCACAGCCAACACCACGTGACGATTATCTGAACTGGTCCTGAGCCTGCCTAGGTTGACTCAGCCTCAAATGAGTACCTGGTGTGGTGTGTAGTAAACATCGCCACTGGGAAGACAAAGGCAGCCGGACCTGGCGTTGGCCACCAACCCCCTCGTGTGCCGTGCCGGCATTCATAAGCTTTGCTCGCTAACAGCACTTGCCCCAACAGTCTGTTAAGGCTGTGTGTGTGTCTTTGTGTGTGTCTTTGTGTCTGTGTGTGTCTTTGTGTTTGTGTGTGTGTGTCTTTGTGTATGTGTGTGTCTTTGTGTCTTTGTGTGTCTGTGTCTTTGTGTCTGTGTGTGTGTCTTTGTGTGTGTCTGTGTGTGTGTGTGTCTGTGTGTGTGTCTTTGTGTCTGTGTGTGTGTCTTTCTGTTTGTGTGTGTGTCTTTCTGTCTGTGTGTGTGTCTTTGTGTGTGTGTCTTTGTGTGTGTCTGTGTGTGTGTCTTTGTGTCTGTGTGTGTCTTTGTGTGTGTGTCTTTGTGTCGTTGTGTGTGTCTTTGTGTCTGTGTGTGTCTTTGTGTCTGTGTGTGTTTTTGTGTCTGTGTGTGTGTCTTTGTGTCTGTGTGTGTGTCTGTGTGTGTGTCTGTGTTTTTGTGTCTGTGTGTGTCTTTGTGTCTGTGTGTGTGTCTTTGTATCTGTGTCTGTGTGTGTGTCTTTGTGTCTGTGTGTGTGTCTTTGTGTGTGTCTGTGTGTGTGTCTGTGTGTCTGTGTGTGTGTCTATGTGTATGTGTGTGTGTCTTTGTGTCTGTGTGTGTGTTTTTGTGTCTGTGTGTGTCTTTGTGTCTGTGTGTGTGTCTTTGTATCTGTGTCTGTGTGTGTGTTTTTGTGTCTGTGTGTGTCTTTGTGTCTGTGTGTGTGTCTGTGTGTGTGTCTGTGTGTGTGTCTTTGTGTCTGTGTGTGTGTCTTTGTATCTGTGTGTGTGTCTTTGTATCTGTGTCTGTGTGTGTGTCTTGTGTCTTTGTGTGTCTTTGTGTCTGTGTGTGTGTCTGTGTGTGTGTCTTTGTGTCTGTGTGTGTCTTTGTGTCTGTGTGTGTGTCTGTGTGTGTGTCTTTGTGTCTGTGTGTGTGTCTTTGTATCTGTATCTGTGTCTTTGTGTCTGTGTGTGTGTTTTTGTGTCTGTGTGTGTGTCTTTGTGGCTGTGTGTGTGTCTTTGTGTCTCTGTGTGTGTCTTTGTGTCTGTGTGTGTGTCTTTGTGTTTGTGTGTGTGTCTTTGTGTCTGTGTGTGTGTCTTTGTGTCTGTGTGTGTGTGTCTTTGTGTCTGTGTGTGTCTTTGTGTCTGTGTATGTGTCTTTGTGTCTGTGTATGTGTCTTTGTGTCTGTGTGTGTGTCTTTGTGTCTGTGTGTGTGTCTTTGTGTCTGTGTGTGTGTCTTTGTGTCTGTGTGTGTGTCTTTGTGTCTGTGTATGTGTCTTTGTGTCTGTGTGTGTGTCTTTGTGTCTGTGTGTGTGTCTTTGTGTCTGTGTGTGTGTCTTTGTGTCTGTGTATGTGTCTTTGTGTGTGTGTGTATGTGTCTTTGTGTGTGTGCGTGCCCGCGTGCTCCCGTGTGTGTGCAATTGTGGTGACTCACTGCCCCCCTCCCGACGAGCAAGCCAGCATCAGGATTCAAGGTTATTGAAAATAAAACTGAATTTGTTTTCTATTTTTGTTATTTTATTTTACGTTTAATTTACTTTACGGTATTTTTGTGCAGTGCAACATGCCAACGTACAATATTTATTCTTATTTGTGAGTTTAACAATGCTTCCCTTTTTGTTGAACCGTAACGCATTTCATAACGCTGACCCTATGGGCATTTACGTGCATTGCATTATTGTGTTCCAACTTACGAACCGTTCGACTTACGAACGTGTCTCGGGAACGAATTCGGTTCGTAAGTCGAGGACTCGCCATGTGCTTTTGACCAGGGCTCGGCAACGAAAATAACAAAAACTCTCAATATTTCAAGAGGCGAAATGCACCGTGTGGTGAATACGAGACGGCGGCGTCTTTAATAGTCACGAGGCAAGTCCTGAAAGAGCCGCGTGCCGCTTCCGAGCCTCAGGTTTCCGACCCCTAAAACTATCGAAGATGTGGGGGGGCTCTGATATCACTTGCCACTGATGTGAGCCGTGGCCGGCATTTGAATTCAGGGTACTGGGTTCATAGCGCAGCCCACCGACTCCGAGCACTGCTCCACTCCTCCGCGTATAAATGTCATGTTTTTATTTATTATCATTTGCAGTTTGCGGAATACCCCACCATAGCCGGAGTTTGCATTGGGCTCCGCCATCCCAGGCGAGTCCGCTGTGTTGTGATTGGCCGTGTGGGGTTCCCACAGCTGCGCTGCTCTCGCGGGTTCTCTCAGGGTCACCCTCGCAAGAGACAACAACAGCAACAACAACAACATCGCAACACATTCGGCAATAACACCGTGTGTGGTCTTAAAACGACAATTCAATAATAGGCGACATTGCGAGCAATGCCCCTTCTTCGTAGAACATCAAAAGAGAGGCCGGAGAGATGGAGTGGAGGTTAAAAGGTGGAGGAGACAGCACGTGGTTGTACCATGGGGACTGATAACAATTGGTATTTGATGACCGGTTTTGTAAATTGGCATCATTATGGTGACACGAACAGGAGCTGTTGAGTAGCAGACGAAACTCTGCCATTGTTGACAGAGACGCAAAGCTTCGAGTGGAGCCGCGTGACGATCGTGCGACGACTCGCACGTGCGACGCGAACTGCTAATGTCACGGTGAGAACTCCACTTGGTCCCCACAATGCCACGCCACCCAGAGAGGGTGCGTTCGTGTGGCTGTGGGTGTGTGTGGCTCTGTGTGTGTGTGTGGCTGTGTGTGTGTGTGGCTCTGTGTGTGTGTGGCTCTGTGTGTGTGGCTGTGTGTGTGTGTGGCTCTGTGTGTGTGGCTGTGTGTGTGTAAGGATGGGTGGTGGTCGCGGGTTGCTGAGGAGATGGAGTCTGCCTCAGTGGCCCGTGATCACAAATCACTATTTAACTCCATCAAAAAGGTAACCTGCAGCGCCACACCTATTACCATCATTAGAGGAAAAAAACGGTGATCCAATCTCCGACCCCCAGGAACAGGTTTGCAGATTTGCTGAGCATTTCTGTGAGGTCCTGGGGGAGGGAAATTCTCTCAGCCAGAAAAACATCATGGCACAAAGTGGTGATAACCCTGCTGAGGCTGCGGTGCCTCAAATATTGGAAGAGGTCACCCCCTGTGAGTGGCTGGCTGAGGTGCCAGCTGTTGAGGAAGTACTGAGGGCGATCCGGAGTCTGAGACCAGGGAAGGCACCGGGCAGAGATGATCTCCCAAGCGAAATGCTGAGGGAGGGTGGCGTTTGTGCACAGACTGCCCTATATGACATCATAACAACAGTCTGGACCACTGGACGGGTTCCGCAGGACTGGAAGGATGCCCTGGTGGTCCCCCTCTTTAAGAAGGGGGACCGTACCGACTGTAACAACTACAGGGGCATCTCACTCCTCAGTGTGCCGGGTAAGGTCCTGGCAAGGATTATTCAACATCGCCTTGCTAGGCACGCTGAGGAGGGGCTTGCAGAGCCCCAATGCGGTTTCAGGAAAGGGCGGTCCTGCACAGATGCCATATTTTCTGTCCGTCTGCTACAACAGAGGTGTAGGGAATTCCAAAAAGACCTACATCTCTGCTTTATTGACCTGGTCAAGGCCTATGATACCATCAGTAGGACTGGGCTCTGGGTTGTTCTTCGTGCTTTCGGAGTCCCTGACCCTCTTCTCACGATCATTAAGGACCTTCATGATGGTGAGCGGGCCCGGGTAAAACTACGTGGCCGGGAGTCGGAGCCTTTCCCTGTACACCTTGGGGTGCGACAGGGATGTCCTCTGGCTCCCACATTATTTAACATCTATTTTGACCGCGTAGTTCGTGAAGCCTTCAATAGCTGTACCGGGGGAATTTCCATTTGGTACAGATATAATGGGAGGCTGATCGATGCCCGGGTGCGATCAAGGGATGGCTCCCTATTGGTCAACCACGTTATGTATGCCGATGATTTAGTAATAGCTGCTCATTCAGAAGAGGAGTTGGAGACGCTGCTGCTGAGACTGGAGCGTGCCACTAAGAGGTGGGGCCTTACCATCAGCCCCACCAAAACTAAGCACCTGCCTGGGTATTTTGTACCATCGGACACTCCACCCCCACAACTCCCAATCGGTGATGGGGCAGTTGTGGAGAGAGTGGAGAGTTTCCCATACCTGGGCAGTGTGCTTATGACCAGCTCCAGTTTATCAGCAGAGGTCTCACTCCGAATCAGTCGAGCGGCAATATCTTTTCATCGGTTGCGTAACGCTGTGTGGAAGCTACCTGGTCTGTCGCTCCGCACGAAGCTTCAGGTCTTCTCGGCCACGGTCATTCCCTCCCTTCTCTACGCTTGCGAAATGTGGACCCCTCTAATGGAGCATCTTCGCCGGTTGGAAACATTTAGGCTGGCCTGCCTACGATCCATCCTGGGTTTAACCAGGCTGGATTGTGTGAGGAGCTCACAAGTCCTTGAAAGATCTGGGCAAAGTCCCATCAGTGAGCTCCTCCGGCAGGCAAGGCTGCGTTGGCTGGGTCATGTAGCCCGCATGCCCAGCCACCGCATGCCTAAACAGCTTTTGTTCGGCCGGATAGAGGGGGCTAAACGGGCGCGGCACGGGCTGGAGAAGAGATGGAGTGATGTGGTACAGGAGGACGTGGAGCTGAGTGGACTTGCCGATGACTGGTACCAGCGGTGTCAAGATCGGCCTCAGTGGAGGAGGCTTGTGAAGGACGCTACTGGGCAGTTGGAGGCAGTCGCCCTCCAACAACAACGGAGGGCGGAGGAGCGACGCTCACAACAACGAGCGGAGCGCCGGGTGGCTAAAGCACAGCAAGTTGGTACAGTAGGGGGCACAGGTGGTGCATCAGCCAGTCATCTCGGTCATCTCGGTCAGTCGACCCGTGGCACCTGGGTTTGCCCCGTGACCTCCTGCCAGCGGGCGTTCGACATTTCACGTGGCCTCAAGGTGCACTTTGCCTGGCACAAGCGTCGTGGTGACGTCACCGCCACTTAGTGGCGAATGGCGGTTGTTGTTGTTGTGTGTGGCTCTGTGTATGTGGCTGTGTGTGGCTCTGTGTGTCTGCTCGCAGTGGCGGGAGCGGTGGTGGAGCGGTTAGCGCGCTGCCCTACAAACTGGCCACCCGGGTTCAATTCACGGTCAAAATCAGTGACGATTATTTGAACCGGTCCTGGGCCTCTCCTAGGTCGACTCAGCCTCAAATGAGTACCCGGTTGCGGTGTGTAGTAAACATCGCCACTGGGGGGGGGGGACAAAGGTGGCTGGGCGTGGTGCTGGCCACCCACCCCCTCGTGTGCCGTGCCGGCCTTCATAGTTGCTCACTAACAGCACTTGCCCCATCAGTCTGTTAAGGCTACACGGGGGGGGGGGGGGTCTTTGTGTGGGCGTCAGGGCGTCTGGGTGTGTGGGTGTGCGCATACAGAACTGCATTTTTTACGTTGCAAGATAATATTGTTCCTACCGAGGGGGTGTGAGCTCACGTGAGCTGTCGACTGGGGGTGTGTTCAGGGCACCATGCGGGCTGTGTTGTGATGGGGGTGTGAGGGGGGTGTGAGGGGGGTGTGTCGATTGGGGGTGAGCAGTGGTGTAGCGGTTAGCGCGCTGCGCTACGAACCTGGCCACGCGAGTTCGATTCCCACTCATGGACAACACCGGTGACGATTATCTGAACCGATCCTGGGCCTCCTCGAGGTCGACTCAGCCTCAAATGAGTACCTGGTGCGGTGTGTAGTAAACTTCGCCACTGGGGAGACAAAGGCCGCCGGGCGTGGTACAGGTCACCCGCTAACGGCACTTGCCCCGACAGCCTGTGCAGGCTATCCGGGGGTTTTGTCTTTGGGGATGTGTTTGGGGGTGTCGGTGGTGGTGATGGTGCTGGTGATGATTGAGGTCACGTAATTCAGCGTAATGCATCCAAAACTCGTTACGCCCAACCCAGACTCATCGGCACTGTTCGTCAAGCCACTTCAATCCGGATTGGCCCATCTTGAGGCGTGAGCTTTCCACCGAGCCAGTGAAGCCGGTAATATCTGCGGGAGCATGTCACCAACTTGAGGTCAAATTGTTCAGAAAATGTTGACCTCACGGTTACAGATAAGATCTCACAGGAATTTCCACAGATCGTGTTTATGTCGGAGGAGCACGAATGGAAGAGACAGAATAGTAAAGTACACATACGACCAGGCCTGGACTGAACATAGGGCAGAAGTCCATAGGTCAAATGCCTGGTGGGGCCGGTCCATTCCGAGGGCTGGTGGGCTGCCGATCTGTGTGGGGAAATTGTTAATGTTATCGGATAAAAACAATTATGACCTCTAATGTGTACGCTTCGTTGATTATTTACGCTCTCAGTTGACGTTGAGTCCCCATATTTGGCAGCCCCCAAAGAGTCTTCCTCACCCCCCCCCCCCCCCCCATTAAGTTGTTTTAGACCCAGCCCCAAATGGTGCCAATGTGATCGTGCGGCGAATCACGCGCACGAGTCGTCACGTCGCAACATCCAGCCGAACTTGGGCCGGCGTGTTGACAAATGCATAGGGCGATTTAGTTTTTGTGTCCCAGTCTCTCGTCGCTGCCTATGACAGTTGCGAAAGGTTGATACTCGCATCGAAACAATGGAATGGAGCAGCAGGTTGGGAGCAGGTTGGGGGGCGATTGAGCCAGCTAGTGGCGGCTACGCACGTGGCCTCTGATCCTGCGTTATGGAGACGGCGTTGAGTTGGCGGATCGCCACACAAAATGTGGGCGTAGAAGAGGCGCAATATCGTAGAAGGGTCATGTGCCTGCAATGCCAGCACATGACACATCTTTATTGACGTGTGTGTGTTGGAACTTTTTTCACGCCGTGCTATTCTAAAGCAGTTCGAGCCTCCAGCCAATCACGTGACCTCCGTGTGGCCAACCCCACTCTGAATCCCTCGCCCCTCTCCCTGTGAAAACAGCCGCCGCTGCTCCACACAGCTCACTTCCGCCTGCTCGCTTCCTTCTCTATTTTCCCTCCCCTCTCATCGTCGCCCTCTGGAGCGGAAGATGGCCGCAGCCTTCACAGAGCCTCACACCGTTAAGTGAGAAATCACGACGAATTCCATCGTCATGCCACCGAACATCGATCATCGGTCTTCCGGTCTCCAGCGCAACAACGCATCACCCTCTCAATCCACCACATCTTGGCCTGGTCATTCCTTCCCCCCCTTTCTGCCTGTCGCTCCTTCTCTTATTCTCTTCCTGCTGCTGATCATCTTGGGCCGTTCCCTCCTCTCTCTCCATCTTAGGGGGCTTCCGTCCTGGCATCCTCTTCCGTTTTCCCGATCATCCTCTTCTCTCTTCCCTTTACCATTCTCTCTTTATTTTATATTCTCCCATGCATTACATTATTGACTCTAATCTCATTCCCATGGTGCCCCACGGATAAATGATTTCGTGATAGATAATTATGTTCGAAGGCATTGTTTATGTTGCTGAAAGTCGTCTGTGTGGCCCTGTATCATTCTGTTGCAATGTGCACTGATACCTACTTTATTGAGGGCGATATTGGCCCAGAAAATAACGATCGATTGATTGATTGATAGAACGTGGTGATAGTTTGTTTGGTAATTGTTTTCACCACTGATATAATCTTAGACAATGAATGTAAAAACAACTTTCTGATGGGATTTATTTGAACGTTGGGTGAACCAATCCGTTTCTCCCCATCCACATGACCTTCAAGTCCTGAATACCTCCAAAACCAAGGTGCTATGCTTCTCACCAGGACTAAAGCAGGAAGTTATTTTTCCCCAATTATATTCTTTAAATAATCATCAAATAGAGCAAGTCAAGATCTATAAGTATCTTGGGGTCATCTTTGATTCAAAACTGAATTTTCAAGATCACATTGATTATATTGGTAAAAAGACAAAATAAAAAATTGGTTTTCTGTATCGACACAACACTGCTTCCCCCCTATGTTCCTTTTGGAATTGAGAAATCAAAATGTACCATTCCGGATGACCGCTGCAAAGTATGATCTTGAGTTTTGATTATAGTGTGCTGATCTTTTTTTTTATCTGCTATTGATACTCCTACTATTAAGGAGTGACTCATGCAGCCAACTATGGCTGCAAAGTTTGGTCGTACATGTTATATATATCGTTTATTGTAAAATTTGAATCACAGTTCCTATGATCACTGTTACATTGTTTTTATAGCTTTATTTTGTTGATTTTGAAAACGTTTTGGTTTAGCCATGTTTGTTTGTTGTAGTACACAGTTAACCTGATAACTTTAATCTTCATTATCTTACGGTTGTTATTGTTTGACTTGCATCCCACTGGAATTTTTGCTCACAGCGTTGAAATACGGTGCTTTTTCTGGAAGATTTTGCTGTTTTTTCCAGGATTTTTCTGTTGCATGTAGTCACGTTAAGATGTTTCTTGTTCATCATATTTTTGTTTTGTTGCGGTTGCACCCGAGTCGTTGATGGCAATGGATTCATTGGCATGTTTTTGGCAGTGCATGAAAATAAAGATTTGACAAAAAACACAATAATCAAGTCCGGTATCATTTAAGGACGCGTGGACCAAATACACACACACAAAACACAAAGATGTCCCATATAGCGTTCAACATATTGTTGGAGGCAAGTGCTGTTAGCGAGCACTGATTAGGGCCAGCATGGCATACGAAGAGGTGGGTGGCCAGCGCCACGCGTGGTCGCCTTTGTCTCCCGAGTGGAGTCGACCTAGAGCAGGCCCATAACCGGTCCAGATATTCCTCCCCAATGTTGGCTGTGAGCAGGAATCCATCTAACTCGGGTGTCGCCGGGTTCACAGAGCGGTGCGCTAGCCACTGAGCACCTGCTCCCCACAAACATTCTGACCCACACACGCAGCAACAGCCGCCAGTCGTGACTACGTGACGGTGACATCGCGACTGCGCTTGTGCCACGCGACATTCACTCTGAGGCCAGCACGGAAAGTGTGCAAGGCTCTTACTAGCGTGAGAATATGGGACAGACGCACATCTTGCAGCTTGACTCTCTCAGATGGCCGATAGATTTGCCACTGGTTCTTCCCAGTTTGCAGACCCGCCTCGTTTCAATTCGCCTGGCTTTCTACTCGTTGCTGTGAGCGTCGCTTCTTCGCTCTCCATTGTTTCTGGATGGCAACTGCCACCAACTGCCCAGTAGCGTCCTTCATCATAAGCCTCCTCCACCATAGGCCGATCTCGACCACCGCTGGTACCAGTCGTCGACAACGCCAATCAGCTCCATCTCCCCCTGGACCACATTAGCCCATCCCTTCTCTAGCCTGTGCCGCGCGCAATGGCCCCCCTCTTCATCCAGCCGAACAGAAGTTGCTCGGGCATGTGGTGGCTAGGCATGTGGACTCTGTGGTGCAGCCAACGCAGCCTTGCCGACTGGAGTAGCTCCAGTGATCGTACTGTGCCCAGACCTTTTAAAGATATGCGAGTTCTTCACACAATCCATCTCGTTGGCAGGCCAACCTGTTAAAGCTGGCATCGCATGGTAGAGGTGGGGTGGCCAGTTCCACACCCGGACGCCTCTGTCTCCCCAAGCGCAGATGTGTTTCACGCCACACCAGATACCTGATTGACGGCTGAGTGGACATAGGGGAGGCCCGTGATCGGTTCAGACACTCGTCACTCATGTTGGCCATGAGCGGGAAATCAAACTGGGGTCACTGGGTTCGCGGCGCACGAACCACCACCGACCGCTCTATTAACGTGATGCGGGAACACACACGGAAGTAGACAGTCGAACTCACGCCAACCCATCACAAACAACAAAAAAAACATCCACGCACACTCACCCGACCCACCACCCACACCCACATGGCAGGGTCACGCGAGCACACACCCACACGCGCCGAGCCAATCGCGAGCGCGCACACCCCCTAACACACCCCAACCCCCCCTCCTGTGACCTCAGTGTCCGGACCCTCATGCTCGGTCGCGGTCGGCGAGATTGCACGAGACAAGATTTGCGTCTCCCTTGAAGATTTTGAATTCCAAGCCTCAATGAATGTCGGTTGCCCCGGAAAGGCCAAATGCTGATAAGGCTCCTGTCAAGAGCAACCGATACCTGCACCATTGAGATCCACAGGTCGATGGCAGAGATTAGCGGCGGTGACGCACGTCTGCGAGGAAGCACGTTAGGGCGTAGGGTTGGTGGATCGTGCATTTATCGTGAGTGAATGTTGAATTATTGTGGACAATAGTTGAGCATTCCTCAATTCTGGCTATCGCCTGATGAAGCTGGTTATTGTAATCACCAGAGAAACGTCGTGCTAGAATTGTAATTTTTGCGGGTTTACTTTCAAACACACCGGTCTGCTGAAGTAGTAACTAATTAGGTGTGTTGGGTGGTGGAAGGTTTAACGACGCATTCATATTTACGCGATCTAACCCCCAAAAAAACCTTTATTATGGACAATATTGGTCACGAAAGCCCGACTACTACGTCTGAAACTATTGTAGACATTTAGCAACGTGGGCGACTAAAACATGACGTGGGCAGACAACGCACAGTGCCGGATGAAGCTAGTGCGGGGCCTGTAGCATATGTTATAAAGGGGCCCTAAATAAAAAATAAAAACCCCGTAAATATTAAAACACTAATTTGTAACTTGCACAGTAAAGTAATTGTACTTTTTTCATTTGCTATACAGAAAGATAATACGACAAATCGCTAACCTTAAACACCCAGTCGTTCATAAAAGTTGAAGGCAGTATAGTACTATAGTAATAAAGCAAGTGCATAATCACTGAACCGGAATTGCTAGCTTGAAAGCATTTAGCAGGGGGCCCTTGAAAGTGCGGTGCCCGTAGACTCTCTCTCAGATGTCGATCTCCGTTGTCCTTTATTGGGTTCGTAGAATCTCGTTACCACGGCGTCCTCGCTCAGGCCCACGTCTTTCCCGACGATCTCTCCACAGTCTCCATGCTGCTCGGATATGCAGTCTCCCTGCTGCTCCGATAGGCAGTCTCTCTGCTGCTCCACCTTGCAGCCACACCGCTGCTCCGCTCTCTAGGTTCACTGCTGCCCCGTATACAGCTAGCCTCCCACAGCCGCTAGCTCTCTGCGTCTGACACCGATGGCTGACGGTGTCGACGTCTCCCACCGCGTGGCGACCGCACCACTCTCTCCGTCCTGCCCAGCGTGGCCTCCTCCTGTTTCACTCGGTCTCAACTCCCCCTTCCCCTTCCGGTTCTCCCCCTAAATCCTCTCTCCCACGTGACCCTAACTCCTCCCTCTCCCCACGTGACCCAGACTCCTCCCCCCCTCAATCCTTGCTCGCAATACACGACCCCCCCCCCCCTGATGAAAACCCAGCCGTCCCCGGCTGCAATAAATATAATAAAATAATGCGAGCAACATTTTAACCATCTGGCATCACTGGCCAACGGAGAATATAACAACGATAACAAGAACAACAAGAAGAAGAACAATCAACGAAAGGAAAGGGATTTGGAACGCGTGCGGGTCGCCGGCCCGTCACGAACGGGCGGCGGTCCCCCCAAAGACCGAGAACGCGACGGGGTTTTAAGATCGACGGGAGTAGAACTGCCTGCCGCTGTTGGAGGCCCGTCAACGCCAAGGTCCCGTTCCCCAGAGAGACCCAAGTCTGGGGTCTCTGGCAACCGTGTCTGTGGTGGGGTTGGAGGGGCAGCGGGGTCAAGTGGCCCCGTCACCGTGGTAGGCCCACCCAGAGCAGGATTCGCCACATCCGCCTGCGTTACGGCTGGTTCGTCTGTAGAAGGCACGACAGGCGCGCTTGCAGAGTCAACAGGCAAGGGCAGAGGTGCGTCGGGTGCAACAGACACCACCAAGGCAACATCAGGGGATGACGCATCCATCTGCGGGGCCACGTAGGGCTTCAACCTAGACATATGGACGTACCAGCACCGCGATCCGAACCGAACCCGCGCGGACTGTGGGTTAGGGACTTCAATAAGCTTAACCAGCCCCTGCCATGGTTTGTGAAGCTTAGGGGAGGTCCCCGGCCGCACCTGCAGGCAGTGCAGCCATGCCATGTCCCCCACTCGCCAGGGGCATGTACCGGTCGAGCGCCGGGCACAACACTCATTTCGCGCCTGAGTCTTGGCAGTAGCCAATTGGGCCCCCTCCCATGCCTTGGCGACGCGTCGAACAGTGTCCTGAATGTACTCGGGGAGAGGTTTAACCTGACCCTTCGCCCCCGTACCCAGCTGTGCTTCCACCGGCGCCACATTCTCGCAGGCTGTACATTAGAAAAAATGGAGAATACCCTGTGGAAGCATGAGGCGTCATCCGATACGCGGAGAGTACCCCAGGTATATGCAAATCCCAATCAGCTTGTTTCTCGTCAACCGTGTGACATAGCATGGCCGACAGTGTCCGATTAAGCCGTTCCACCATGCCATCCGTCTGCGGGTGGTAAGGAGACGTACGAACCTTCTTGGTTCCCAGAGCAGCGCACACTTCCGCCAACAATTTAGAAGAAAAATTTCGCCCCTGATCCGTGAGTAGCCTCTCCGGCGCCTCTTTGTCCAGCACATATCCAAACAGGAAGGCGTCCGTGATAGACGCCGCCAACTGGTCGGGTAAGGGCCAAGCCATCGGCCAACGGGAAAGATATTCCACCCCGACCAGCAAAAATATATTACCCCTAGCGGATGGCGGGAAAGGTCCCAAAATATCCAGCGCCACCAACTCGTTGATTCGACACCTGTATAGACTGCACCGGCGGCACATAAGGGTTTTTAGGCAGCTTCCGCCGGGCACACTCGGGACACGCCCGAATGTGTCCGACGACATCCGTCGTCATGCCGTGCCAGAAGTAGTCTCGCTGCAATGTTAACAAAGTCTTCTGCACCCCGAGATGTAATAAAGTGTCGCCGTGCAGAGTCCGAATCAATTCGTACCGTAACGACAACGATACTACCAGACGCCAGCGGTCATGCAATCCCTCCCTCCACATGAGCAAACCATCCCGGAGAGCGGCCCCCGGCGTCCCACCGGACAGCAATCTCCCCGCTCCCTTCGCAGCCCGACTCCATAAAGTCCCCAACAAGTCGTCAAGCAATTGTTCGCGAATCCATACCGAGCGTGGCAGGTTCAGAACCCCATCGGCCGGTCCTGGGCACACCGGAGCCCCAGGCACCTCGACAGCTGACCGGCGTACACCTATTTGTACCCGACGCGCAAGCGCAAGGGGACTCCTGCGGTAATCTGGAGAGCGCATCCGCATTCGCGTGACGCGACCCCTTCCGATATTGTATGTCGAAGGAAAATTCCTGCAGGGTCTCCAACCATCGTGCCAGTTGGCCAGATGGTTGGTCAACTCTCAGGGCATATTGCAGAGCCGCATGGTCCGTGCGCACAATAAACGAACGGCCGTAAAGATACGGCCGATATTGGCAGAGAAAATAGAAAATAGCCAATAGTTCGCGGCGAGTAACGCAGTAGCGGGTTTCTGCCGGGGACAGTACACGACTACCGTAGGCTACCACGCGTTCCACGCCGCCCTTGGACTGTGACAGAACAGCCCCGATCCCAGTGTCACTAGCGTCCATATTCAGAATAAAAGGTCGATCAAAATCCGGATAGACCAATGTGGGCACCGTCGCCAACCGATCGCGTAGGCCCTCAAACGCCGCTTCCTCCGGCGGACCCCAACTGAACCTCCGACCCTTACCTGTAAGGAGGTGCAAGGGCCTAGCGATCATAGCAAAGTTCGGAACGAACCTGCGATAATATGAGGCGAACCCAAGGAAGCGACGTACGTCCCCAACCGAGGCCGGGGTCGGCCAGTTGCGGACGCACGCCATCTTCTTCGGGTCCGTGGCCACCCCGTCCGCACTGACTATGTGTCCCAAATAACGCACGGATCGTTGCAGTAGGTGACACTTTTTTGGTTTGAATTTTAAATTGGCGGAGCGCATCCTAGCAAAAACCAGTCTCCAATCTCTGCAAATGTTCGTCAAATGTGCGGCTAAAGACTGATGACATCGTCTAAATAAATCAAACATGTCTCCCACTGCAGACCCGTTAACACCAGCTCCATCAACCGCTGAAAAGTGGCGGGGGCCGCATTCAAGCCCATCGGAAGGCAATTAAACTGAAACAGTCCCTGCGGCATACGGAAAGCCGTCTTTTCCCTCAAGGACTCATCGAGGGGAAGCTGCCAGAATCCCGAGGAGAGATCCAGTGTTGAAAAAAACTTCGCCCCAGACAAGGCATCGAGGGAATTGTCCATACGCGGCAGGGGGTACGCGTCTGCGACGGACACCTTGCTCAATTTTCGAAAATCGACGCAAAATCACAGTTTCCCATCCTTCTTCTTCACAAGGACTACCGGCGCGCCCCATGGACTCTTAGACGGGGATATTATGTCAGCGGCCAGCATGTCCTCCACTGCACCGCGAACCTGATCCCGCTCAGTCGGGCTCAACCGATGCGAGTTCAACCGAATCGGAGCGGCATCCCCCGTATCAATGTGGTGGGAAAGCAAGGAGGTGCGTCCCAAGTCAAAATCATCCGAGCTGAACACGTCGGAATAACTTAGCAACAGCGCGCGAAGTGCGGACCATTGTTCTCCGGTCAGGGATGAATTCTCCCCGCATAACTCGGCAACCCAACGATCATCCTGCCCCGTAGGCCCCGAAACCCCCCCTACCATGTCCCGGCGGGCCCGGTTGTCATGGGCCATGAACGCGGTTGTGGCGTGAGCCAAAACCGTTCCGGCCGGGACACTGACATTCTGCACACTCCCATTTAGCACCTATAGGAACGGGGGCTGGCCCGGCCGGACAATCGTTTGTGCCCCAACCAGCACCGAGCCGGCCGTTATAGCCATGGATGGCGATAACAAAACCCCCGCCGCTCCCTCAACGCCAGGTACTGGCTTCCGATATCTCAACGGGATAAGCATCTGCGAACCAGGTGGAATGTCAACAGATACCTCGGACAGCGCCTGTACCTGGCAAACAGGGGCAGGCCGGCCCCATGGCGATGGTAAGAACGAAATTTTCCGCCCCCCTGGTAATTCAATGCAATTTTGATCAACCCTTATTTGAATGGGCATTTTTGCCATGAAATCAGTCCCCAACAAACAGGGTACCGCGAGGGACCTAGAGATCAAAACGGTCCCTGAAGCCGACACCCCCTCAATGGATATGTTGGCATCCACCTGGCCCACAATGCCCATAGTTCCCCTGTTTGCCGCTATGCATGAATCATAAACCGCTCGCACTCTCCCTGGCAGAATGCCCAAAAGATGGAAAATGACATCCAAAATAATGGTCGCACTGGAGTCCACCAAAATGCGCACCTCGACCCCCTGAATAGAATCCGGTACCGTGGACGACGCCGTAGCGGCCGCAACTACCTTCCGCGCCAATCGACGCCATTGCGTCAGCGAGCGACACGGGTCAATCGGAGGCACCTCGTTGTTAACGACACACGGACCGCGCGGCGATGGTGATGCATGAGGTGACAGGCCTTGCCTGTCCTGGCTGGTCTTTTCGCGCGACGTCCGTGGTCGAGGCCTCCTGCTGGGGCGGCCCCGGGATGCGAGCCCAACAGTCCCTGGTGAAGTGGCCCTTACGGCTGCAGCGGAAACACTCCACGTCGTTTTGGCGCGTGGCACCCCCTCTGTCCCGACGCTCCCGCGCCAGCGGGCCGGACCTCGGCCCCGTTCCCCCCCGAGCAGGCCACTGGGCGGAGGCGGCCGTCAACTCCTGCGGACCCTTGTCGTCAGGAACGTAGACCGCCTTCTTAGGATCCCACCCCGTAGCACCGCCTTCAACGATGGGGCCCCCCGTCCAAGCTGACACCTGTTTCCAGCGTCGGAGATTAAACTGAGCGTCCAAGCTCTTAGCCGCAGCACGGGACGTCAACTTATCATGGCTGCACACCGGCATGGGGATCCCCAGGTCTCTAGACAATTCCAGCATCTTGCCCAACACAAGGGGCTCCAACAAATCCGGCTCCGTCTCGGGGTATGCTGCCATCGCCAGTTCCAGAACTGCACCTCTGAAAGCCACCGGCGATTCATCAGGCGCCCGTTGCCGCTGAACAAATCTACGATGGGCATCGTCCGGAGGCTCGTACGCATCCGCCATTTCCTCGAAGACACCCTGCAGCATCCTCTTCTTGTCGGCCTTGATGGAGCGGAAGAACCAGACGGACTCGTCGTCGAGAAGTGTTGGTAGGACTTCCAGGGCCTCCGCGTCCGTCCATTTGACGGAGCGTACGGCCGCTTGAAAACGGCAGGCGAATGCGCTCCAATCGCTGCCGATGGAGAATTCTTTGACCATTGTTAAATGACGGCTGCGGGTCCTTGCTCCGCCGTCCTCTGCCGATGGCGGCTTTCCCGCGGCGGAGGGCTGCAAGATGGTCGCTTCCCGCCGTTCCTCCTCGGCCACGCCCAAGATGGCGTCTTCGTGCCGCGTGGTCGAGAGGGCTGATGGCGACGGCAAGGCCCCGGCCCGCTGTTCTCCGCCGGGCCTCCCCGAAGTCGTCGCCGGCGTCACAAGGTCGCACAACTGCGCCAACACCGTCTTCAGCGCCTCCAGTTGGGCCGCCACCTGTCGCCATCCGTCCTCAGCGTCCAGTCGCGCGGATGGGCCCACCGAGGCGGCCACGTCCTGCACGCCCGGACCCCTGCTCGTCCCAGCGTCGCTTTCCTCCTCCATCGTCGGTAGCACCACCGCTAGAGGGAGGTCGTCGTCAGAAGATGCTGCAGAAGATGGTGCAGGGACGTTCTTCCTCCTGAGCTGTTTTGACATGCCGTTTCACTTCTGACACCAATGTAATAAAGGACTCTCTCTCAGATGTCGATCTCCGTTGTCCTTTATTGGGTTCGTAGAATCTCGTTACCACGGCGTCCTCGCTCAGGCCCACGTCTCTCCCGACGATCTCTCCACAGCCACTCGGCTGCTCCGATATGCAGTCTCCCTGCTGCTCCGATATACAGTCTCCCTGCTGCTCCGATAGGCAGTCTCTCTGCTGCTCCACCTTGCAGCCACACCGCTGCTCCGCTCTCTAGCTTCACTGCTGCCCCATATACAGCTAGCCTCCCACAGCCGCTAGCTCTCTGCGTCTGACACCGATGGCTGACGGTGTCGACGTCTCCCACCGCGTGGCGACCGTGCCACTCTCTCTGTCCTGCCCAGCGTGGCCTCCTCCTGTTTCACTCCGTCTCAACTCCCCCTTCCGGTTCTCCCCCTAAATCCTCTCTCCCACGTGACCCTAACTCCTCCCTCTCCCCACGTGACCCAGACTCCGCCCCCCCTCAATCCTTGCTCGCATTACATATGTAGCTACTTTTGCTACTAGGATCATCCGGCACTGATAACGCATCCTGTGAATTACTGCTTAAACACGCGAGAGATATCCAACGGCGCAGCGGCCCTCATCGCTGGTGGTGGAAATTCCCAGGTGGTCCACAGTTTGGGTTAAAAGGCCACAATCACATGACTGTGTCTGTGTCTTTCAATGTCCATTCGTGAAGGAGGTGCAGTGCCGGATTATCCTAGTAGCAAAAATCGCATATGCTACGGGCCTGTTGATGTTCTGATGCTCTTGATGGGCACATGAGAGGGTGCCTTCGAGGAGGAATGTCAAAGCCAGGAGGAGGTTGATGTTTGACTCCCCAGTGAGGAGGTGTTTATTCTGAGCGTCCGTGTTGTTCCACTCTGTTTGCCAGCGGGTTTACGGATCTGGGATGGTGGTTGCAGCAGCGCGATCCCAGAAGGGCGGATCGGGATTTGAGTCGGCGGCGAGGGATATTGTTGAGGTCTTCGTTGATGGGTCGGTTTTCGATGTCACGAAAACGTGCAAACCCCCTCGCAGTTTGCACGTCTCTGTGGATAGTTGGTGGTCGAACACTGCCTGCAATTCTGTCCCCAGTCTTGTCCGTTGTCCATTGTCCCGTGGTAGCACGGCCGGGCAGTGGAGTGGCGGATACGCACGCGGCTCTGTCGTCCAGCACTGTGGAGTCCGCGACGGTTGGTGGATCACACGCACATGATGTGAAACTCCCTTCCCGCGGGCGTCGAAGTGCTCGCCGGGAGAAGGCTGTCTAGAAATTTTGACAAGATGTGGAATGATCTCCACCTGTTCCATCTGCAAGGGGGATCGAGTGTTGCTCCCTCGGAGCACCGGGAGGACACCGGTGCTCCGGTTTGCTCCTGTTTGTCTCGACGCTCATCATTCATTGGGTGAAAACGTTTTGCAATTAGAAACCCAATGTAGCGACAGGAGGAAACCTCCAGAAAAAGATTCACGTGAATCGGTGTGGATCTCCTGGATAAATAAGTACATAGACATATAAGTAAATAAGCATATAAGGTAAATCATTACATGGATATATAAGTGCATGGATAAGTACGTGCCTCCGTCCAATGTGGTGTGATTTGTCTTCGTTCTCTGATCTACGTCTCTCGGTGAAATTCACGAGCGCATGTCTTTCTACGCCTCTCGCGCTCATTTTCAGCTCTCAATTCCGTTTGGTTGGTCAGCAGACGTCCTTGACAGATGTTTCGCGAGACGACACGCCTTCGCGAGCAATGTGTTTACACAGCGCCGACCGGCGCGAGCGACTAAACCGAGGCATTTTGAGAATCCAGTTGCATTGCTCGAGACTCAGAAGTTCTTTTCCCAAGGACAAGGAAAGGTCGCGATGGCCGATTACGTCGATTGCATCACACCTCGCCCAATGAACATCCGGCATTCTTATCACAACCGTGTGCTTTTATAGTTACCGTTACTTAAAATTACTGTTGCTATTACTATTATCATGACGCTTGTTTTTTTTCTTCCAGGAAAGTCTCTCCGAGTCTCACAAATCTCGATCAGGAGGGTCCCGCCCCCCTTGCTGCAGTAGGGGGAGGGGGCGGGGGGGTCGATGATTGTGGACATTCCAATTTGAGTAATTTATATTTGTTCTCATTTTGAACGGCGATGCCAACACGCGGTGGCCTACTCTTGCTAAATGACGTCACTGGGTGGATACGTGACGTCACAGGGTAGATACGTTACGTCGGCACCCGCCCCCAGCTCTGACAGCGGGCATGAAGTCTCAGGTCTGCGGTACCCAACGCAGTAAGCTCGCGCCACACTGCGGCTCTCCGACGTCCGTGGAACGTTGGTGTCGTTTAAGAGTCATTGAAATCGCCGACACCAAGGACTCCGCCAGCAGGGCAATCGTCGCCCAGTACTGCAAACAATCAGCAAGACGCTCTTGAAAGAAAGTCTTACGACTCGGTGTGTCTTTATTATTTTACCAGGGCAAGGCCCGCTGAGCTGTGTAGCTCTTGTTCAGAAGCGACCTGGCCACAGATGATAGCTCAACGAAGTGGCTCATAACGTGAAATGTATAGCAGCCAAATATTCTAAACGCGTGATGTTGATTCGAAATGTTGAGGGCAAAACCGGACGGCCCGGAGAAAAATCCACGCGACCACGGGGAGAGAGCGACACGCAAACTCCAAATATACAGCCAGCGTCAGGGTCTGGATGGAACCCACAACCTACTGCACACCAGGCGAGGGAGTTAACATATCCGGGGTAAACACGCGTTGCTAACTTGATGTATGGACAGTGTTAATCAATAGCCTCACGGACGAATGCGCAACCTGTGGAGACATCGAATCGTATCGGGTGGAACTCCTCCCGTGGTGCCTCATCCCGGCTGCGCTGCTGCCAGCGACTCGGGAAGTGCAGATCGCGTGGCGGCGACAAGCGGCGTGTGTCGGCGGCATGCTGACAACGACACACTTGGGATCAAAGGTGCGGCGCTGATGGCCCAGGTTGGGGCAGGCCCGGCCTGAGCCAGTTTTGGACGCTCAGCGCTAAACTCTTGCACCCATCCTCCTCGCTCCTTCCACTTAGCTCAAAGGCAACGCCTCCACACACACCCCCACGACACCCACACACACACACATACACCTGTCAACCCCTTATCAGTGCTGCCTACCTTATTACAGACCTTATTGGTCACCCCGTGCCCTTAAACATCTCAACGTTCTTCCTACAAAGTCCCGTCACAAGGGAGAAACGCAAACAAATGGACAATAAATAATTTTGCCCGGTTTGAAACGGCTGTACGCCGCATGGAGCTGCACACGCGATTTCCCTGTACAAGAATACGGGGGCTAACCCGTGTGGGTTGACAGGCATGCACACACCTCCACATTACAACACACATAAAGACCCTCCCCTCTCCCCCTTATAGCCTTCACAGACTGTTGGGGCAAGTGCCGTTAGCGAGTAGCACCTATGAAAGGTGGCACGGCGCACGAGGGGGGTGGGTAGCCAGCGCCACGCCCGGCCGCCTTTGTCTTCCCATTTCTTATGTTTACGCACTGCACCAGGCCCTAATTTAAAGCCGAGTTAAACTACGAGAGGCCCAGGACCATTTAATGTATTCGCCACTGATGTTGGTCGTGAGTGGGAATCGAACTCGGTCGCCGGGTTCATAGCGCAGTGCGCTAACTACTGCGCCATCGCTCAGCTCCACATCCTTCTGATCGGCCCATCTCTTCACCAGCCCATGCAGCGCCCTTTAGCCTCCTCTATATGACCCAACATGAGCTGCTTGGGCATGCGGGCTACATGCCCCAGCCAACACAGCCTTGCCTGGTCGGAGGAGCTCACTGATGGCGCTTTGTCCAGAACATCCAAGGATCTGTGAGCTCCTGGAGCAATAGGCCAGGCAGGTAATTAGTCAATGCCGCATTTACTGATTCGGAGTGAGACCTCTGCTGCCGAACTGGAGTTGGCCATCAGCACACTGCCCAGGTACGGGGAGTTGAGGGGGTGACATACAATGCCCAGGCAGGTGCTTTGTATTTGTGTCGTTGATAGTAAGGTTCCTTCTCTTATACCACAAAGACAAAGATCCCCCGTATAGACTGTTGGGGCAAGTGCTGTTAGCGAGCACCTATAAAGGCCTGCACGGCACACGAGAGGGTGGATGGCCAACACCACGCCCGGCTGTCTTTGTATCCCTAGTGGCGATGTTTACACACGACACCAGGTACTAATTTAAGGTTGAATCGACCTAGGGGAGGCCCATGACCGGTTAAAATAATTGTCACCGGTGTTGGCCGTGATCGGGAATGAAACTTGTGTAGCCGGGTTCGTTGTGCAGCACGCTAACCACTCCACTACTGCTCTCCACACTTATTACAAAAGCATTGGGTTACAATCATTAAGTGACTAGAACAGGCGCCAATAATGAGCCATTGTTGCTTTGTGTTTGCTGAGTAAGGGCCCGTCCATAAATGACGTCACGCGATTTTAGACGATTTTTACCCCCCCCCCCCATCGTCACACGGCGTCACGAAAAGTCAGACCCCCCCCCTCAAATATGACGTCACAAAGCTCTGCCCCCCCCCCAAAAAAAAACATGCTTCAAATCGCTTTAAACTATTGTCATTGTAGTGCATATTTAATGTGGCGCTGCACTCTGATGTTGTAGGAGAAAACATTTATTAAAAAGTCTATTTAATAAAGTAGAACGTGTTGTCTATATTTATTTAAAGTTGCGCATTTTGATGTGACGTCACATTTTTCAAACTCCCCCCCCCTCGTCACACGTCACAAATCACAAATGTCTGACCCCCCCCGCCCCCCAGGTGCGTGACGTCATTTATGGACGGCCCCTAATCCCATTACCAAACTACTCGGCATGTACCAGTTGATATATTTTTACCATTCATTTCATGTTACGCAAGGTTAAAAGATGAAGGCGAAGGGGAGAGTGATCAAATCAGGAGCCAACGCAAAATATCCTGACACGCTCCAGCCACTGCAGTGTGGCTCCCCGGCCCAGTGACACACACAGCCCCCTTGGCTATCCACTGCTGGATGAGGGCCTCGACATATAATGCGGGTGATTTGACCATACTTCACCACGCTGGTCAGCGTAAATTGGTGACGACGTGGAGCATAGAAGCTGCAACATGGTACAATACAACAGTGGAGTTTCACTCTGCTCACAACATCGCCCCAATGCAGCCACTGACACCTGTTTTATGCAACAAAACGTCGCACAATGCAATGTGCCAGCAACAATTAATAATTTTACTTTCAATATAAATGAGTTAATTTCGTGGAGATACCTTCGGATTATATTTATTGAAGGGTTTGTCTGGTACTCAGTAACGAATAGTATGCAGCTATTCAAACGCCTATTTACGAACCGAGCATGGGATGTTATTCTCATCAGGCCCCGCGGTGCAAAGTGCAGTCCCCTCTGTCTCTCTGGACTCCCTATTCGTGTGCTCTGAAGAAGGGCCGTTGCCCAAAACGTCACCTGTCATATTTTATGAGTTTAACACGTAGACTTTCGCGACCAATATTATCCATAATAGAGTTTTTTTTGGGTTAGATCGCGTAAATATAAATGTGCTGTTAAAACCGCCACCACTCGACACGGCCAATTAGTAAGGTTTGTCACGTAAACAAAACGTGCCAATTCGTGACTAGTGTCGTGGCATAGAGTAGTGGCATAACGCTGGCTGCTGCGTACGGCAGCCCTGACGTCAGCAGGCCACGTGATACACCAGAGGGGGGTCTCGGGAAAGGTCACAGAAGGGGCACACCAAGAACCCGCTGGTAGGTTCCAGAAAGGAGGCGTGACCGGGGGCGGAGCCAGGCCACGCTGGGAGTATATAAGGGGAGGGGGGCCCTGGGGGGGACCTCGGGGCTGTGGTTGGAGTGGGATCCCCGTCGTGCTGCTCAAGTCTTCGTCACCGTCCTTCTCGTCGTCTTCACCGTCCTTCTCGTCGTCTTCACCGTCCTTCTCGTCATCTTCACCGTCCCTCTCATTATCTTCACCGTCCTTCTCGTCGTCTTCACCGTCCTTCTCGTCGTCTTCACCGTCCTTCTCGTCGTCTTCACCATCCTTCTCGTCGTCTTCACCGTCCTTCTCGTCGTCTTCACCGTCCTTCTCGTCGTCTTCACCGTCCTTCTCGTCGTCTTCACCGTCCTTCTCGTCGTCTTCACCGTCCTTCTCGTCGTCTTCACCGTCCTTCTCGTCATCTTCACCGTCCTTCTCGTCGTCTTCACCGTCCTTCTCGTCGTCTTCACCGTCCTTCTCGTCGTCTTCACCGTCCTTCTCGTCGTCTTCACCGTCCTTCTCGTCATCTTCACCGTCCTTCTCGTCGTCTTCACCATCCTTCTCGTCGTCTTCACCGTCCTTCTCGTCATCTTCACCGTCCTTCTCGTCGTCTTCACCGTCCTTCTCGTCGTCTTCACCGTCCTTCTCGTCGTCTTCACCGTCCTTCTCGTCGTCTTCACCGTCCTTCTCGTCGTCTTCACCGTCCTTCTCGTCGTTTTCACCATCCTTCTCGTCGTCTTCACCGTCCTTCTCATCGTCTTCACCGTCCTTCTCGTCGTCTTCACCGTCCTTCTCGTCGTCTTCACCGTCCTTCTCGTCGTCTTCACTGTCCTTCTCGTCATCTTCACCGTCCTTCTCGTCGTCTTCACCGTCCTTCTCGTCGTCTTCACCGTCCTTCTCGTCGTCTTCACCATCCTTCTCGTCGTCTTCACCGTCCTTCTCGTCGTCTTCACCGTCCTTCTCGTCGTCTTCACCGTCCTTCTCGTCGTCTTCACCGTCCTTCTCGTCGTCTTCACCGTCCTTCTCGTCGTCTTCACCGTCCTTCTCGTCATCTTCACCGTCCTTCTCGTCGTCTTCACCGTCCTTCTCGTCGTCTTCACCGTCCTTCTCGTCGTCTTCACCGTCCTTCTCGTCGTCTTCACCGTCCTTCTCGTCATCTTCACCGTCCTTCTCGTCGTCTTCACCATCCTTCTCGTCGTCTTCACCGTCCTTCTCGTCATCTTCACCGTCCTTCTCGTCGTCTTCACCGTCCTTCTCGTCGTCTTCACCGTCCTTCTCGTCGTCTTCACCGTCCTTCTCGTCGTCTTCACCGTCCTTCTCGTCGTCTTCACCGTCCTTCTCGTCGTCTTCACCATCCTTCTCGTCGTCTTCACCGTCCTTCTCGTCGTCTTCACCGTCCTTCTCGTCGTCTTCACCGTCCTTCTCGTCGTCTTCACCGTCCTTCTCGTCGTCTTCACTGTCCTTCTCGTCATCTTCACCGTCCTTCTCGTCGTCTTCACCGTCCTTCTCGTCGTCTTCACCGTCCTTCTCGTCGTCTTCACCATTCTTCTTGTTGTCGTCTCCATCTTCACCATCTCGGGGCGTCACCAGTCAGGCAGCCGACCAACTGTCCTGGCTGAGTAGCGTCACTGACAATAGACGGACTAATTATGAAGAGTGTTAACCCCGATGGTGCTTGTTAATAAAGAAGTGCCTCCAAGTCTTATCGTCTCCGAGTTAGTCACTACTCTAGTACAGCACACCGGTTGTCTGTTGGAGAGTAAACCCACTACAACATTTACAATTCAAGTACGACGTTTTGCCGGTAATTGCAACTAGCATCATCAGCCGGACAGCCAGAGTTGTGGAGAAATCCTCCTCCTGCTTTGGTTTTAAATATTATGTATATAAATTGTATCTATGTGTAGTGACATAGCGCTGACTGTTGGACAGCAGCTGCAACTGCAGGTGGGCACTTAGCGCACACGCCGCTGAGTATATACGTGGGTGTGCCGGCAGGGCGGAGGAACTGGGGCGTCATGATAGACCTCGTGTGGAAGCCCCTGGAACCCTCTGGTGGGTTCAAGAAGGGAGGCGCAGCTATGGCGGAGCCAAGCCGCACCGAGGGGATTATAATCAGCAGAGAGTGAGAGCTCTGGGCTGCCGGTGCTGGGATTGGACTCGTCTCATTGTCGCTGTCGTTGTCGCCGCCCTCGTCGCTGCCGGCTTCGCCCAATCATTGCGCGGCCGGACAGTACTTAGCTGTCCCGGTCGACGCCATTGGTGCAACGCGGACAGGGTCGTGTCTGGACGGGTCGTGCGGCAGCGGGGTCGTGTGTGAGAGAGAGAAGGGGCTTGAGTGGTGGCGTAAGCTCGGAAACAATAAAAGGGGAGCCTCCTGCGACCACCTTGTATCCGGATGACTGTGTGTGCAACACATGCCACCCGCACGCACAGACGACACTACATATGTAATGATGACTTGACACACTTCTCTTGAGATGGCACTTTATTGAAGACACGTTCACTTGACATCAGGCGGAGACCGCACTGCAACAGCCCTGGGTCTCCTGTGCATCTCCCTTATATACCAAACGAGGCCACGCCCCCCTCGATAATTCTCGCTGACTGGACGCTTACTCCACCGGCAAACTCTACCGTCCTCTTCCGTCACCTGACCATGCTCCCTTCTCGAATATTCCCGTAGCCACCAGTTCCTTCGTACTCACAACTGACTCCCCTGTCATTACCTCCTGTGACCACTAGTCCATTCACACCGCATGCAGGCCCTATTGTCATTCCATATATATGACGAATGTGTTGATTGTTTTTTGTTTGATGCTGGGCTTGTTTGACGCAATGCGCCGTGCTCACATTTAAGAGATTCTTATATTTCCCAAGAAATGACCCCAGGCTTGAGTCGACGTCACGGTGGTGGGGAGGGGAGGCGCAGTACGGGAGGGGGGGGATTCGTGTGGAATCCTCGCGGGAGTCGCGTGGCGAGGCAGCAGGAAGCGGCATTCCTACGCCCGGCAGCGGGTCACGGGCGGTGGCTCCCCTTGGCTCGGAGCCAGCGGCCGGCAGCCGTGTGGCCCCGCGCAGACCCCGGCGCACGTGCTAAGCCCACGCAGGTGAGGCCAGGTAAACATTCCGGCGAACTGACGCAAGTCACACGGCCAACCAAGAGTTGGCGCTTGCTCAACGACGCCAGGGGGCAGGGGGGTGTCCGATTTCCCTCTCCCATCAACAGCCAGAGAAGCCGGCGGAACAGGTCCGCACCTCCGATCAGCACGGTTGACTACGTACGGTGCAAATGAAGTTCAAACATACGTACATACAAAGCGCGGCAAGAGGAAGTTGCTCGTAGTTTCCATTTAAACCAGAAAGCATGCACCGTGTAAAAAGGAGACTGCTTCATGTAAGTCAGTGTTCTTCACTAATTTGTCAATGGAGCCGTTGGGGAATCCCCCCCCCCCCCCCCCCCCCCCGTGAGTATCTCGAATCTGGCTCCAATTCCAAATGGCTCACATGGCGAAGCCTACACGGACTAAGAGAGAGTGGGTGTCGGCAGTTGCTGCAACTCTCTCGTGAAATCATGGTGGCTTCTGCACAACCGAACAATGTGTGCTTGTCGGGAGAAGCAAACCATGGATCTCATCTCATAAGATGCCCTGCAGCACCCACAATGGCACTCCTCAAGGTGTTTGGCAATGCCAACACCAGAAGCGGTGGCCTGCGCAGAATATTGGGGAAAAAACAAAATAGGTTGGTCAGGAGACACGACAAAGAATAAGAAGAAGACTAATTTTCAGAGGGGGGGGGAACTTTCGCCGATAAGTCATCATCAGTGTGAGGGCTGCCATACATTGGAAACCATTGAGGGTTTGACATCAGCGCGATGATGATGATGATAATGGGGGTGTTTTCACAATTTGTGTATTGTCGACGGCGGAGAAGCGCACGTCAGGGGCCGCATTGAAGGCCTCCAGGGGCAAGTGATGCAAGTGGAAGGAAAGAAATCAAGAGGAAGGCAGAAGAAGAGGTGGGGCGATGTGGTGCGATCGGACATGGTGGCCCGAGGAGCAGAAAGAGAAATGGCGCAGGACCGGGCAGCGTGGAGAAGGTTGGCAAGGACAGGGGACCCCGCACGAGTGGGACAAACGCGTTGAAGAAGAAGGGGCCGCAAGTGGCCTGCAGGGCCTTGCAGCGAAGGACACTGGCGTAGTAAAATGGTCATAAATGGTAATTGGTTCTCAAAAGGTTCGTAAGTTTGTAGAACCACCTGTGGGTTAGACGAGGTTGGAGAGACATGGCTCGCTAAAGCTGAGCTGTGCGACGATGGGAGGAGGAGGATGAGGAGGAGTGGGGGGAGGAGGCATCTCCCCAGAGTTTCTGAGAGCAGCGACCGTTATAGCGGCAGCAGCAGCAGAGAGACGAGGAGGTGGCAGATCAATGATGCGACAGCGGCAGTACTCATGTCTCTCGATAATTACTGCTGTTGCTGTTATTGTTCCAGGTAAAGCCCACTGAGCTGTGTAGCTCTTTTTCAGGAGCGAGCTGGCCACCGAATGAAAGCTCAACCAAGTGGCTTACCACGTGGGAATTTATAGCAGCCAAATACCATAAACGCGCGTAATAGTTCTGCATTTGTTAGCATAAGAGATTCAACAGTCGGACAAAACTCAAATAGCTGTAATCCCATCTCATCTTTGTTTATCGAACATTGCAACTTCCCGGTAAACATGCCAACGATGGGCCAATGTTGACAAGTGGTTGGAAACGTTGGGCCGACGTTGGGTCAACGTTTACTGGATTGTTGCTAAAGCGTGTTCGGCAGGGCAGCGCCCACGTGATTGCAACACATTTAATCAAGAGGACACTCACCCGTGTGACTATTACCTTGAATGTAAACATCGCAGCGTGTGATTTTCGTCAAGTTAGGCGTTTGACGTCATCACTCTAAACCTTATCTCTCTGAACCAACAACTCTGCGTATCTATAAGACAGATACGGAACTTCCTATCAGACTATTACAGAATAACTGTTTGTTGTGTATGAGAGTGTTCATCAGGCCCAGCGCTTTTGATTTGAAAGTGCAAACCGATGAAATACGATGTAAGTGTTTGAACACAATAGTTGCTAAGCTAAAGCTACACTTTTATGTTGCCAGGTAAGGCCCACTGAGTTGCATAGTTCTTTTTCAGGAGCGACCTGGCCACAAATAATCGTGCGGCAATTTATAGCAGCCAAATCATCTAAATGCATGTGGAGGGAAAGCGATACAGCTCGTGTTGGCTCAACCTTTTCCAGCTGTACGGGATGTTATTCTGAGTGCTCCGGTTTACTCCAACATGTAAACACGCATTCATTGGCCGATGCCACCCTAACAAACCGCTGGAGCGCGTGGGGTCAAATTGGCACCGTCTCACCACCGCCTGGTTGCCTGCTGCCTTTCCCGCTCGTCTGTGGTTCCACCTCGCGCCTTCGAGTCCTTCTCTCTCTCTCGTCGGCAGTGCGCGAACACCGCGCACGTTACAAGTTCAAATTATTAATACAAAATACGTATATGCACATTTGCTGTGATTCGCATATCACGTTTGAGAAGAAGTGACGTGGTTTCTTCACCGGCAGTGAATAAAGTCTCCTCGTCGAGATTGAGCAAATAATTTTAAATCATTGTTACCACATTGCTATTCATAAGAACAAAATTACTTTGAAGTGACTGGTCAAGTCGCATCAGCTAAATTTGGTCACGTGTGCCGAGATGCGAGGCTGCCACGGAAGGTTCGATGACATTCCAGCAGCGTCGCGCGTGTTTGTCCGTTTCAAGCGGCTTGTAACCGGATTGAAGGAAGAACCCCCCCACCCCCCCGAAAAAAACGCAAACAGATCGTATCTTCTAAAAACATCGTACGGGGAGGGCCCTTGCCTGTAAGATCGGCAGTCCGCCTGCGATGATTCAAGCGGGCCCGGCTGCTGATGAGGCAGTGAATCTCGAAACCGGCCCCGAGTTTGCTTGAAACAATGCTGCCGAAATGTTTCACTACCCACAAGGACGGCCATGCGGTTGCGATGAGTTACGTATGGAACACTCTTGTGTGTGTGTTCGTTTTAATGTGGAGAGACAGATACGCGAAGGAGACTCGTGTACGCTTCTTTATTTTGATGTCTTGTAAATAGGTGTTATGATGTGTGTTAACACACACACGGATTCATATTCTTGGTTCTTTCGGTAAAGTCACGTAGAAGGGAAACAATAAAATAATCATACTTGATGATGATTGCTTGTGTTGCAATCGAAACGTCGTGAGAATTTTTTATTTATTTTATTATTTCCCTTCTACGTGACTTTACCAAAAGAACCAAGAATATGAATCCCTGTAGTCACGAAAGCTTTAAATCAAAATTTACACACGCGGATATTGAGAGGTGGGGGTTGTTATTAAGTAATGGGGAGAACCTTTGCTCGACCAGCACGCAGTCACGTCACGTGTGACAATATCAGTTAGCAGCGGGGTAATGAGGAACACTCCCGTAAGGCCACCTGGGATTTTAAGGTCACCTCAGATTGGTTAAGAGAAGGCGAGATCTAGGAGTTTAAAGGGGTCCCTCTGACCAAGGTGGCGGCTTGTGGAGGGGTTGGTGTTGCGGGCCGTGCTCCGTGCTGCCGTTTTAGTTGCTTTCTGTGTGTCGCTTTTATTTTCAACAAAACATTTTTTTATGAAGATGAACTCCGAATCTGCTGTTGTCGCTCTGGCGAGCTCAGCCGACCGACCTCGTAACGCAGACATATCTACACGACCTCACAGCTGCGTGAATGAGAATAACCATAACCTCAAAGTGACTTTCAGGGACCCCTCCATATGGACACGATGATGATGATGATGAAGACGACGACTCGTATGCAAATTTTACTTGGTGACGCTGCATTGGCAGTGGAGCTCAAACGCATTTGGCAAAAAAAACGCAACAGGATTGTGAATGATACTGATACTGTGTGGCCTTGAAAGGACAACAAATATATAACAGTTAACGTTTCAGGCAATGGCCGTCCTCAATAGCCTATGAATTATACAATTATACATTTGTATCCAATGAGGAATGAAAATTGCCCGAAATGTCGCCTATTATGATTACTTTACTTTTTATTACACTTGTTTATTCCACTGACATAGATCTTGGGCCCTATTTAAAGAACTTATGACTTCAGGACAGCCCCTCCACCCCCCCCCCCTCCCCCGTGAAGAAGGTTCTAGGTCCGGCTGCCTCTCCCCCCTCTGCATTCCCAGGTGCTACTAATTCTGGTCCTCTTTATCGTCAGGAGTTGTGTTACCCGGCATCGTCAGTTTAGACACCCAAACTCTGGAACCATGTTCACACACTGCTGCTGGTAAACAGAGGCTCACAGGCCGACAGACCAACAACATATGTCTTATAGGTTACGTGGAGATGTTAAATTGAATGCTCAGCTGCAACAATGGGTAAGGGTTTTTTTTTGTATAATTTTAGCGGTCTGGTGTATAATTATGGTGAGGGTTGGTAGATCACACAAATTTATGCGAAACTCCCTAACCATGTGGGTGTCGAGCAGGTGCCTATGCCCTGCCTTTCTAGGAGAAGGCAGTACAGCAATTGTGACTCAACTTGCATCGGTACAGGACAGAGTGTTGCTCCACGCGACCCCGTAGACTTCCTCTGGTCACAGCTATCCTTGGGAGCTATAAGTGCTCTGATACTCGCATTTTGGCGTTCTCTGGCCTGACACTAGTGACCCAAGGCCATAAAGAAGGCCGTCCCTGGTGTAGGCCAATCAAAGACAATGCATTTCTAATTAGCAACGACACGTTTGCATGTTTTGCCACGAGTACATGTGGTCAATGCAGACTTGAGACCTTGCAGAAGGTATCTATTTGGTGTTTGAACATCTTAACACCTGTTTTATTGCCAGAAAGGGGAAACCCTATTCTAATTTTCCTCATGATAACTGTGAAGAGTTTAGACTCAGTTTTCTAATTCTACTGTTTTGTTTTAATACAATTAACTTTATCCTTGAATTGAACTCTGCCATCCGTGGCTTTCCCACCTTGTCAATAAGGAGGCTGCACTGGTCTAAATGTGTTTCTAAGTTGGATAATAACATCTTTACAACCCCGGGTGACTTCGTTGTAACACGAGATGTGCTTTTTAAATTCCGTGACAGTCCAGATGTGACAAATCTTTTTTTCACGTGCGTCACTCAGTCACGTGTGGAATATCATTGCATCATGTTTCAGTTTAAAGTCACTGTTTGGCAACTGTGAATGGATTTGCCTTGATAAATAAACATTGCAGGAACAAATGTTGCGTTTCCAATTACATTGCATGTTTTAACCGTGTGATATTTAATGGCCGTGTATTTTTATGTAAACATTTTCAATTTTTTTATTGAAATATCTATTTGCTTAACTCATTCAGAATCAGAATTTGAATATGTGTATATACCGGAAGAATCTGATGAGCTGTAAAGCGCTTTTTCTCAGATGTCCAGTAGTTCGCAGAAACCTAGTCTCTCTTATAGTCATACAGGTCCCCCTATTCAAAAGTATGGGTCTATAGGCACAAAGTCTGAGTCTCTGTGTAAGTCAATATGTCTCTATGAAAAACTATGGATCTCTATGTAAGGCTACATAAGTATATCTGTACGGTGCGGTAAAACCTCACGAAGCCAGACCGGAGTATAATCCGGAATTATTGGTAAGCGGGAAAGACGACCCTAAAAAAAACATTTAAACGCACACCAACAAAAAACACTCAAACTGAAACACTACGTTTCAAACAACACGTAAATTATGCGTGACAAATCACACGGTCTTTGTGCATTATGCAAACAGACAGCTGCTGAAGAACTACACTGTGGTCCCCGCGTCTTGGGTCACCATTACAACTGTGAGCAAACGTGACTGACAGCATTAGTGATGCAATTATAGACAAATTGCGAACTAGTTTTGTTCTCAATAGGACTCATCAGCACAGTATGTTCCCTGCTTGCACGTAGAGTCTTGTAAAAAAAACCTCCATTATGGAAGATGCACCTGGTCTCAATTGGTTCTTGCCTAGTGATATCTATCTGTAGCATCGGGGGAGCAGTGGTGCGGCGATTACCAACCACACTGTGAACCTATTGACCTACATTTGATTCCCAGCCACAGCTAATATTAATGGCATGAATCCGCGCTGACCAATGAGGTGAAGTATGATTAATATTTACAAAAAATGGCTTAATGGTGAGGACTTCAACCAGCCGTAGATTAACAAAGGGCTGTCAATTATTAGGTCGCGTCTAAAAATTGATTGCACGAAATTCATGTACAAAGGTCAACGACTGAGGAATGTAGTGTGTTTTAATTATAGCGAACAGATCTTTGTTCATCCGAATTAGTGAACGGGCTGTGACCATCAAGCTCACTAAACTTGACAGCCTGGTATAATCTGAGATCCCAACCCAGGACTTCAGCAGAGCCGGCTCGATGGCCTTTCACGAAGACAGTACAACAGATGCCTCTTGTCATTGAATTCAGGTGCTTGTGAAATATGATATAAATGTCATGGAATTATATGGTAAGATCAGAACCTTTATCCTGGAGAAATCCGATGAGCTATGAGGCTCTGTTTCACATTTGTCCGGTATGATGTATGTATGTTGAACTTGCTTCGCACTATACGTCGCCAACTTTGCTAACCAGGGGTGCGGGGGAAAGGAAGTTCAGAGTAGGACGATACTTGGAAGTTTAAAGTAGAACGTGGCAGGAAAGCCACGTACAGAAGTCTGAACATTTCTCATCGTGAACTCTCATTTGTCCAGTCCATCGGCACGCTGATCACAAATATCAAGCTCATTGGAACGACGCTGTTTGAATACTATTGCAAAAACTGGCTCAGACGAAAGGGCAGAATGTGGAGGAGGTTTCGGTGTGTGTGTGTAGGACAGCTGACATCAGTGCCAAATTAAATCTTAACCTGTTCTGGCTCCTTCCACATCCCTCCACCAGCACACTGACGAGGGTGGTGAAATCTGACCAAACAAGCACGTGAATGGCATGGCGATGGGAGGGGCCTTCATTCAACCGTGGATATTGACAGTGGGGCGGACAATACCAACCACGAGCCGCGTCTCGCCGCTTCTACGAGGCTCTGCTGCCACCTCGTGGCTAAACGCGTGGTTTGGTCAATGGGACGAACAATGCAGTCGGCTTAACATAATAGAAATAACTCCGCAAACTCCGGATATGCGTGTCCATACATAATGCATGCATTATAATGATTTACAGTTGTCAGTCCACTACGAGATGGAGGCCTCCCCATTCCGTGTCGATCGTGGAGGGTTTTTTTTTGTTGGGTCATGCCTCACTCTGCTGGTCATTGCAGCTTGGAGGAGGGACCAAAGGAATGGTTCAGATCTCACTCGCCACGTCTTGATATTGCAGCGATCAATGTTGGTTACAAATAACATTTTCCATTAAAAAAACACGACATGTTGGTGAGAAACTGCCTTGAAAAATAATACAGGTTTTTTTTGGGGTTAGATCGAGTAAATATACACGTGTCGTAAAACCCGCAACCACCCAGCACAGCCAATTAGTAAGGTTTGTTACGTAAATATAATATGCCAATCCGTTACTAGTAGAGCACACCGGTGTGTTGGAGAGTAAATCCATAACAATCTCAGTACGACGTTTCGCCATTAATTACAACTCGCGTCATCAGGCGAGATAGTCAGGTCGCGAAAGCCGACGTGTTAAACTGCCTCGAAGACGTTTATCGCCATTGGATGTCAATATATTTGCGATTAACATGGTTGGCTGTGTACGGTGCGAAAGAAGTTCAACATACATACATAAAAAGTCATATACGGGATCACGGCAGCTCTCGTCTCCATCCACAGGCACAGAACTTCGACCAACTTCGAATGCCCAATGCGGCACAGAAGCAAAGTCTCAGCGTATGTTGCTATTTCAGGGCACGCGTCTTCAACTCGTTACACGACGGCGATCATTGCCCACACCCAGGCCGCCAGGCGTTCCTCCCTCGGAGGGCCAAACAGGCGGACAGTGCTGGGAGGAATCCCGCTCTGGACTGTGCGGGCGATGTGGGGAACACTTTCCGGGGCAGTGTTCAATTTGGCTGCGGCGAGAGCTGATGAGTTGGCCGTGCTGCGATTGGAATCGCTTCACCGGCTGCGCTACGCTTCGTGGCGGCGACCCGTTCCTATCGCTCCACATGAAGCTGTGGGTCTTTTCAGACAGCTTCGGCCTCAATTTTGGCTTTCGTAACATGGAACCACGACCGATTTGCAGGAACACCTACGCCAGATTGAATCCGACTGGCACGTCTACGATCAATCCTGAATATAACCACGATCCATTGATGTCAACCCATACGGTTTACCCGAATTTTTGTACAGGACATTTTAGTTTTCAGGTCCATACGACGGTGTACAGCCGTTTCAATAAGGGCAACATGTGTTGTCTGTGTTCCTCCCTTGTGATGGGACTTTGTACGATGAACGTTGAGATTTAAAAGCGCACGAAGTGGCCAATATGGTCTGAATTGGTCTGTAATAAGGTCGGCACTGATAAAGGTGTGACGATCTCACTGATTTCTGTTCAAACTATACGGACAGAATCAGAATCCCATCATCGGTGAACTCATCCGGCTGGCGATGTCTGCGCTGGCCGGGTCACGTCGTGTGCCCAGCCGGATAGAGGGGGCTTCTGGGGCCGGTGCGGGTCACGTCGCGTGTGCCCAGCCGGAGAGAGGGGGCTTCCGGGGCCGGTGCGGGTCACGTCGCGTGTGCCCAGCCGGAGAGAGGGGGCTTCCGGGGCCGGTGCGGGTCACGTCGCGTGTGCCCAGCCGGAGAGAGGGGGCTTCCGGGGCCGGTGCGGGTCACGTCGCGTGTGCCCAGCCGGAGAGAGGGGGCTTCGGGGGCCGGTGCGGGTCACGTCGCGTGTGCCCAGCCGGAGAGAGGGGGCTTCGGGGGCCGGTGCGGGTCACGAGGGTGTGCAGCTGATTGGACTTGCCGAGGACTGCGACCAGCGGTGTCAAAATCGCCCTCTGGACAAGTTGGCGGCAGTCGCCCTCCAGCAACAGCGGGGGGCAGAGCGACGCTCACAACAACGAGCGGAGTGACGGGCGAGTAAAGCGTTGCAAGTTTGGTGCAGTTTAGGGGCCGTCCATAAATGACGTCACGCACCTCGGGGGAGGGGGGGTCAGACATTTGTGACGATGTGTAACGAGGGGGGGGGTTTGAGAAATGTGACGTCACATCAAAATGCGCAGCTTTAAATAAATATAGACAACACGTTCTACTTAAATAGACTTTTTAATAAATGTTTTCTCCTACAACATCAGAGTGCAGCGGCACATTAAATACGCACTACAATGACAATTGTTTAAAGCGATTTGAAGCATGTTTTTTTTCAAAATCGAAACATGGTTCAGGGGGGGGACAAAGCTTTGTGACGTCATATTTGAGGGGGGTCTGACTTTTTGTGACGCCGTGTGACGAGGGGGGGGGGGGTCAAAAATCGTCCAAAATCGCGTGACGTCATTTATGGACAGCCCCTTAGGCTGTATCGTACACTCATCATCTCAATCAGTCAACCCATGGCACCTGGGTCTGTGCCGTGACCTGCCAGAAGTGGGACGTGGCCTCAAAGTGCGTGCACCTAGCCTGGCACAAGCGCCACTTTAAGTGGCGAGTGGTGGCCCGCTGTAGTGTAGAGAAGTCCTGTGTAGAGATTGTGGATAGTTGTTTGTCGAGAGTAGGGTGTGAAAGGCATAGAGAAGTCCATGTAGATTACTTCAGCATCTATATCGTGTGCAGTGTGTAATGTACCCCCTATGCGGTAGTTTGTAAATGAAATTGTGTACACAAACGCGTATGTAGCGAGTGTATATTGTCGTGTTGAAAACGAATTTCCTGCCTAAAATATAAATAAAATTCACTAGCACATAGGATGGACTTTTATTTCTTTTATTTTTGCAATGTCTATAGTGTATTGTGTTACATTTTGAGCATATTTGATTATTGTGTCCCCCCCCCCCCCCCCAATATATTGCTATAAAATAGATTTTTGTTTATACGATTGTAGTCATGGTTGTACTTGAATAATCCCTAATCTCTGCCGTTACAAACAATTAAACAAAAAAGTAGTGTAGTGTGTGTACTATGTAACATGTTATAGTAGTGTAGTAGTATAGTAGTGTATGTAGTGTAGTGTGTATATCGTGTAGTAGTAATGTAGTGTGTGTGTATATCGTGTAGTAGTAGTGTATGTAGTGTAGTGTGTATATCGTGTAGTAGTAGTATAGTAGTGTATGTAGTATGTGTGTACTATGTAACATGTTGTAGTAGTGTAGTAGTAGTAGTGTATGTAGTGTGTGTATATCGTGTAGTAGTAGTAGGGTATGTAGTGTGTGTGTACATCGTGTAGTAGTAGTGTATGTAGTGTGTGTGTGTATATCGTGTAGTAGTAGTATAGTAGTGTATGTAGTATGTGTGTACTATGTAACATGTTGTAGTAGTGTAGTAGTAGTGTATGTAGTGTGTGTGTATATCGTGTAGTAGTAGTATAGTAGTGTATGTAGCAGAGGTGGGACAAAGTCATTGTTATGCAAGTCCAAGTCGAGTCTGAAGTCATCAAATTCATGACTCGAGTCTGACTCGAGTCCAAGTCACATGACTCGAGTCCACACCTCTGGTATGTAGTATGTGTGTACTATGTAACATGTTGTAGTAGTGTAGTAGTAGTGTATGTAGTGTGTGTGTATATCGCCAGCGAGGGGTGCGGGGCCTGCGAGCGCCGTGCAGAGTCGAAGCCGCCCGCGGAAGATGCCCAACAGGGGCAAGAAGGAGGAAGCAGGTGGCGAGTCGCGCCGACAACGCCGCCCGCCCGCCACGGCCGCTCTGTCGCCGTCTCTCGAGGGGAGGGGAGGGGGGTCCTCTCACCGCCAATCCCGCGGGGTTGGCGGTGGGTGGTGTTGGGGCGGGGGGAGCGACCGCGGCTGCTCCCCGGGGCCCCGGGGCTTGTCCCGCGCGGGGCCTGCCCGGCCAGGCCGCAGCCGCCGCTGCATCCCCAGCGCGCACGGGCGGCCGCGCGCGCTCCCCATTGGCTCAGCGCGCGCTCTCCCCATTGGCTCAGTGCGCGCGCTCCCATTGGCTCAGCGCGCGCTCTCCCCATTGGCTCAGTGCGCGCGCTCCCATTGGCTCAGCGCGCGCTCTCCCCATTGGCTCAGTGCGCGCGCTCCCATTGGCTCAGCGCGCGCGCTCCGCCAATGGGATCGCGACCCGCGCGGGGCGCGTGCGCGGCTCGGGCCAATGGGAGCTCGGCGCTGGCGACGCTCGGCCTCGTGCGCTCTGCGAATTGTGGAGCGGTGCCCCCCCCACCACCACACCCCCCCCCACTACCCCCCCCCCACTACCCCACCCCACCCCCCACTACCCCCCCACCATCACCCCCCCACCACCACACCCCCCCACTACCCCCCCACTACCCCACCCCCCACTATCCCCCTACACCCCCCCACTACCCACCCCCCTTCCCACTACCCCCCCCCACTACCCCACTACCCCCTCCCCCACCACCCACCCCCACTACCCCCACCACCACTCAGTCACTGCCCTCTTCTCATTGCCGTCGCTGCTGCCGCCGCCGCCGCTTTGTAAACACATGGCGAGGTCCGGGCTCTGACCGCCGCGGATCAAGAGCCCGGCGGCCGCGGGGGAGGAGGGAGGAGGGGGGTGGCTCCTTGGAGGCCGCGGCGGCCCCTGCGGTGGGGAGCGAGGAGCAGCAGCAGCAGGAGGGGAGCGAGGAGGCGTCCACGCCATGGTGCGGGCGAGTGGCTGCCGTGGCCATGGCCATTGTTGCGGCCTTTGTGTTGCTGCAGTCTGCGCCTCGAGTGCGCCCCTCTCACATCGCCGCCGCCGCTGCTGCTGCTGTTGTTGTTGTCGTCGTGGTTGTCGTCGTCGTGGTCGTCCGCTAATCTCGCTGATGGTGGCACGAAGGCTCGAGGCGGCTCGCAGGCCGCGCTATTGTCCCGCACTGTACACGCGGCGGCGGGGCCCCGCGCAAACACCGTGGGGCTCGCTTGCTGATCGCGCGGTCTTATTCATTCCGTGGGATGTGTCGTGGTAGAAATGTGTTCTAATGTGTCACGATGCACCGCGTTCAGTACTGTGTGCTGTGTACAGTACTGAGCTGCTGTATTTTCTTTATGTTGTGCGTTGAAAAACAACAACTTTACCTCGGGGATCTTTACACGCCTACTAATCATAGCTGAATACTGGGAGGGGGGGTTAATTGCACGGTTTTTATAAACATTTGTTATTGCACATCAACAACACGAAGCAGTGTGCGTGTCTCGTACATTGCAATTAATGTCGCTATTGTGCACCATATATGGTTGCTTGGCACTAATGAAAACATTGTTTAAGTGTGTGTGTTCGTACACGAGAAGGAAAGTGTGAAGGTATTACAGGATGTATATACATCATTAAATGATGGTTTTATACATCCACATTAACACAATACTGTGTTAATGTGGATGGCACTACACAGTGAAATTGTGTTAATGTTCGTTTAGTACACAGTACTGCGTTAATGTGGATGGCACTACACAGTGAAAGTGTGTTAATGTATGTTTAGTACACTACTGCGTTGATGTGTCCGACTGACTGTGTGTTAATGCACGTGTAGTGCGCACGGTATTGTTGTGTGAATGTGATGTGTGCACACGTGGACCAGTGGCTGTGCTGCAGCTCACCCCGTGTCTGTCTCTGCGGCTGGGTTGGCAGACCGAGCGATGTTGTTATCAATTATTTTTGTTAGCTGTTATGAAACATTTAATTCTGAGAGAGAGAGGGAAAAAAACTGCTATTCAGCAAAGTTGTGCCTCTGTTCAACACCATTTCTGGTCGCTAATTACAGCCCCCCCAAACACAGCTGATGGCTTCAGTCTCAGGTCATCGTGGTGATCGCTTTACGAGAATCGTCGGTGTTGTGTGTGTGATCGAGTCTGGCTCACGGCGTTACATTGCGAGTGATGGCAGCAGTGTGTTTCGTTCGATTGAAAACAAAATGCCACAGCCGAGGTCTGTTATCCCACGACGAGATGGCTTCGGTAGTTTTATCGTGGGCGCCAGTGATTGACTACTTAGACGGTCCTTAGTAAAGCACTCTAGTGAGTGCTCGTGTCCCTTGTGTATGCGTGGAATGTTTTACAGAACAATGATGTGACCCTTAACGTCAGAGCTTGGCGAAACTTAATACCAGTTATCTACTCGTGGAAGCCTCATGAATGTTATATAGACAATTACTCTAAGCGCTTGTGTGTGTTTTGAATGCGGTGAATGGGGGGTGCTAGTAAAAGCTGAGTTAAAAGTACACCGCTTTGAGTTCAGTTCCTGGCCACGGCTAACATCAGTGGGCGAACGATATGTGAATCGGCCGTGGGTTCACCCACCCCTTTCACCAACCCGCTACCACCCAGCGTGGAGTATATTAGTCAAACAACCCCAGTGACCGTCACGCAGTGGAGAGGCCTTCAGCGGCAGATTGACAAAGGACAGTGAATTGTTGGGTTATTAAATCACAGGATCGTGAAAGGTGGTTGTTGGGTTAGGGAGGCCTCCATCCAGCTAGAGAGTGATTCATGGCTGATGGGCCAGGGCTGTGGGAACGAGAGGCCGTGGGATACATCCGGTCTGAAGGTTAATTTCTTGTTTTAAATAATTGGTGTCACAATTAGAATTAGAAAGAGGGCCCCTCTGCGAATTTAAAATGAAGCGAATCACTTAACACGCACGTCTTAATTACATCTTCGTGTTGGGCATATTCCCTTTACAGGCAAGTGAAGTGCAATGGCTGGGGGTGAGGTCAGGTGGGGGTAGAATGGGAGTGGTGAACTTTCAGCACGGCTTCAGTGAGTCCTGCAGTATATATACACACACGTACATCCATCTACCGTGTATCTTGTTTATTTTTCACCCCATGTAGATAATAAATACATATTTCACATTTATAACCAGCTCTCATTTAATCTCCATTCTGAATGCTTGTCTCATCTTATACCTGTGCCTTTTGTGAATATATCTGCTATTATGACTGATCTCCCCTATTAGCTAACCTAGCTATTATGCATTCATCTGTCATAATATATATCAAGTGACAGTACGTAATGTGGGTTCTCTTTACAGCCTGTAGCTTTAGGCATGGACGTCAAACTGGCCCTCGGTGGAAAAGATGTTGGGACCTCTGGTTGCAACTCTTGTGTTATGCAATTTAACACTGTTCAGCAGCATAAAAAAAGTGAAAATGCATTTTAGTCAGGCTCCATGGTGCAGTCTCCAACTCTGATTAACCCTTTCCCCGGCCTCTGTGTGTGTGTGTTGTGCAGAAGGGCCATTGCCCATAACATCATCGAGCACACAGTCTTCCTTTTCAGACCACAGTGTTATTGACGAATGGGAGTTTCGGATTTTCGGTGTGTTAAATTGATACCTGCCAAACTCTGACCGTCGCCTGATTGTGGGTTTACTCTCCAACAATCAACCGGTTAGTGCTGAACTAGTTACGAAATGGAACGTTTTGTTTACGTGACAAGCCTTACTAATTGGCTGTGTCGAGTGGTGGCGGGTTTAACGACACATTTATATTCACGCGATGTAACCCAAAAACCTCTTATGGCCCTGCCAAGTGTTAACTGCACTACAATTGCAGTGCCTAGTGTTTACTGCACAGTGTAAAAGTGAACGGTTTCTAAGCAGTACGTGTGATGAGGCAAATAGAATGATTCCGGAGGGTGCCGTTCCACAATTGAGGCGTTTGATTTCTGTGCAAAACCCTGGGAGAATGGGACTCCCCCTTGTACGCTGGTCCCTCTCCTTTGGTGATGTTCCATCTGGCAGCTTTCCGTGTTGTCATCCTGTGAAGGACATTGGTTACCTCTGCAGGTGGGACAATCTGGAACATCAACAGAAAGCGCGTTTGCTTCCTGGTGTACTGTATATGCATTGTTTTTGTTGTAAAGATCTCTGCATACATTTCCTGCATGAGGTTTATGACCGTTGCCATCACGTGATATGGGTTCATTTAGCTCTCCAAGGGGAGAGTTTCTTATCATTTATCAATCATCGACTTCCGTTTTGCTGCTCACGCACCCATTGCGTGTTGTTTAGTCTTTCCTCGTTGGTAATCGTTTTACAGAGTTGTGTGTGTTCTGTTTTTTGACATTTCTATCCCGTTTTCAACTCACATTTTCTCACCTTCACTTGAACCGTCTATTACAATGTTCGTTCTCGTGGTCATGTATCTGCTATAAAAACGACGGGCCATTGCCTGAAATGTCACCTAATGAGATATATACACATCCTTTTAAGGTAGCATGTGTTTATGATAAATATTTTTTTTGTCCATTTATTCAAAGTGGTGACATCGACTTAACCATTTAACTTTTCTAGGTATTTGAATCCATTGCTTAGAACCAGTGTAAATCACATTGCTGTACATCCTCAACCATAACTTTGATGTTGCCTTGTTCTTATCTGGCAATATTAATCTCTCGCATCTCACCAGCCTTCTTGTATTGAACTTGCTGTCGATCGAGACATCTCTGACAGTCTGTGAGAATCGAGTCTTCCATTTCTGAAGTCTTTGGGCACCTCCATGTCCATCTTTATTAGAAGTGTTCATTACCTTAATGTCCCTCCTGCTTGTTGGGAACTCTAGTAGATGTTAGCTTTCCACATTTCTTGATCAAGTATACCAAGCATCCTCTCATATCTGTACCTTTTACCTAGCTATGCATTGAGTTTATGCTCATTGGATTGTTATACGGATGGTCCCATTTAGGCAGCAGCCCAGATGTTTTACAAGCGAAGTCTGTGGTGCCGTGTGCACGTCAACAATACAAACTAACGTATCAATATCGCAGAGTACGAGAACAGGGTCCTTAATGAATATTGCACAACTAACAAACGAGGAGAGATGCGGGTCGTGCTCGCTCCTGGAAAATCCGAGTTGAAGCTAATCTTATTTCCTCATGAGAAACAAATGTAAATAGGGGAGGTTAGGTTCCTGAGAAGTTTTCCGTCGTGCTTAAGAATACTGGGCGACGACCCTGATGCTGGCCCAGGACACAGTTTGGTTAACGCTCACTGGTGACGGTTGTGGAGCTCGCTTGAGGTGGAGTGAGGTGTTGAAGTGTCTGTGCTCGCCGCCTCGCCCATCGTTAAAATGTTGTGCAGGTTGCTGCGGTGCTTAAACCTCTCAAACCACCCTCGAATGGCTGTGAACGTCACCTCTTGGTTTGATTCACCACCCCTCAGCCTTGTAAGTCCTCAAAAATATGCTGTGCCTTTGCCTGGATCACCTGTAAACTGAAAGGAATGTGGCACTGATTTTGATCTTCAATCCACACTGATAACAGGCGCTCCATATTTCTGCATGCTTCTTGAGCAGTTCACTCTTGAGCGGTTCACTCCAGCAGCACTTAAAGGTATTCCGGACTGTGCATTGCTTCTGGTAATCCTGACACTCGTGGCAGACCAAGCACAGTGGCAATGTCCACAGCTCTATCTCCTGCTGAAAAACGCCAGAACTATTCTTATTTGATTTGTAGTGTGATCACCTTCCTACATTTATTGACGCTTGAAGAAAAGAATCACTTCTTGGTCTTTTAGCACTTATGTTGGTATTGTATCATATCGCTCAGCCGCGCAGCTCAAGAAAGTAATTTGGCGTTAAGCGAGGGCTTGCTGTACTGTATGCCTGCATAGAGATACACTGTGCAGGGAGGGAGCATTGCCTTGCAACGTCTGTGCCGATCAGCCGCTGACAGAGGGATAACACACGACGTTAAACGTTTACGTGGGTAGTAATTAACCGTAAACTTTGTAGCGAAACAACATTGAACGGACCGATATTAAGCGAGGATCGCCTGTGTTTGACAGTCGTAAAGAGAACACACGTGAATCAAAACAAAAACCGTGCAAATATAATGACAGCAAGAGGCACCAGCAAAGGTTAGAAACAGGTGGAAACAAGCTTTATGCTTTAGGCTAATGCTGAAAAAAACTCGTGAATCCACAGAGACGGTGCGAGCATGTGGGAGCAAGATGCGCCAGATAAACTTGAGGCAGAGGTAAAAGTGAGCCCTCTGTTTTGGCCTAATAGGAACATAAAGAGGGGGGGTTAAAGGAGGGGGAACCAAGCTGTAGATGAGCGGCAAGGATATTCCAGAAACGCGGAGCAGCAATGCTGATTTTTCTAACCAAACAAAGTTTTAACAAATGGAAGGCACCTCTTTTAAAAGTGGCCCTTAAGGTAATTGGTGGGTTTATTTAAGAGTTTAAGTGGAACTTTAGGATGCGGACAGCCCAGTGATGGTCTCTCCAGATATCCGGGGGGGGGGGGCAGTGGATTTGAGTTGATGTACAGGTTGCAATGATGAGTTTTATAGGGGACATCAATGGCAACATTGAGAGAAAAGTGGTATCATGGAATGATACCTTTTAAGGTAGATAGTGTCACAATAATCAAATATGGGCTTTAATATGTTCAGACGGAGTCGAGGTGGAGTACAGCGTTTGTTTCTGTGTAGGATTCCAATTTTGTTTTTGCTCTGATTGGCCATGTGGGCAATATGGGTCTTGAAAGGCAGCTTCGAGTCCAGAGTCACGACGATATCCACAGGTGGTGGGGCAAATGTGGGGCAGCCAGAGAATATCATAACTTTGGTCTGTTTAACATTGTGGACCAATTATTTTAGGACATTGAGTTGAAGTTAAAGATTATCAAAGTCTTGTATGACACGCTGTTGTAACTCATCCATGGAGTTCCCAGAGGCCATTGGGGTGGTGTCATCGGCAAAACGGTTAATGTCAACGTGCGGATTAGAGGTGTCTTAGGTGGTTGACGTATTTGTGGCGTTGCAGTGCGCTTCGACCTCGTGCGGGAATCGAATGCATGATTTGGTGATGCTGCTGCTGCGTTCGCAGTGGGGCACAATTAGTGAGGTATAAAACATTCGTCAATAACACGGTCTTAAAATGAAAAATATACAGCCTAAAATATGACGTTTCATAGCACATCCAGGGAGAAGGGTCATTACCTGAAACATCGCCTATTATATTTTTACGGCAGCGTTATTGATTAATGTGAGTTTTTAGAAGATGGTGTATCTATTGATACATTTGGTCTACTTTCTGCTTTTACTTCATTCTGTACTATGAAATCTTCTATTTACCATATACCGCATGTGCACAGGTGTATATGAATATGCGTACAAACAATGCATGAAGTTCATGTGCATAGGTTTTGAAAGCAACGTGGTTTTTAATATGTGACATGGATCAGAAATGTGGATAAGAACAAAGAACATAGAACAGAGGCTGAAAGTGCAATGTAGTGGAGCAGAGATGCATAATAGGGATTATCCCGAGAGACGTGAAGGTGAACACGTGAATCGGAGGGCAAACATTCTAAATATCATATAGGCAGCCCTCGCTTAGCACTCAAGATGCGTTCCTGGAGAAGTGAATGCTAATCGAATCGGCACTAAAAGGGGTCCTTATACCATTGCATATATGGGGATGCGTTCCCGACAGCGTTAATTATTTTGTATGAGCAATATACGAGGGCTTTTGGGTTTCTGTAATAGCGCTAAAAATGCAGATGGTAAACATGTAATTAATAAAAAAGTATAATTTGTTATGGCATCAATAAATATTATGTACTCTACTCAGGAGTACATTCTACTGTAGCCTTCATACCAGGCAGCGGTAGGAGATGAGGTTGTGGGAGCAGCTGCTGCTGCTGCGCTCCCAACCCGCATCAATCTCAGAGAAGAGCTCCAGGACTTCCCTGATGGTCTGAGTGATGGCCTCCAGCTACATTTTTGTGGCGAGGTTTCTTTCAGGTAGAGCCTGGGACTATCCTGGTCTCTTGAATTCTCACCTGCCTAATTGTGCTGTAGTAACACTGAAAAGAAAAATCTATTTTTTAGTTTGTAATCGTGACCATGAATTGTGGCGATTGAATTGCGGGGTGGGTGGTCGGTTGCTGATTGGCTCCGTGTACGGCGTTCTCATTGGCTGAACGAATGTAACAAAGTTGGTGACCGGTGCATTTCCTCGCCCGCTGCCGATGTTCGTTCTTGCTCCTAACACTTTTGAGTGTAAGAATTCCATAGAATTGCAGTGACGACATCAGCTGATGTGCATCAGCAAGATGGGTTGTTGTGAGGAACGACAAGCAATGTGGCAGCCTCGGGAGCCCTTCATGGAACTCGCGAGACAATGACTGGTGATATATACCACACAATGCAAATGTGCATCAATGTGTTATTTCGAGTGTACTCTGTGAACTACAAACGTGTATCTGTGTTTACGTGTGTGCGAATCCCCAAGCGTAATTATTTGGCGCCGCGGTGGCGAGATGTTAACTCCCTCACCTTGTACGCAGGAGGTCGTGGGTTCAATCTCGACCCTGACGCTTGTATATTTGGAGTTTGCATGTTCTCCCCGTGGTCGCAGTGAATTTTTCTCCATGCCCTTCAGTTTTTCCCTCCACATTTGTAAACATGAGTTTAGAGTATTGGCTGCCATAAATGTGTGGCCAAGTCACTTCTGAAAAAGAGCTCCATAGCTCAGTGGGCCTTACCTGGGGAGTCCATTGAACCCCTCATCCAGAATTGCTCATATTACAGCTTAGTGGGAAGTCACACGTTGTCATCCCCCACTACAGGAATGTAGAATTTCCACCACTGGCTTAAAGCTGCCGACAGAGATGAACATTTCCGCGTGCGCTTGTGAGCATCAAGACACGTTGGGTTTTTGAACGCACAGAACAGCTCCCCAGTTGTGCATTCGTGGCAGGCGTGGTGTGAGGTGAAGAAGCATGCCTTCTGTAACTCGTTGGTCAGCAGAGCCTCACATGGTCACGCCAGGGAAAGACATCACGGAACTTCTGCAAGAGTCGATTAGTTCGGCCTCCTCACCCGCAACTAACACTTGCCTCCTTTATTCTCTGTAAAGAGTGGGTGGTCACATGTCATCCAATAAAGTGTTGGTGAAGTGAACATTTTAATTTTAAATGTTTTAATGCATAGGATGAGTTAGTAATGTCGTTAGAGTGCGCGACTCTTCACAATGAGCCAGATGGTCGTGACGCTTGCCTCTACATCAGCACTGTGGAGGCCAGGGTTGGTGGCTCACTCTGCTTGTGGAACTCCTTCCCACGGGCATCGGTACCTTACCCTTTCTTGCTAGGAGAAGGCGGTACACAAAACATGGACCCCACCTGTTTCGTCTGCATGGGATAGAGTGTTGCCCCCTCGCACGCTTGGGTTTTCTCAAGCTGCTCTGGTTTCATTAACCTTTTCCCGTTCCGAGACAACCTCAAATTACGGGGCAGGTCCTGATCACCGCTCAATCTCGGACAGCGCCAGCAGTTTGGCATTAATTTTATTTACCGAGGAATAGCGCCGTTAAACATATTGCACTCACTGCAGAGAACCGTAGCAACACGACTGCACTCTACGATAGCTGGTGCCAAACTGTGCCACACATCCTCCTGCATGGCCTTGTGGGAGCCTCCATGCCGATAAACTTATTTTATCTTACAGTTCTGTTCCGATTGCATCCTGATGTCGTACACGTACATCGTCGGAACAGAATCTAAAGAGATACTGATGACATACATGTACGTCATCGGAATGGGAAAGGGTTAATTGACTGCTAATAGCAACACCTTGATATATAGAGGGTCACAGAGGTTCGGGGGGGGGGGGCGATTTCGTGCCGGCTCACTTCCTGGTTGTCGTTCCCGCTCGTTTGTGGTTCCTTGCGCCTTCATAGTTCTCGCTCTTCGAGAGTGAGCAAACACTGTGTGTTCGTGTTACAGGAATGCATTATTATACGTCTTGCAATCAGCAACATGTGAGTTCAAATCCCACCGAGGGGTTTACTAAACCCATCATCCTCTAGGTTTTATATGGTTTGCACTTGTTATCCGATATATGAAATTGAACACCAAAATATGGATTTGGCTGAATTTAATTGAAGCCAGATTTGCACGTAATGCTTCTTGTGTGGTCACAAATGGCTGTGTGGCTACGACTGCCGATGTAGCGATTCTTCTGTTCAAATTGATTCTTACGCTCGTGATACATCCATCCAATAGTGCACTTACAATTAATTATTGACGTCACATTGCACTTGTGACTGGTGGTTGGACTGTACGTGTCACTCTAAAAAACACACATTCACATTCTTAGTGGAGATATTACTTGGATTTAGCACCTTTCAAAACCTCCAGAGACAATCTTCTATATGCATAGGTTCAGAAACAAAAGTTAAAACATGTCGTCGTCGTCCCTCCCCCCCCAAATATGGGGAGGAGAAATTGTATATTGTTGGTTATGCAGCGACTGATGTTGAAATTGGATATTGTTGGTTATTCAGCGACTGATGTTGAAATTCCAAAAAGTTTTCCCTTTGACCTGCGAATGATGCTTCCGTTCTACCAATTTCAATAGCTCGGTAGTACGACACATGCCCCATTTATAAATCATACAACAGACAGACATGTTTTGTGTACAGTTATACCCCGATTTACGTCTCCCCCTTTGGCACCGCTTTGTAAACACGTCGCTTTGTTATTGACGCCGCTCCTCGATTTGCGTCTTGAGAAGTATCATCATCTGTCCCATCTCGTATCTGTCGCCTCTCAGCCTTGGCCTCTACCTACCCTGTAGACGAACTACTTTGCATTCCACATTAACAAATGTACTGTAGAGTGCAATATATTATTGAAGTACGGTATTTTGGTATTTTTATAGGATATTGAATCTTATCGTATCCTGTATAATGTGTGTTAAAGTTTACTGCTGTACACTGGTGTGTAATTGTTTGTAATTCAATGTAACGTGAGCACGTCTATGATGAACACATGGCATGGCTTCACCGTACCCGCCGCTGTCTTTGTTTAGCTCTCGGCAGCGTGCAGACGATGTTTGCTTTGATTGACGTCGTTTCGATATTCGTCGCCGCAACTTTCAGGAACACATCCCCGACATAAACCGGGGTATTACTGTATCTCGTTTTTCGCAGCTCTTGCATTGCCGAACAATATTGTGTGTTTTTCTCATTATCTTAGCATAACAGTGATTGTTTTATTGTAAATTAAATCCCCTGCCATGCTATCACGGCTAGCAGACCTCGATGTGTTTAGCTCCTGAGCATATTACCACATGCAAGGATCACTATGGGGTGAATGAACACTCTCAATGTAATGCATTACCACACATTTCAATAGTCTTGCCTCAATTTAATGAACTTTTAATTCATCATTACTACACCTCTTTACCCAGGAAATCCTAAATTAACAGCCCCCGCGAGATGTTAACTACCTCGCCTGGTATGCAGGAGGCAATGGATTCAATCCCGACCCTGATGCCTGTATATTTGGAGTTTGCATGCGTCTCTCCCCATGGTCCCGTGGATTTTTCTCCAGGTGCTCAGGTTTTCCCTCCACATTTAGAAACAACATACATTCAGGGTATTTGGCTGCTATAAATTTCCACATAAGCCACTTAATTGGGCTATCATTTGTGGCCAGGTCGCTTCTGAAAAGAGCTATATAGCTCAGTGGGCTTCACCTGGTAAAATAAAAAATACTTTAGATAGTTTAGTGTCCTGCCAAGTCTTTTCACAGCTGGGAGCAACATTGCTTTGTGTAATCCCAATTGAGTAATTTGCAGGTAGTGTTTTGGCATTGAAATGTTTTGGCCAATACCATTTTTTTGCGATGGGAGGAAACTGGAGCACTGGGAAGAAATCCATGCAGAACAGGGGGAGAACACACACACTCACTCACACACACACACTCACTCTCACACTCACTCACACACTCACTCACACACTCTCACACACACTCTCACACACTCACTCACACACTCACACACACTCTCACACACTCACTCACACACTCACTCACACACACTCACACACACTCACACACACTCACTCTCACACTCACTCACTCACACACACACTCTCACACACTCACTCTCACACACTCACTCACACACTCACTCACACACTCACTCACACACTCACTCACACACACTCACTCACACACTCACACACACACTCACACAAACACTCAGACACATACTCACACAAACACTCAGACACACACTCAGACACACACTCACTCACACACTCACTCTCACACACACTCACACACTCACTCTCACACTCACTTACACACACACTTTCACACACACTCACTCACACACACTCACACACACTCACACACACTCACACACTCACTCACACACTCACACTCACTCACACACTCACACAAACACTCAGACACACACTCACACACTCACACACACACTCACACACTCACACACACTCACACACACTCACACACTCACACACAACAACAACCGCCATTCGCCACTAAGTGGCGGTGACGTCACCACGATGCTTGTGCCAGGCCATGTGCACCTTGAGGCCACGTGAAGTGTCGAATGCCCGCTGGCAGGAAGTCACGGTGCAGACCCAGGTGCTATGGGTCGACTGACCGAGATGATCGAGATGACTGGCTGATGCACCACCTGTGCCCCCTACTGTACCAACTTGCTGTGCTTTAGCCACCCGGCACTCCGCTCGTTGTTGTGAGCATCGCTTCTCCGCCCTCCGTTGTTGTTGGAGGGCGACTGCCTCCAACTGCCCAGTAGCGTCCTTCACGAGCCTCCTCCACAGAGGCCGATCTTGACACCGCTGGTACCAGTCATCGGCAAGTCCACTCAGCTCCACGTCCTCCTGTACCACATCACTCCATCTCTTCTCTAGCCCGTGCCGCGCCCGTTTAGCCCCCTCGATCTGGCCGAACAAAAGCTGTTTAGGCATGTGGTGGCTGGGCATGCAGGGCTACATGACCCAGCCAACGCAGCCTTGCCTGCCGGAGGAGCTCACCGATGGGACTTTGCCCAGATCTTTCAAGGATTTGTGAGCTCCTCACACAATCCAGCCTGGTTAAACCCAGGATGGATCGTAGGCAGGCCAGTCTAAATGTTTCCAACCGGCGAAGACTCACACACACTCCAAAGAGAAAGGCACCTGAGCTGGGCATTCAACCCAGTCTCTTCTTGCTGTGAGGCAGGAGTGTTGCCACTGCACTACCCTGAATCCTATCCATATAAAAATTTGCATACTATTATTTTCATACATCTTTCACAACAGTGATTTCTCTCTAATACCATCTCTATTATCTGTTTTCTCTTTTGTTCTTTCTCTCCATCTCTCTCCCTGTCTGTGGCAGGAGCCTGCGAAAGCCTCTAAGGATGGGAAAAAGTCAGCGAAAGAAGCTCCCGAGAACACAGATGAGGTGAGTCCCCCCGAGCCCGAGACCCGGTCACCGGCATTCCGCCCAGTCTCGCAAGCTAAGCAAGGGTTTGAGCCTAGGATAAGTGCTTGGATGGGTGATCGCAATGCACAACCGGGCGCTGTCACCTGTGGGCCTAGCGTGGTTACGTTGTGGAGGCAGCAGATAGCGGCGACACAGTGAAATACACCGTTGTGCTGTACTTCTATTCCCCCGTCGTGTGCTTCCAGTCTTCACCGACACATAATTACCGACTGGCGTGGCCAAGTGCGGGCAAAGAAGCTGCACGATCAACATGTCGTGGCGAGGCCTCATCCAGCAGTGGATTGACACGGGGGCGTTGTACCTCGTTACACACCCCTCACTCGAATTAATGAATGCCGAGTTTAATTTGAACGATCGCTTCAAGTGGCGGGCAATCTGCGAGACAAGACTGAGGCACTGTGATGAGACAACGGTTCTTTATTGGGTTAGAGGCGAGGGGGTTTGCCATCGCGTGAGAAGATGGTTGCATTGGGTCAAAACAAATTATCCCTTCCTATGTGACTTGAGGATTTTGTGTCGTATGAGATGAGGGCCGCTTAATGGACGAGGACTCGACGTGTTGACAGCGTTTTTGGCAAATGTGAGTTAGTTATTAAGTGTGCTTGTGTACCAATGCCAAAGCAGCATCACAAAATAATGTTTCGTTCAAAAATTAGAGCAGCATTTGGTAATGGGGATGAGGTAGCTTCTGTATTAGTTTGGTCAAATGTTCTGCTGTGAGACAAGGGACCTGTATTGGATGAGTCAAGGTTTCACTGTTCAATGTCAACAAGGCTTTCTATTGTATGAGATTAAGGGTCTTTATGGATAACAAATATAAATTAAAAACAATTAACACATTTATAGTAAGCTGATGGTATAAACTTTTTCCCTTTTTCAGAGTAGAGGGGAGAGGCATTGACTCTGTTAGGGTTGGAGATCACACTGGTGCCTTGAAAAAATAGTACTTGGTTCATGAGCAGTCATGAGTTTCTTTTGCTGATGTGAGGCTTCTATATGAAATGACACGAGGTAGATCGGCTCTATTGGATGAGATGAGGTTTCTGTATGGGATGAGATGAGGGTTCTGTATGGGATGAGATGAGGGTTCTGTATGGGATGAGATGAGGGTTCTGTATGGGATGAGATGAGGGTTCTGTATGGGATGAGATGAGGGTTCTGTATAGGATGAGATGAGGGTTCTGTATGGGATGAGATGAGGGTTCTGTATAGGATGAGAGAGGGTTCTGTATGGGATGAGACCAGGGTTCTGTATGGGATAAGGGTTCTGTATGGGATGAGAGGAGGGTTCTGTATGGGATGAGACCAGGGTTCTGTATGGGACAAGGGTTCTGTATGGGATGAGAGGAGGGTTCTGTATGGGATGAGACCAGGGTTCATGTATGGGATAAGGGTTCTGTATGGGATGAGAGGAGGGTTCTGTATAGGATGAGATGAGGGTTCTTTATGGGATGAGATGAGGGTTCTGTATGGGATGAGATGAGGGTTCTTTATGGGATGAGATGAGGGTTCTGTATGGGATGAGATGAGGGTTCTGTATGGGATGAGATGAGGGTTCTGTATGGGATGAGACCAGGGTTCTGTATGGGATAAGGGTTCTGTATGGGATGAGAGGAGGGTTCTGTATGGGATGAGACCAGGGTTCTGTATGGGATGAGAGGAGGGTTCTGTATAGGATGAGATGAGAGTTCTTTATGGGATGAGATGAGGGTTCTGTATGGGATGAGAGAGGGTTCTGTATGGGATGAGATGAGGGTTCTTTATGGGATGAGAGGAGGGTTCTGTATGGGATGAGATGAGGGTTCTGTATGGGATGAGATGAGGGTTCTTTATGGGATGAGAGAGGGCTCTGTATGGGATGAGACGAGGGTTCTGTATGGGATGAGAGCAGGGTTCTGTATGGGATGAGATGAGGGTTCTGTATGGGATGAGATGAGGGTTCTGTATGGGATGAGAGCAGGGTTCTGTATGGGATGAGAGGAGGGTTCTGTATGGGATGAGAGAGGGTTCTGTATGGGATGAGAGGAGGGTTCTGTATGGGATGAGATGAGGGTTCTTTATGGGATGAGAGGAGGGTTCTGTATGGGATGAGATGAGGGTTCTGTATGGGATGAGATGAGGGTTCTTTATGGGATGAGATGAGGGTTCTTTATGGGATGAGATGAGGGTTCTGTATGGGATGAGAGAGGGCTCTGTATGGGATGAGACGAGGGTTCTGTATGGGATGAGAGCAGGGTTCTGTATGGGATGAGAGGAGGGTTCTGTATGGGATGAGACCAGGGTTCTGTATGGGATAAGGGTTCTGTATGGGATGAGAGGAGGGTTCTGTATGGGATGAGACCAGGGTTCTGTATGGGACAAGGGTTCTGTATGGGATGAGAGGATGGTTCTGTATGGGATGAGACCAGGGTTCTGTATGGGACAAGGGTTCTGTATGGGATGAGAGGAGGGTTCTGTATGGGATGAGACCAGGGTTCTGTATGGGATAAGGGTTCTGTATGGGATGAGAGAGGGTTCTGTATGGGATGAGATGAGGATTATTTATGGGATGAGAGGAGGGTTCTGTATGGGATGAGATGAGGGTTCTGTATAGGATGAGATGAGGGTTCTGTATGGGATGAGACCAGGGTTCTGTATGGGATAAGGGTTCTGTATGGGATGAGAGGAGGGTTCTGTATGGGATGAGACCAGGGTTCTGTATGGGATAAGGGTTATGTATGGGATGAGAGGAGGGTTCTGTATAGGATGAGATGAGGGTTCTTTATGGGATGAGATGAGGGTTCTGTATGGGATGAGATGAGGGTTCTTTATGGGATGAGATGAGGGTTCTGTATGGGATGAGAGAGGGTTCTGTATGGGATGAGATGAGGGTTCTTTATGGGATGAGAGGAGGGTTCTGTATGGGATGAGATGAGGGTTCTGTATGGGATGAGATGAGGGTTCTGTATGGGATGAGATGAGGGTTCTGTATGGGATGAGAGAGGGCTCTGTATGGGATGAGACGAGGTTTCTGTATGGGATGAGAGCAGGGTTCTGTATGGGATGAGAGGAGGGTTCTGTATAGGATGAGAGGAGGGTTCTGTATGGGATGAGATGAGGGTTCTGTATGGGATGAGATGAGGGTTCTGTATGGGATGAGATGAGAGTTCTGTATGGGATGAGAGAGGGTTCTGTATGGGATCAGATGAGGGTTCTGTATGGGATGAGATGAGGGTTCTGTATGGGATGAGATGAGGGTTCTGTATGGGATGAGAGAGGGTTCTGTTTGGGATTAGACAACCTGCAACCTTCAACGTAAGCACATTAGTTCGTGATGCTGCTGCTTTGACACAATTAACAGACTCCAAACATTCGTCATTGACTCTGGCCTTGAAAGAAAGAATATAATCCGCAATATTTCTGGCAGTGGCCCTTCTCATCGCACATAACTGAAGCAAATGTTTAGGTGCTACGAAGAAGGACCATTGCCCAAAACATCACCTCGTATATATTTATTTTTAAGCGACAATGTGACTTTGTGTTTGGGTTGTGATCAAACAGTCGCTTCAGCGGCTTCAAACGCAACGCGTGATCCAGCAAGGCAGCGAGTGAAGTCTTCGCCCTGTGCCAGGGGCTCGGGGTGGCTGCCTTTGGAAATTCTTGGCCTTGTTTTTAGTTTACACCTCGCCAGCCTCCATATAACCACGAGAAGGACCCGCGCTGTACACACGCACGCACGGCCGGTGATGGCGGTATCGTTGCAAACACGTGCCGTTCACCGTGCGGTTAGCGACGCCTATCAAACTTTCTGACCGTTGTGACAGACGAGAGAACGTTGCGATTATAAAGCAGAGCGGCCAACGGAGAGGACCTTCCTGAGAGTGACCACCGAATAGACGGGGCCAGGTGGATGTGACATCACTGGATCGTTACACATGGTTGGCGTTGTGCGGCCTTCATTTACAGCAACGGATAGACAATGATGGTGATGATGATGGCTCCGGGTTGCCATCAGAGATGAGTGGCTCTTGTATGTATATACGTATGTTGAACGTCTTTCACACCGTACGTAGCCAGCCATGGAAGTGCGGGGAAAGGACAACAAACTAAACAAAAAAAAACTGTTCTTAAAGAAATGAAATTTAAATTCCTATTTAAAAGTGCAGAGTGTCGCGGTTGGTGCACTGCGCAAGAGAACCTGGTGACCCGAGTTCGATTCCCGCTCACGGCCAACACCAGTGACGATTAATTATCTTAACCAGTTATTGGCCTCTCCGAGGTCGACTCCGCCTCAAATGAGTACCTCGTGCGGTGTGTAAACATCGCCACTAGGGAGACAAAGGTGGCCGGGTGTGGTGTTGGCCACCCACCCCCTCGTGTGACGTGCCGACCTTCATATGTGCTTGCTAACAAAAATGTTTGTATGATGTGGAGCAACTAATTTCTTTAGAACTGGTTTGTGTTAGTTTGTGGTCCTTCCCCCGCACCTGATTAGCACGGTTTTCTACGTATGGTGCGAAAGGAGTTCAACATACGGTCTGTTAAGGCTGTACGGGGGGGTGAGAATCTTTGTCTTTGCGCGTGCCGCCACTCAGGCAACGGCAGCATCAGCGGCTGCCGCTGCAGCTGGAGGGAGCGGCAAGAAGCCCAACAGTAGCCAGACAGCGGCGCCACCTCCTCCGCCGCCGCAGACGCCGCTGAACAAGGTGAAGTATGCGGGGCCCCCGCACATCGTCAAGAAGGAGAAGCGGCAGAGCTCGTCGCACTTCAACGTCAGCAAGGACCGCGAGCTGCAGAAGCTGCCGGCGCTCAAAGGTGAACACGCGGCCGTGGGCCTGGCCGCTGCCTGGCCGCTGCCGATTCCATTGTGTTTTGAGAGTGTTTTCCTCCTGCTATACATTTCCACGTGATGTAGGCCGCTTTCGTCCAGCTATTGTTTGTGATGGCCGGGTCACTTCTGAAAACCAAGCTACACAGCTCGGTCGGCCTTAACCTGGTAAAAGAAAAAAATGGTTTTTAGTTTAGATTGAAATCTAAAATAAAAACGAATTGTTTCTTTACTCATTGTTTATTTTCTTTACTACTCTCCTTTACTGTTCGTTGCGCACGGTTGCACTTTATTTTGCACGCGGTTCCAATTTTTGTTACCCAATTGGTGTTAGCCGCAGAGGTCATGACATTTCAAACTAATTTTTTTTATATTACTATGTTAAGCCCACTGAGCCATATAGATATTTTTCAGAAGCGACCTGGCCACAAATGATAGCTCAACGAAGTGGCTTATTTGAAAATGTATAGCAGCCAAATACTCTAAAACGCGTTTGGATCTAAATGGGCAAGAACAAGCCGGAAGATCCGGAGAGAGACACGCAAACTCCAAGTATACAGCAGCAGCAGGCCTCAGGGTCGAGATTGAACCCACGTCCTCCTGTATGCCAAGCGAGGTAGTTAACATCTCTTCACCACTGTCCCGTTCTGCTGTTCTGTGCACTGATGCCTACTATATTGAGGGCAATAGATGTTGGCATGTAAAATAGATATATTGATTGATTCCGCCCGCCAATGTCACCGTTGGGTCACAGCTGTAGGCCCACGTCCCATCAACACAATTTCTTACGCGGTTCATGCAGGGAATCACTTTATTCATGCTATTGTCAAAAAAAAACTTGAACATTAAATTTGGAGGCTGCACAGAGCGGAGACGGTGACTTTGCTTGTGGTCTCTATGGACGGACCTGCACGTCCAAGATTGTTCTCCCACTCGCGTACCCATCTGCTAACTGACCCTCTTACTGATTGGCTCTTCGCTAACGTGATACTCTTTTGTTAAGGTCTAGCTCTGATCCGCACAGTATCACGGGCTTCACTTTTCTGTTAAACACCAGTCACATGAGACTAAATTCACATTTTTTTATCTTCCATGTTGTCTATAGATTCTCACTGTACAGTGCGTTTATAATGAATAAATCAGTGTCGTGTAATTTGAACCCTATCCCTTATCTTGGTATCGTATTGCTTAAATAGGGGATTCGAAACATACCCATCTAACCATGTTGCATAAACCTTAACACATCTACACACATGTATGCACATATGTTCAGTGCATGTGACCTCGTGGCCATTGAGCCAGTTTGCAAGGCCTCAAAAGTCTGATTCACTGCCGCCTTAATCTCAACATTCAGGGCTCTATTCTGATTCTCTTCACGCCAAGTGGGCTTCAGTCAGGCTTGGTGAGGTGTAGAGGAAGACCCAACCCATAAGACGGAGCTTATCCTGTATTTGTGCACTCGGGGTGACATTCTATTTGATGCCACTCCCCTGCACTGTAATGCAGAGCCAATGCAGTGATGTCGCTGGAGCGATGCAGCTGTGCATGTGACCATGATTTGAGTCCCTTTTCTCATGATCAAAGCTTAATATGTGTGTTGGAGACCCTGGAGCACCCAGTCTCGGCAAATATCTGTGAGATTAATCCGGTTTGTATTGGGAATGCGTCTTTAAGGGTGCCCTGGGTCCCATTTTTACAATACAAGTGGGCCAGATGCCGGTCTTGCTCACTTTTAGCAGATTTACACAATTGCAGTCCTACTCCCCTTAACCACTATACCACAAACCACCGCATTCGACCACTGAACCTCGTTAGTGTACGAGCTTTACAGTAAATAATCACTTCTCATGGCCGGGTGACATTTAAATTGCCACAAAACAACAACCGCAATAGCCATTTATGCGCCCAAAATGTAAAGATGTCGTGACAAGCAAAACCCAGCCTTGATAGATACTCGTTGACAGCACTTGCCCATACAGTGTCTGTCTGAAGGGTAGCTGTTCGCTAACAGCACTTGCACCTACTATTTTCAATTAAAAACTATGAAACTAAACTCTTTTATTTTACCAGGTGAAGCCCACTGAGCTATATAGCTCTTTCTTCAGAAGCAACCTGGCCACAAATGATAGCTCAGCAAAGTGGCTTATCACGTGCACATTTATAGCAACTATATATTCTTAAAGACATTTCTAAATGTGGAGGGGGAAACCAGAGGGCCCGGAGAAATAATCCACGCAATCACAGGGAGAGAGACACGCAAACACCAAATATAGAGCAGGCATCAGGTTCGGGATCGAACCCCCGACCTCCTGCGTACCAAGCGAGGGAGTTAACATCTCACCATCGCGGCACTCCTCCAGTCTGTCTGGCTTAAGGGTAGGTGCTCGCTCATAGTACTTGTCCGTTGACTGAACCGGTGGGGGCCGCTGCTGCCCGCTCGTGTGTTTCGTGCCCTGGTTAGATGCGTCAGCGGCCGAGCGGGAGGAGCTGTTTGTGCAGAAGCTGCAGCAGTGCTGCGTGCTGTTCGACTTCGTGTCGGACCCGCTCAGCGACCTCAAGTGGAAGGAGGTGAAGAGGGCGGCGCTGAACGAGATGGTGGAGTACATCACACACAGCCGCGGCGTCATCACCGAGCCCATCTACCCGGAGGTGGTGCACGTGGTACGTGGCTCGCTCACTCGCTCGCTCATTCATTGATTATCATGCTTTTTGTATGGTGCAAGAAAGAGCCACTGGCTAGTTTTACCCAATGATGTTCGAAAGCAGTTGTATGGCTTCAAAGGAATGTCAGGTGAATTTCCTTCGGAGACCTGCAGTGGGCAGTTGTTCATAACGTGGGTGACAGTCTGGATTTCACTAAAGTCGTAAATTTGTGAATCCATTATTCGCAAATGTAGGAGGTAACTGAATCTGCCGTGTGCAGTTGTGTGGCTGATTATCGGCCAAAGTCTCTGTGGGAGAGAGAGGCCAGATAGCTGCTTTGTCATGTTAAGGATAAGGATCTTGCTGGGGAATGGTTCAACAGACCAGGCTTTGCATCACCGACAGAAGGGGTCCTTGTCCAATGATAGAAGTTTAGAGATGTTGGTGTGTGAAGATAGTATAGTAGTGCAGGCTCGGTTTTGAGAGGCATGAGCAGCTCTGGGTCAGCAAATATATATTTTTTGCACGTGTCTCCGGACGATTGAATGTGCAACGTCAGAAATAATAAATTTTAAAATTGTCTACCTCGCTACGAGAAGCCTCTCTGTCAGCTTATGGCATGTGCAGAGGAGTGATATTTGATCGTAGCATCTTGGGTCAGGGTTGAGATGTTAACTACCTTGCCTGGTATGTAGGATGTCGTGGGTTGGATCCCAACCCTGACGCCTGTATATTTGGAGTTTGCATGGTCTCCCCGTGGTCGCTTGGATTTTTCTCCAGGTCCTCCGGGTTTTCCCTCCACATTTATAAACATGCATTTAGATGATTTGTCTGCCATACATTTCCACATGATAAGCCACTTCGTTGAGCTATCATTACGGCCAGGTCACTTATGAGAAAGAGCTGTACAGCTCATTGGGCCTTACCTGGATATAGAAAGTTTAGTTGACTTCTGCGCTGATCACATTCAGGTTCTTCTTGAATGAATGATGTTTGTATAGTCTGTGTTGATGGTGTCGCGGTTCGTGCATCGGTGTGCCTGTGATCTCTGCACCCCCAGTTCTCGGTGAACATGTTCCGCACGCTGCCACCGTCCTCCAACCCGACGGGGGCTGAGTTTGACCCCGAGGAGGATGAGCCCACGCTGGAGGCCGCCTGGCCGCACCTCCAGGTGACGCGAGACGCATCACGGCCACCGGACTCCGCATCCCTTTCCTCCCCGCTCTCGCGTTGCAGCGCCATCATCTTCCTTTCTCATCTGTTTGGTCTCCTGCCCATTAAAGAAAGCTAGAACTGCTCTGGCAGTCGTTGCCGGCAAATGCTTTTTACACAGGGTTTCCTATTTGTCAAAATCTAATTTGCTTAAAATCTGAATAAATCTGGTCGAAGACTGAAGGGACATGACGGACTGATATCACGCTCTCTTCGTTTGAAAAAAATGGAGGTTAATTTTGAGTGGGATTTGGATGTGATAGTGTTTTTGCGGCATTCCGGTGTGGTCTGGTGGGAAAGATGGGGGACCCCCTTAGCAGATTATTTCGTTAACGGATTAATTGAAAGTCTGTGGAACGAGAACCGTCATTGCTAAGCAAACACGCGTCTATTATTGGCTCGAAGTCTGTCACAGCATCACGCTGGCTGCCAAGTTGCCAGTCGCTCATGTTTCATGTGTTGCTGGTGACAGTTTCCATAAACAATTAAAAAATTTCGATTTTAAAGCTTTCGTGACTGCAGGGATTAATCTTCTTGGTTCTTTTGGTAAAGTCACATAGAATGAAAATAATAAAAATAAAACATAATAAAATAATTCTCACGACGTTTCGGCCACAACGCAAGCAGCCGTCCTCAGGTGGAGAGGCAGGTCTGTCGAGTAGACAGTCTACTCATTCAGACTCTGTTTACTCGACAGACCTGCTCTCCACCTGAGGACGGCTGCTTGCGTTGTGGCCGAAACGTCGTGAGAATTCTTTTATTATGTTTTATTTTTTTATTATTTCCATTCTACGTGACTTTACCGAAAGAACCAAGAAGATGAATTCAAAAATTATTTTGGTGGATCCACGGCCTTTACTGATCTATGGAAATGAGCAATGCCCCCACCCCCTTTTTCAGCTCGCATCATGAGACAATGGTCACAGTTACGTACGCTCATGTGTTGAGGAGAAATGTCGCTCTCCTGAACATTTATTCGTGAGATATTTTAGAGGTCAGCCACCACTCTGTCATCAATCCACGGTTCTCCGCCAAATCCGCTTTATTTTTTTATCATAGGTTTAAAACCCCGCTGCTCAAACCCCCAGTGTCATCGGTTCCATCAGCATCTGCATCTTCAATTAAAAACTGTAGGTAAATAGGACTGTGATAGTGAGTAAAGTGAAACCTAGCTGCAACCACCTAACTCAGCTGACACGGTGTCACAGCTGTCCACAATCAAACTAAAAACTATGAACTATTTTTTATTTGACCAGGTAAGGCCCACTGAACTATATAGCTCTCTTTTTTAGAAGTCACCTGGTCACAAATGATAGCCCAACTCAGTGGCTGATCACGTGAAAATGTATAGCAGCTAAATACTCCAAATTTATGTTTCTAAATGTGGAGGAAAAACCGGAGGACCCGGAGAAACATCTACGCATCTACGGGGAGAACATGCAAACTCAAATATGCCGGCATTAGGGTCGGGATTGGAATCAAACCCACGATCTCCTGTATATCAGGCAAGGTAGTTAACATCTTGCCACCGTGGTACCAATCAATGACTTGGGGAAAAAGTAAAAACTGCAATGTCTGCCCAACATCACTGACTCATGGATAACAACACATTTAGTTGGGAGTGTCATTTCTCCATAATGACATTTTCCCAACCACAACCTTTCAACTTTGCATGTAATAATAATCTTTAATATTTTTTTTATAAAGCATTGCAATTCGTGCAAATTGCATCTCACAAGGGCTGAGCAACCACAGATGAAGGCAGCAGCCATGCGGTTGAACCGCAGCTGCTAACAATTGCCCAAGTCCTATAGTCCTCGATTAGACATTTACAGCTCTTAACTGTGTGATTGTCTCGTGTAAAAAGCATTTGCTAAATGCATGTTTCCAGCCGATTAATTAGCGCCTATACATCTCTCGCCAATTAAACAAGAGTCGGGGAGAGGTTTTTGTGGCCGACAGATGACCGTACTGGATTTAACTTGTATCCATTTTTGGGGATATGTACTGATTGCAACGAACAAACTTGAGACTGGACCCTCGGTTTCTTTTTGGGACCTGAACTACGTGAATGCACCTATACATCTCTCGCCAATTAAACAAGAGTCGGGGAGAGGTTTTTGTGGCCGACAGATGACCGTACTGGATTTAACTTGTATCCATTTTTGGGGATATGTACTGATTGCAACGAACAAACTTGAGACTGGACCCTCGGTTTCTTTTTGGGACCTGAACTACGTGAATGCAAAGCAGTATTGTGATGGTTCCCAGAGACGGACTTGTTTCAGCGGTGAGCGTTGGTGACTATATCTACTGATGATTCCTAATTATGACAAAACGGTCCATTTTGTGAGGTATCCAAACTCGCTCGTAACTGCAAGCGAATAAACACAGTCAACAGACGCTCTGTAAGCACGACGCAATTTAGTCCCGCTCGCTGGGTACCCTGGGAAATCGCATCGTTTAAGATCAATGAGTTTAGAAAGGTTTTTTACATCGTTCTAGATTACGATATGGATTAAAATGCCATAGTAGTAATTTTATCTTGGCAGATTCATACATGATTATTCATCAATGACTCATGATATGATTTCACACGTTTATAATTCACCTCACGTTACCACTGGGATATTGCCACGTGTACCCCCAGGGGTCCGCATAACCCCGGTTGAGAACCACTGGTGTAAGGGGAATAGGGTAAAACAAACGTCAAGTCTCTGGTGTGTTGGGAAAAGTATTGCGCCGGCTGATGAGGATGCTGAACCAGGAGAGAGTTTGATAGATTACAAAGTGTCTCCGTGGGTAAACGGTGAGGGGGCGTGGGTTGTTTATCTTTTGTGGCGGCCCTGAACCAGCAGCCGTAATCCGGTTCACGACCCGCACAGTATTTGATTCCAAACTTTTTCGATGATGTGGAGTCTTTTGTGCTCTGTCACAGCACCTCCCATCTGGGTTAGTATTCTCAAAACAGGGATAGAGATGGTTTTGTGTCGCAGTCGGTTTCGTGAGCTGGTCTCCAACCTATGTGTGTGACTGCACTGGCTCTGCCCTCCTCAGCGCACTGCGCTACGAATCTCGCTGGACCTAGTTTGATTCCCGCTCACGGCCAACACCGGTGAAGAATATCTGAACCGGTTGTGGGCCTCCCCTAGGTCGACTCGGCCGCAAATGAGTACCTGGTGCTATTAGGGGAACAAAGGTGGTCGCTTGTGGTCCTGGCCACTCACCCCCTGGTGTGCCGTGCCGGCCTTCATAGGTGCTTGCTAACAGCACTTGCCGAAACAGTCTGTCTAGGCTTTATGAAGGATCTTTGTCTTTGTCTGCCCTCCCAACCCCACTATCCCCCACCACCCCCCACAGTTGGTTTACGAGTTCTTCCTGAGGTTTTTGGAGTCGCCGGACTTCCAGCCAAACGTCGCGAAAAAATACATCGATCAGAAGTTTGTCATGCAGGTGAGCCACTATCACAACAGTGCGTGCGTGTAGGGTGTGTAGGTGTGCATTTCGAGTGATGTGCATCGTGTACTTTAAATCCATTCCCTTCTCACAAACAAGATTGCCCTCAAAGTCTGCAAGATCGACTGTGGTCTCATCCCGGCCTACCTTGTGTTATAACTCTTAGAAATTAAACACATATTCACCTCATTTCGGGAGTACAAATGTTAAATATAAGGTTGTGACCGGGAGGCAGGCTGCCTTGAGTATTTGGTTCTGGCTCTAGTTGTGGTCAAGGTATGAGGGGTAGGGGTTGAGTGTGAGTGGCGATGGCTAACAGCGCGTGCCTGGGCGCAGCTGCTGGACCTCTTTGACAGCGAGGACCCACGCGAGAGGGACTTCCTGAAGACCACGCTGCACCGCATCTACGGGAAGTTTCTGGGGCTGCGGGCGTACATCCGCAAGCAGATCAACAACATCTTCTACAGGTGGGCGTCAGCACCGCACCCACACTATTAAACTAAAACTAAACAATTTTATTTTTATTTTACCAGGCCCACTGAGCTATATAGCTCTTTTTCAGAAGCGACCTAGCGATCACAAACCATAGCTAAACAAAGTGGCGTATCACGTGGAAATGTGTAGCAGCCAAATGCTATAAACAGCATGATCCTTAATGTGGAGGGAAAAACCGAAGGACCTGGAGAAAAATCCACGCGAACACAGGGAGAGAGACATGCAAACTGCAAATATACAGGTGTCAGGGTCCGGATTGAACCCACAACCTCCTGCATACCAGGCAAGGTAGTTAACATCTTGCCACCATGGCGCCCACACACCAGGAACTCCACCATGCCATCGCCTTGACCAGACTCTGTCTAAACAAACACGCTCCAGCGTACTTTACCATCGCCATCATTCGTGGTAGGCATTGCCTTACAACCAAAGAGGTAGGTTGAAGGGAAATTTTCACCACCGAATTTTATCAATTGGATACAAATGTAGTAGGTTCAACTGAGTCGCACTCTTCGACTTGGAGGCAGAGCATTTATTTAGTTCCAACACAACAGGGTGACTTCACCCTTAACACAACGACCTAGCGTGGTGAACACCCTGGCTAGCCACACTGGTTACTTGAATAACTATTTGCTATGGACCAACAACATGCTGCCTGGGTCCACGTGCTGGAAGACTCGTAGAACGGAGATCGTAGACAAAAGATTTCTTCCCCGGGACGGACAACCCCGATCCCTCTCGGGACTCGGCTTATATTCTCTGCGGCGTGGCCGCCTCCACCCTTGGCCATGCCTCCCTTCCAGAACCATCGGGAAGAACGTGGGTTCCAATCACGTGACCCTCCTAGCCCCCTCTGGGGGCCCCCCTGTCATTCAAACCGGTCACGTGCCTTCCCAGGTCAACCAGAGTACCATGGCCTTACCCGACCTCTCTCTTCGGACAGACACACACTCGCCGTGTCCTCTAGGGACGGCACTGCACCCACAGCATGGTGCCATCCAGCGATGTCACTCCACACACACCGTGCCCCCCTATGGCCGGCACTGCACCCACAGCATGGTGACATCCAGCGATGTCACTCCACAAACACCGTGCCCCTCTAGGGCCGTCACTGCACCCACAGCATGGTGCCATCCAGCGATGTCACTCCACAAACACCGTGCCCCCCTATGGCCGGCACTGCACCCACAGCATGGTGCCATCCAGCGATGTCACTCCACAAACACCGTGCCCCCCTATGGCCGGCACTGCACCCACAGCATGGTGCCATCCAGCGATGTCTCTACAAACAGATTGGCTATGACGATTGTTCGTTAACTCACCCGTGAGTGAGTAAAACAATAATTGAGCTTGCACGTGTCACAATTTCATTTGTTTGCTATGTTGGGCGATGGACCACGGTGGTGGGATGTTAACTACCTCGCCTGGTATACAGGAGGTTGTCGGTTTGATCCTGACCCTGATGCGAAAGCCTACATTGTTAATATTTTGTTTTTTCTTCACCGAACGTCATGAAACTGACACTAAAAACTGTACAAAAGTGCTAACTTGGTTTGGTACCCGTCCAGACGACAGCACGACTGAGGCCAAACACATTCTAACAGGAGGTGCACATTGAGTTGCATTATCCTATGGAGAATTGGTTTCTTATTCTTCCTCTGTCCTCCCTCTTCCTTGCCCATGTGTTGCTGCTGCTGCGGTGGTGGTCGCCGCTTAGGTTCATCTATGAGACGGAGCATCACAACGGCATCGCAGAGCTTCTGGAAATCCTGGGCAGGTAAAGCCAAAGCCAGCCACTTCTCCTTCACAGATGCACACTTTGCCCAACTCCACGGAGGCAATACGCGCAATTGACGATGCTCGGTAAATCGATGTTTATTTAGAAGGAAGCAAATTAATTGTATTACCACAGCACAGGTCACTTAATTTTGTTAATACAATACAATTTGGATTAAATTATACAGGCAAGCCATGCTTAGCGCGATGCTGTAGAGTACAGAATGCGCTTAATAATAGTGATCATATTTTTTTAGTTTTTTTCTGCCTGAGGACGACTGCTTGTGTTGCGATCGAAACGTCGTGATTTATTATTTTTTATTTTATTTTTCTACCTACGTGACTTTCCCGAAAGAACCAAAGAGTATGGATTCCTGCAGTCACTAAAGCTTCAAATAAGGATTATTTTTTTATGAAATAATATTTAGCATCTCTATTAGTATTTGCTCTGTTCCCGATACCCCAATGAAGCCCTTATATGTTGCTCGTATGAAAGAATTAACGCTGCAATGGTATAATAACCTCTTTTAGCGCCGACTCGTTTAGCGTTCACTTCCCCAGGAACGCATCTAATAATGCGAAGCGAGGTCTGCCTGTATTTGTGTGACTGCATTTTAAGACGCTGTACAAACAGTGTGACGTGCACCATGTGGATCGTAATATAAACAGTACACATATAATTTGTAATTGAAGACTGTAACCTCAAAGCATGCGAGATAAGACACTCAAACGTAAGCACTCGTTGCACTGGGGACAGACCCAGGTGGAAAGACCGATGCCGTGACGCTGTGTTAAAAGCACGGCGTAGGGCTGGTGCTTTAAGCCCTCCCTCCGGCAGCTGCACTCGCAAGATCTGTAACCGCATTTGTAAGTGTGGCATCGGAGTCCTCGTCTCCGGCGCGAGTAGCCAACAAACAATACAAAAACAGAATTCAAGCCAACAAGACCTGAACAGTTAGCCGTAGAAGCAACGGGGGAATCCAGAGGCATGTAAAGAACGCTGATAATTCCCGTGTATGTACTGTATGCATGTTGACTTTTTTCGCACCGTACGTAGCCAACTGTGTTAATCGGAAATCGGAGGTGCGGGGAAGGACAACAGACTAAACACACAAAACAATTATTAAAAAAATTAGTTTAAAATCTGGATTTAAGAGTGCATAGCTCCATTGGCTTTCTACTATTGGAAGGAAGATTGTTCCAGACGGCCGCAGAAGTGCATCTGAAAGCGTGCGATGCGGTGACAGTCTTTGTTGGATGGCCAGCCAAAACCCGCTGCGGGGATGACTGGGATTCACGTGATTGTTTATGCTCCTTGGCGAGATCGGCAAGGTGTTGTGGTTAATTTGTGGCAAGCACTTTGTGTGTAATGAGTGCGACATTCAAATGTGTTCATTCGGCAACCGGTAGCCAATGCAGCTCGGCGAGCACTGAGCGGACGACACGGTCGTAACTTGCAGTACCTGTCACAACACGTGCCAGAGAATGTTGTAGACGCTGCAGCTTGGTAATGTTTTTGCCAGACGTCCCGTACAGACCCCGCAGAGCAAGAACACTTAATGTGTTTAAATTATAATAATTATAATAATAACGCATTTATATATCCAAGTGAGGAGGCAACACTGGAAGCTCCACACAGACTCAATCAATCCCTTGGCTGTATCCTGGCCACCACTCGGCCCAACCCTACAACACCTGGTATTTCCAGACAGTGTCCTATCCAAGTACTAGCCACGCTCAAACCCCATGTGGTTTCTGAGGTCTGATGACATTGAGCACACTCAGCCCAGTGGCAAGATATGTAATGCCTCGCCTGGTATACAGGAGGTCATGGGTTCAGCCTCGACCATGACGCTTGTATATTTGGAGTTTGCGTGTCTCTCTCCCCGTGGTGACGTCAATCTTTCTCCAGGTCCTCCAGTTTTTCCCTCCGCATTTCAAATCAACATCACCACGCGTTTAGAGGCTTTGGCTGCTATACATTTCCACACGATATGCAACTTTGTTGAGCTATCATTTGTGGCCAGGTCGCTTCTGTAAATGAGCTCTATAGCTCAATGGGCCTTTACAGCCCCCCCACCCTACACCCAATATCATACATTTGCCACTTTCTTTCACAATCGTAAATTACATTATTTTCATTCAATATATCCGACAGTACGTGAGGCTTGAACCAAAGTTTATTCAGTTGACAAAGGTAACAAGTGGCGCTCGTCACCCGTTATGTCTTGTGTGTGAGCAGCATCATCAACGGCTTTGCGCTGCCGCTCAAGGAGGAGCACAAGGTGTTCCTGCTCAAGGTGCTGCTGCCCCTGCACAAGGTGAAGTCCCTGAGCGTCTATCACCCCCAGGTGAGCGACGACCGTCTTCCTCCGTGTGTGTGCGTGGTAGTGCAGTGGTAGTGCAGCGGTAGTGCAGCGGTAGTGCAGCGGTTAACGCGCTGCACTACGTACCCGGCAACCCGAGTTCGATTCCCACTCGTGGCCAACACCAGTGACGAATATCTGAACCGGTCCTGGGCCTCTCCGAGGTCGACTCAGCCTCAAATGAGTACTTTGTGCAATATGGAAGCATCGCCACTGGGGGGACAAAGTGGGTGGGCGTGGCCCTGGCCACCCACCTCCTCGTGTGCCGTGCCAGCCTTCATAACAGCACTTACCCCAACAGGATGTTAAGGCTATACGGGGGATCATTGTTTTGTCACCCCCGAGGTGAACATTTCTCAGCTGCAGTCTCTCCCGGGTGAGCGAGCATCGCCTCCAGCTCTGCATTCGTCACCCTCTGATTATCTTCACCCCCCCCCCCCCCACCAACAATCTGTGTGATCCAAAAACCCCAATGTTTTCCACAGAGGTGTAGGGGTGTTAAAGAGAGGGCCCGTTATGCATGGCAGCCTATGGAAAACAAACACAGTGGGCGGGGCTACGTAAGTGCACGAGGAGGTGCCCTCTACGACGTCCGAGCCAGACACCCTGGGGGGGGCTGGTTCGAACGTTATGATCCCCCGGGGCCCCACCCCTCAGGGAGGGGTTGGGTATAAAAGGGGATGTTCAAAGGGCTCGAGTCAGTTATGTTTAAGCTAAAGGAACAAGACTGAAGACGTCTTAGATAGAGCCCTGGACTCCCCTGGTTCGATGTCCTTTTCAGGGCCGGACAGGACTGAGCCAGCGGCGTGGTCCCGAAAGCCAGAGCCGGTGCTCTTGTAAGAGCTGGTCTGGAACTCCGGGTACCGGGCCCGACTTACCAGTGTCGGGCCAGTTAGCCTCCCCTAGCCCATTAGTGGAGGATTCGGGGCTAGGACAGAGTTAGCTAGGGGTGTATCCCGAGTTATACGGGTGAGGGGGCCGATACCCCCTCGAGTGTGTATATGCCCACTGTCGTATTGTGAAATAAATATACGTGTGCCTCAACCTCGGCGTCAAGCGTCCTCACCGGTACTTCAACTGGTGTCAGAAGTAATTCGAACATGGACACGCGGAAAACAGCGCGGGCCAAAGTACCGCAGGAGGAAGACACTGCCGAGATCGTCGAGCCCGAGACGGCTCCACAAGACATGGTGCAGCCGGGGCCTGACGCCTCCTTACCGGGGCATCGAAATGAAGAGGGGCCGCAGCCAGACGCGTTACGGCTGGCTCACGGGAGGCTGGCGGAGCTGCTGTATGCTGCTGCCGCCACGCTGGAGACCATCACGCGATTAGGGGCCGGTGATCCAACACGGGGCGAGGCGAGCCAACGACCAGGGCGCCTTCCCGCCATTTCGGAGCAGTCCGAATTTGAAACTCCCGCCATCGACGCTACAGCTGTTCAGGGCGTGGCCAGCCTGGACATCCGCTCCGACATCGCCGTCGCTGAAGCTGCAGCGTCATCACCGCCGGAGGGTGCGTCATCACAACCGCGACAGGCGATCCCATCAGCCGTTCGCACCGACGCACAGCCGAGTGGTGGTGACATCAGCCTGCGGGAGTCTACAACAACCGCTGCGCTTCATCAGAGACTGCCCCCGCTGAAGGAGTTCATCGGTGCGGAGGGAGACTGGGCAGGTTTTCGCCGACGTTTCCTCGCCCATCAGGAGATGGCGAAATGGTCCGATGAGGAGGCTCTCTGCGCGCTGCCGGCGCTCCTCGACGGCGACGCGCTCGCCGCCCTCACATCGGCGCCGAGAAAGAAGCGGTCTACGTTACCGATGGCACTACAGCTGCTGGGCGGGGTCTATGGACCATCGGCTGAATGCCGACAGCAATTTTACGACCGCAAGTGGGGTGAGAAGGAGTCGCCCCTAGCATACCGGACGAGCCTCCTGGCGATGGCTAAGTCGGCCTTCCCTCGTATGGACGACGACGGCGTGGACGCTATGGTCACGGAGAAAATCCTCCTCCTGGCAGACGACCTTGACATCGCTGTGGTCGCGCAGGAGGACGCGGAGATGACATCGCTCCAGGCGGCAAGGCTCCTCCACGCCAACCTCCTGTCGCTCCGGCGAAAAGCCAGCAGGGCATCGGCGGGGCGTGCGGTGGCTGCAGCCACCCTTCCGACGGAGGAGCTCTACGCCGTCGACCACCGACGGCAACAGGCGACGGGAGCACGGTCGGGCCGGGACGGGTCGGGCCGTTCCGACCATCCGTCACCTCCGACGGCGCTCCCGCGGTGTTTTAACTGCGGCGTCCGGGGCCACGTCGCCTCGGGGTGCCGCTCTCCTCGTCAGCGCGGGACGACACCTCAACGGGACGACGGGCCTCATCACAAGCTCCACCATCATAACCCGGCGAGTCGCGGCACCCCACACGTTTGGCCCACACACACGCCCGTCACGCACTCAAACACCGCAACGAGAGGGGGGCCGATATCGCGCACCATCGCACCATCACGCACCACTCCGGGTACTCATATCGAACCCGGCCAGTGGTCCGTGCTGGCCGATCGTGTGGTAGCCGCATCGTCGGGGTCGTCGGCCGTTGTGGGGCACATCGACGGGGTTGAAGTGCGCATCCTGGTCGATACGGGAGCATCGGCGACCATTATTTCGGAGTTAATTTACAATATTCTCCCTGTCCGGAGCCGTCCTTTGATGCCTGTTAACGTACCATTCTATGCGGCTAACGGGGGCTCACTTGGCATCATCGGACAAATTCGTGCCCAAATTTGTATTGGGGAAATTAAATTGTCTGGGCCGATTTTTGTTTCCTCCTCGCTGGCGGTTCCGTGCCTGCTGGGGACGGACTTCCTGGCCAAAATGCCGATTAGGATATTAATCGACTAGGGATGTATTGAGCTCCCGTCGGGCAGACGCATGGCGTTTCTGCCATCGCCAGTTACGACTCGGACGGCGTTCGCGACGGTGCCGGCATTCGTAGAGAGAACGGTGCGCGTCCCTCCGGGGGCGCAAATGTTGATTCCTTTGAAACTTCGGCGGCCCTTCGCTAAGGGTATTGGGGCCCAAGGGGTTCTGCTGGGGCCGTCTAGGGCCGGGGTTAGTGGACCTCATTTACTTCCGGCCCAGACCATAGTAAGAGGGGACGGTGAACCCTTCATCGCGGTCCTCAATGTGGGCTCGCAGACGGTGGTGGTCCCACAGGGGACCGTGCTTGCTCACGCAACGCCGGTGCCATGTGAGGAACCCGTCGCAAATCACGTCAGCGTTGTCCCTGCGCCGCGACCGCATTCGGACAGCGATGAAGGGTGGCTCGAGGCGCTTTGTGCGGGATCGACGGACCTGTCAGATTCAGAGCGTCAACAACTTAAAACACTACTGCGGGAATTTTCCGACGTTTTTAGTCGGAATAAATACGATTTGGGTTGTACTCACCTGCTGCGTCACCATATTGACACGGGTGACAGCGCGCCAATTCGCCAAAATCCGTTTCGGTTGAGTCCCGCCGAAAAGGACCATGTCAAATCGGCTATTGATGACATGTTGGCCGCCGACATCATTTCTCCTTCCACCAGCCCTTGGGGAGCGCCGATTGTCCTGGTTAAAAAGCAGGACGGATCGTTGCGGTTTTGCGTTGATTTTCGGCGCCTTAACAAAATTTCGGTTGCCGACGCATACCCGCTCCCTCGGATGGATGAATCGCTGGACGCCTTGGCGGGAGCGCGATTCTTTTCCACACTCGATTTACTTTCGGGATTCTGGCAGCTTCCTCTGGACGATGATTCAAAGCCTAAAACTGCTTTCCGTACACCGCACGGCCTGTTCCAATTCAACCGGTTGCCGATGGGCTTACACTCAGCGCCGGCAACTTTCCAGCGTTTGATGGAATTGGTTTTGGCTGGATTGCAATGGGAGTCGTGCCTCATTTATTTGGATGACGTTATCGTCTTTGGTAAAACTTTTGATGAACATCTCCAGAGGTTGCGGGCGGTTTTCCTAAAGATGCGGGCTGCTAATTTGAAATTCAAACCCCAAAAATGCCATTTGTTGCGCGATTCGGTGCGTTATTTGGGGCACATCGTGGGACGCTCAGGTATTGCTACCGATCCCGCCAAAACGCAGTGTGTCAGCTCCTGGCCGACTCCCACCTCGGTGGGAGAGGTCAGGAGTTTCATTGGGTTCGCGTCGTATTACCGACGGTTCGTCGCTGATTTTGCGACAATTGCCAAACCCCTGCACGCTTTAACATCTAAAGGGGTTCGGTTCCACTGGGGTCAAGAGGAGGAGGTTGCTTTCTGCTCCCTTCGGGACGCCCTGGTAAAAGCCCCTCCCTTGGTTTACCCCGATTTTTCTAAGCCCTTTTTGCTCGACACCGATGCGAGCAACACGGGTATTGGAGGTGTGCTTTCCCAGGTGGTTGATGGCGTGGAACGGGTGGTCGCGTACGGTAGTCGGGTGTTGTCTCCTGCGGAGCAAAGATATTGTGTCACCCGTAGGGAACTGTTGGCAATTGTCTATTTCATCCAACAGTATCGCCCATATCTGTACGGTCGGCATTTCACCGTCCGCACAGATCATGCGGCACTACAGTATGCCCTGCGAGTTCAACAACCATCGGGACAGTTGTCTCGATGGTTGGAGGTTCTCCAGGACTTTGATTTTGAAACCACCTACCGTAAGGGCGTTCGCCATACGAATGCGGACGCTCTGTCGCGCATGCCAACCACCCCCGAATGTGCATGCCTCCTGGGGTCGGGACGTTGCAGGCCTTCAGGGGACGCATCGGTTCCGGTCTTGGCAGCCACCGACGACGACGAAACATTAATTACTAATTCGATCGAACAACAGGGAAGAGATTCCCTGTTGGGGTTGCCCGTCACTGAATGGGGGCGCCTCCAAATGGAGGATACCTCCCTCCTCGGGTGGCGTCGTCGCGTCGGGGGTGCTGGGCGGGTGAAGGGTGATTCGGATGCATGGGAAATGGTGCAAGGTCTGCTGATGCATTGGGACGGCAAATCCCAGCGACATCGGCTGGTGGTCCCTTCTGAGTTGCGAGGCAAGGTGGTGTGGGCCGCGCATGAGCGCCTATTACACCTGGGGACCCAAAAGACTCTTGCACTGCTACAACTTGATTTTTTTTGGCCTGGCATGACGAGGGATGTTGGGGATCTATTGGGATCATGCCCTCGGTGTGCGCAACGGAAACCGCCGGCGCGGGAGTCTAACCCGCCCTTGCAATCGATCAAAGTGTCCAGAATAAATGAGCTTGTCGCGCTGGACATTTTGGGCCCATTTCCCGCCACCCCCAGGGGCAATAGGTATTTGTTGACTGGTGTCGAGTATTTTACACGCTGGCCTATGGCCTGGCCCCTTGCCAACCAGTCGGCAGCAGCCATCGTGGAGGCCTTTGTTCAGGGATACGTCCTGGACAAAGGTGCTCCGGAGCGGCTGCTGACCGACCAGGGCAGAAATTTTCCCGGTAAATTACTCAAACAAGTCTGTGACCTCCTAGGCACGAAGAAAATACGTACCTCCCCGTATCACCCGCAAACTGACGGGATGGTCGAGCGCCTGCATCGCACCATTACGTCAATGATGTCACAGCAGGTCTCGGACTCACAGACCGACTGGGACCTGCATATTCAAGGGGTCTTGGCGGCATACCGGATGGCACCCCATGCAGCTACGGGATTTTCCCCCTTTTACCTCATGTACGGTCGCGAACCCGACCCGCCTGTTCGTGCCCAGCTGCAGATCCCCGAGCCGCAAGGGAAAACTAAATTGGCTGACCACGTCAAATTTAATCTGGCCAAATTAACAGAGGCGCGGGATGCTGCAATGCTAAACTCGGACCTCCGTCAAAAGGCGAATGAGCGCCTCAGGCTGGGTCGGGCGCACATGATACAGTGGAAGCCGGGGGACAAGGCATGGTTGCACTGTCCCCAAGTGCCCCTGGCTACCTCCTCTAAGCTGGCGCGGCCGTGGCGGGGCCCTGTGGAGGTGGTCGAAGTTTTGCGACCACAGTGCGTGCGCATTAAATGGGGGAAGCGGCGATGGTTCGTGCACCCCTCTAGGTTAAAACCCTTCGTTGCGGTACACAAACCCACTTCACACATGCGTGGCCAAACGTGTGGGGGGTCGACCGTCTCATTGGGTCCGTCTCCGTCGTTCTCACCTAATGCCTTGCCGGCCGTGCCACCTCCAGATGCATCAGGACTGACGGGCTCACGCCCGACCACCCCTCCTGGGGATACCGACGGTCGCGCGGCATCGGATGAGGACTCACTCCGGGACGGACAATTGCCACCTGACGGTCCGCCACCCGGGGTTACCCCGTGTGAGGGGCCCGCTGCAAGGACGCGCGCAAAAATGCGCAGACTGTTATGAGGCCGGAAGATGTGTACATAGCTTGTGTTCATCGTGTGTTGTGTGGGTGGTGTGTTCCCTGCCCATTGAAATGTACATACGTTGGGTTCACCTGGTGTTGTGTGTATGCTGGGTTCCCTGCAAATTGTATATAGGTTGTTTTTTTTACGGAATTCGTATTTATTCAAGGGGGGGTGCGTCGGGTTGTTTTCTCTTCTTGCTGTTGCATTTTGTTGTGTTCTTGTTGCTGTTCTTGTTATTGTTGAAAAATAGTGAGGCACACGCACGGTCAAGGTGTAAATGCACTTTTATTGTCATTTCTGTATGTTGGCAGCCGGGACGGCTGCAAGCTATGCGGGAGGGGGTGATGTAGGGGTGTTAAAGAGAGGGCCCGTTATGCATGGCAGCCTATGGAAAACAAACACAGTGGGCTGGGGCTACGTAAGTGCACGAGGAGGTGCCCTCTACGACGTCCGAGCCAGACACCCTGGGGGGGGCTGGTTCGAACGTTATGATCCCCCGGGGCCCCACCCCTCAGGGAGGGGTTGGGTATAAAAGGGGATGTTCAAAGGGCTCGAGTCAGTTATGTTTAAGCTAAAGGAACAAGACTGAAGACGTCTTAGATAGAGCCCTGGACTCCCCTGGTTCGATGTCCTTTTCAGGGCCGGACAGGACTGAGCCAGCGGCGTGGTCCCGAAAGCCAGAGCCGGTGCTCTTGTAAGAGCTGGTCTGGAACTCCGGGTACCGGGCCCGACTTACCAGTGTCGGGCCAGTTAGCCTCCCCTAGCCCATTAGTGGAGGATTCGGGGCTAGGACAGAGTTAGCTAGGGGTGTATCCCGAGTTATACGGGTGAGGGGGCCGATACCCCCTCGAGTGTGTATATGCCCACTGTCGTATTGTGAAATAAATATACGTGTGCCTCAACCTCGGCGTCAAGCGTCCTCACCGGTACTTCAGAGGCAAACGGATGTTTTAACACACACAACAACAACGCAGTTACGAGCCTTGACACGTGCAGGCATGGGAATACAGCTGCAACTGCGGCATACACAGCGACTCTATTCTAGTATAAACTATAAGACTAAACTATATTTTACTAGGTAAGGCCCACTTGGCTATGTAGCTCTTGTTGAGACACGACCTGGCCATACAAACAGTAGCTCAACGAAGTGGCTTATCATGTGGAAATGTATCGCAGCCAAATACTCGAAGCGCATGCTTCTAGATGTGGAGGGGAAAAACGGAGGACCCAGAGAAAAATCTATGCCACCATGGAGAGAACATGCAAACTCCAAATATACAGCAGGTATCAGGGTCGGGATCGAACCCACATCCTCCGATATCCCAGGCAAGACAGTTAACATCTCACCACCGTGGCACCCCTTCACATGCACTGCATATACTGGGGGTCATATGTGAAAGCGTGAGGTCACCATGGCAAGGGGAAGTTGCTTTGGTGGGTGTAATAAAGGGGCTGGAGAAGTCACGATCTGGGACATCGCTGTAACATGCATGGCCAAGGTGGAACGTTTGTCTCAAGCTGTTTGCGTTAAATGGGAGTGCGGATTAAAGCTGCGTGGCTTAACGACCCGGCTTCTTTGTGCTGTTCCTCCAGCTGGCGTACTGTGTCGTGCAGTTCCTGGAGAAAGACAGTACCCTCACAGAACCAGTGAGTACATCATCATCACCATCACAATTAAGGTGACATCTTAATTTTCAACATCATATTTTTTATCATCATCACGTGGAGGGACCATTCTAGAAACCAGATCGTACTGCTTCAGGGAGACCAATGGAGTGCTGACATAGGAATGCGCCTCTCTCTCCCCATCTCTCCACGTGGGAGTGACAGCAGCAGCAGCGGCAGCAGCGGCAGCAGGCTTGAGGGCCTGGGGAACGTTACTGAAGTCGAGGGAGACATAGACGACTCCTGGTGATGTGCGTGTTAGGCGTGGGTGCTCTGCGAGGGATGTGCTTGACGAGCGGAGCGTCACGGGAAAACGAATTGTAGATGAGAGAGACGGTGGGTGCGATGTTATTCGTGGCGACTGGCTGGGAGATATCGAGGGTAGGTGGAGGGGGTGAATGGTGGAACAATGAGCAGCATTCCTACATGTTTCCACTTTTCGTAGGGATAGGAGAGGATTTGACGGGAGCCCTACTGGGATCTTTGGACACAGGAGGGAACTTAGCAGTGCTAGACAGAGATTTGAGGTTTACAGCAACATCAGCAATTAGGGCAGCAATATACATTTTCACAAAGCCATGCTGATGAGCCTGAGCCTTCCACACTAGGTAGTTAATTTCCATACCAGATTTCTTCCATTACTTCTCGACTTCAACCAGTGATGTCCCGCTCGTGGAGGGGGGAGGGCAGGTGGGAGGAAGTCTTCAGGGAGACGAGAGCGTTCAGAGTCGTGGCAACGGTAGGGTCACTGTTCACCGTAAGGTTGTTATGGTCCGTAAATCTCAGGTTTCTCAGTCTCTCCTCCGCCCCTTTTTTCTCTCTGTCCTCCCATCTCTGGGTCTGTCATTTTCTGGGTCTGTCATTCTCTATCTGCATCTCTCAGATTTTTCTGCCTCCCCACCCCTTTCTGTCTCTCTGCTCCTGCCTCTCCCTCTCTTCATTTTTGTCTACCTCTCCCGAATTCTACCCTCTCTGTTTCTCTCCACCTCTGACTTCCGAACTCTCCACTCACCCATTTGTAATATCCCTTCTCCTTTCCCGTATCTCCCCTTCTCTCTCCGTCACTCTCTCCCGTCCTCTCGCTAGTCGTGTGTGCTCGCCGTGTGCGTGACCGCGCGATTGCGTGTGCGTGTGCGCGCGTGCGTCTGCGAGGTGGTGATGGCGCTCATGAAGTTCTGGCCCAAGACCCACAGCCCCAAGGAGGTGATGTTTCTTAACGAGCTCGAGGAGATTCTCGACGTCATCGAGCCGGCCGAGTTCGTCAAGGTCATGGAGCCGCTCTTCAGGCAGCTCGCCAAGTGCGTGTCCAGCCCCCACTTCCAGGTGAGCGGCCTATGGGCGTGTGTGTGGGTGTGCGTGCATACATGGGCGTGTGTGCGTGTGCATGCGTGGGTGTGCGTGTGCAAGCGTGGGTGTGCGTGTGCAAGCGTGGGTGTGCGTGGGTGTGTGGACTTGTTGATCGATGACTGGTACCAGCCGTGTTAAGATCGGCCTCTGTGGAGGAGGCTCGTGAAGAACTTTACTGGGCCGTTGGAGGCAGTCTCCCTCCAACATCAGCGGAGGGCTGAAGAGCGACGCTCACAACGAGCGGAGCGCCAGGTTTCTAAAACACAGCAGGTTGGCACAGTAGGGGGCACCGGTGGTGCATCTGCCAGTCATCTCAGTCATTCAACCCATATCGCCTCGGTTTGTCCCGTGACCTCCTGCCAGCGGGCCTTTGACACCTCACGTGGCCTTAAAGTACGCACAGACCTGGTACAAGCGCCATGGTGATGTGACCGCCACTTAGTAGCGAATGGCGATTTTTGTGAGTGTCTGTGTATGCATGGGTGTGTGCGGGTGGACGCGTGTGTAATCTGTATGTCTGTGTGTGAGTATTTGTAAGTGGCACAGTGGTTAGCGCACTGCTCTACGAATCTAACGACCCAAATTCGATGTCCGTTCATGGACAACATCGACTCGCCCTTTAAACTAGTACCCGGTGTGGTGTGTCAACTTCACTTGGGAGACGAAGGTTGCCAGACGTGGTGTTGGCCACCAACCTCCTCGTGTGCTGTGCCAGCCTTTTATAGGAGGTCACGAACATCACTTGCCTCAACAGTCTAAAAAAGAAGCTGTATATGGTGGGGGATGTTTGCTTCATTTGTGTGCATGTGAATCTTCCAGTCATCTCGGTCAACCCATTCCACCTGGGTCTGTTTTGTCACCCACCAGCGAGCCTTGTTACACTCCACGTGATGGCCGCAAAAGTATACTCGGCTTGGCACAGGCGCTGTGGTGACGTCACCACCGTTTAGTGGAGTGAGGCGACTGTTGTTGGCGGTACGGGGGGTGTGTGGGTAGGTCTCTGTCTTCGTGCCTGGTAGCGTGGCACAGGGACACGTGCAGGCGATGCGGGTTTGAAATATTTTTCGTTGGGGCACCATGATGGCCTGGTATGTAGGAGGTTGTAGTTTCAATCCTGACCCTGCCGCCTGTATATTTGGAGTTTGCGTGTTCTCCCCATGGTGGTGTGGATTTTTCCCTCTACATTTAGAAACATATGTTGAGAGTATTTGGCTGCTATACATTCCCACGTGATAAGCCACTTCTATTTAAAGCTTTCGTGACTGCAGGGATTCATCTTCTTGGTTCTTTCGGTAAAGTCACGTAGAAGGGAAGTAATAAAATAATACAAATAAAACATAATAAAACAATTCTCACGACGTTTCGGCCACAACGCAAGCAGCCGTCCTCAGGTGAAAACCAGGTCCGTCGAGGCGACAGAGTCTGAATGAAACAGCACACGGGCTTGGAGCATATATATAAGCTGGGCGCATTGACAAAGGAATTTGCATATCAACAGGAATTTAGCATATTTATGGGAAATGCAGGAATGTGATTAGTACTGCATATGCATGTGCATTATGCAGGATTAACAGCATCAAAGGGAGCTGCAGTTACTGCTGCTGCAGCAGTTGCTGCTGCTGCTGCAGTTTCTGCTGCTGCTGTAGTTGCTGCTGCTGCAGTTGCTGCTGCAGTTGCTGCTGCTGCTGCACTTGCTGCTGCTGCTGCACTTGCTGCTGCTGCTGCACTTGCTGCTGCTGCTGCAGTTGCTGCCTTATCCATTTTAATATAACACTATGTATTATTCTACCCACCCTAATGTGTATCATACTGCTATATGTTTACTGTACAATTACGACACCATACATTACTCTGCACACTGCACCATGCCAGTGAGTGGAACGCGGTCTGAAAGTCACCGTTAACGTGAACACAATCAGTTAAGATCCGAAATGGTTTATTACGTCCTTCCAATGATTGCTAAGCCAGTGATCACTGTTACAATTCAGTGGGCTCACATGACATTGACTTCTCCAAGACAGAGGTTCTCTGCAAGCCATCTGGCTATCATGAGAGATTCGTTCATGAGGCGATCCACATATACAAACACAGAGACAATTTCAACCGAGAAGATGGATTCTGGCTTAGCAATCATTGGAAGGACGTAATAAACCATTTCGGATCTTAACTGATTGTGTTCACGTTAACGGTGACTTTCAGACCGCGTTCCACTCACTGGCATGGTGCAGTGTGCAGAGTAATGTATGGTGTCGTAATTGTACAGTAAACATATAGCAGTATGATACACATTAGGGTGGGTAGAATAATACATAGTGTTATATTAAAATGGATAAGGCAGCAACTGCAGCAGCAGCAGCAAGTGCAGCAGCAGCAGCAAGTGCAGCAGCAGCAGCAAGTGCAGCAGCAGCAGCAAGTGCAGCAGCAACTGCAGCAGCAGCAGCAACTACAGCAGCAGCAGAAACTGCAGCAGCAGCAGCAACTGCTGCAGCAGCAGTAACTGCAGCTCCCTTTGATGCTGTTAATCCTGCATAATGCACATGCATATGCAGTACTAATCACATTCCTGCATTTCCCATAAATATGCTAAATTCCTGTTGATATGCAAATTCCTTTGTCAATGCGCCCAGCTTATATATATGCTCCAAGCCCGTGTGCTGTTTCATTCAGACTCTGTCGCCTCGACGGACCTGGTTTTCACCTGAGGACGGCTGCTTGCGTTGTGGCCGAAACGTCGTGAGAATTGTTTTATTATGTTATATTTTTATTATTTTATTACTTCCCTTCTACGTGACTTTACCGAAAGAACCAAGAAGATAAGCCACTTCGTTGGGCTTTCATTTGTGATAGCCAGGTCGCTTCTGAAATAGGGCTATATAGCTCAGTGGGCCTTACCTGGTAAAATAAAAAAAATAGTTTATAGTTTAATCTAAAATATTGGGAAGTGTTCTTCGTGGAGAAACTGAATGAGCCGCCGAGTGTGGTGCTGGGCTGTCGCAGGTGGCGGAGCGCGCTCTCTACTACTGGAACAACGAGTACATCATGAGCCTCGTGAGCGACAACGCCGCCAAGATCCTGCCCGTCATGTTCCCGTCGCTTTACCGCAACTCCAAGAGCCACTGGAACAAGTGAGGCAGAGTCCGCCACCGCTGCCGCCACCGTCACCACCCATGCGGGGGGGGAGGGGGGGGTGTCCACGCGCTCGTATTCTCGGAGCCCCCGATTCACAAGTTCCAATCTGGCTTGGGGGGGGTTGACTTAACCCAGGGGATCAGCAACCAAAATAACAAGAAGAGCAATTTTTTTTCAAATTCGGTAAAAAAAGCTCAAGAGCCACACTGGGTTCTTAATAAGTAATGGTCACGAAGCGGCGCTTGAGAGGCCGCATGCGGCTCCGGAGCCACAGGTTGCCACCCCTGACTTCGCCTATCGTTCCCATCGGGTCAATAACATGGGCTCACCTCTGTTGAAAGTCCTGAGTGGTTGTTGTAAGAATATGGACCTGTTATAGGAACGTGGAAATTCCACCACTGGCTTAAGACCGTAAATCAGATGAGCGCATCCTGGCCTTTATTTCACTTTTAAGATAATTTATCTGTTTGCCCTCATCGCTTATTATTTTGTTAACAACAACCCCTACTCTGATAAACGCTACTTTTTGGTGGCCCCCCATGGTTCAAGGCTGTCAGCAACAGCTTAAGCTGCCCTATAGCATTGGTTCAAGGGACTGCACTGCGCTGATGAGACCCTGTCTCGTTGAGACCACTCTAAGGGAGTATAAATGGTATTAAATGCTAATTTATATACGGGTGTTAATGAGATGCCTTGCTCAGTAAGTTATTAATTTAATTTCTACAACTTACACGTTTAAGATGAAAGTAATCCTCGGTGAATTGTAGGTAATGCAAATGAACAAATGCTGTGAATGGAACACGCTCCTAGCGTCTCTACCTCCCAACGAATCAATTGGCAGTATGAATCGTGCACTCATACTGATTACAGCACTCGTCCACCTCCCAGCAACCCGCTTGCTCACTCATCCAACAACACACTCACCTACTTATTCACTCACCCATTCACTCACTCCCTTACCCAACCATGCACGCATTTTCCCGCTGACTCTGCAACTCGCTTGCCCACCTACTGCATGCACACCCACCACCCACTCGCTCGTACACTCGGCCACTAACCTCGTTGACACTCGCCCATTTACCCCTCCACCCACTCGGTCTTCCACCCAGTCACTCGCTCACCCACTTTACCCGCACACGCACCGTTACCCTCCCACTCACTCAAATTGTTGTGTGACCTATGCTCCCTGCGCTGCAGGACCATTCACGGGCTCATCTATAACGCACTGAAGCTCTTCATGGAGATGAACCAGAAGCTTTTTGACGACTGTACACAGCAATACAAGGCAGAGAGGCAGCAGTAAGCAACTCCTGTGTGTGTGTGCGTCCACTCGTGTGTGCGAGTCGCGACGACTCGGTGCTACGCATGCTGCATCAACAAACAACTCCACAACACATTCGCCAATAAAACACCGTGGCCTGATAAGGAAATATTTCTAATCAGTGACTATATAGGGTAGTGGCCCTTCACAGCACAACATGTGCTATGAAGTGGGACTGTTGCCCAAATTGTCATAAATTTTTTTTTTTCATTTTAAGGCCACAGTGTTATTGACAAATGTTCAGATTTTTTTTTTTGTTATTTGTGCTTGTGCACCGCTACCACCGCAGCAGCAGCATAATCTAAATAATTCCATAATCGGAAGGTTGCGAGGTCAAATCCTCGTCAAGGGACTGACACTCGGCACATCGCTTCGGGATCGATGAAACGAGCACAACCAAGTGGGGAAATCACCAGGGATCGTCCTTCACGGAGACTGTGCCCCACCATGATAATGTGAAATTTGCAGCCCTACCTCGGGGCCTCCTTCAGAGATGAGTGCCACCGCATTGCTCGCTTTATCAGGGAGATGTTAACTGATGATCAGCATTTGTCGCTCCAGCTTGTGATATCCCTAAGCGTTGGTGCGTGTGTCTCGCAGCGATGACGAATCTCATATTGCTGCCGTCACCTGGTTGAGTAATGTCCGTGGCGCCAGGTGGGGTTTGTGTGCAGCTTCGCGTGTGTGTGTGTGAGATGTGTGGTTTCAGCCGTCGTCTTTTCACAGGGAAAAGCTAAAGTTAAAAGACCGCGATGAGGCGTGGACAAAGATTGAGTCTCTGGCAAAGACAAACCCACAGGTGAGGTCGAACACACTCGCCGGGCAGTGGTGGTCGGCGCTGAAGGCGGTCCAGCAATATGTGGGCTGTTCCGTCTGTTTGGGACGGTGTCTCCCCCACACACGAGCCTATTCTTTCAGGGTACCCCGATTCCCTTGCACATTCCCGGGGAAAAAACATCTTAATATCTAGAGGACTGCAGAGCTTGAGCAGTTGTTTGTACTAGCTCACTGGCTGGCTGCCCTTCCCATTTGTCCAGTTCTTCCCCGTTCCTCTGAGTCGTTCTGTCTTTAAGAGTGAGCAAATACTCTACGACCTGTTACAAATTGAAATGAGTATTTGTGTTAGTGGCATGTGTAACATGCTAGCCGAGCTACGTTTATGACACAAGCTGTACTACCCGGCTTCGCCCGGGACTTGGATCCACCACGCCCGTCCGCCTTTGTGTCCCCAGTGGCGATGTTCACACACCACAAAAGTTACTCGTTTGAGGCTGAGTCGACCTAGGGGAGGCCCAGGACCGGTTGAAATAATCGTCACCGGTGGTGGCCGTGAGCGGGAATCGAACTCGGGTCGCCGTGTTCGTAGCGCGGCGCGCTAACCACGACACTACAATGCGTTACGCTTCCACATGCGCGGGTCACGTGACAGATGTGACGTCACAGCTCACTTGCCGTGCAAAAAATATATGCATTATTGAGCTCCTCCACCCCCCCCAAAAAAAACTAAAGTGTATTTTAATAATTTTTGCATGGTGTACAGTCTGGAAAGTACCCACATGGCAAATTTCAAGTTTGTTGCATATCAGGAAGTACGCTAAACATTTTGAACAGGCCTTTTATATATATGGAGATCAGGCACGGGAGGGAGGATTAAAGCAAGGCTTACACTAGAAACACATTAACTAGGCAGGTGGCATGCTAGATGCAAAGGTCCCACTCCAGCTACAAAGGTAACCCGCCAACTTTGTTCCAACATTCCATTCGTGCTCTTGGCATCGCGTCGCAAGACGAAGGCATTTCCACGTTAAACTCTCGTAGCCAGCGGCGTGACCTCACACCGTGTCGGGGACAGCCCCCAGCAAACGACATCGCAGAACTGCGACTGACGTCACTTCAGTTGACTTCTCATTCACCCCGGTTGGTGCCTCACTTTTGCTTGCCCCCCACAAAGATATCCGACTGCAAGAAGATCAAACCAAACAACATTTTAAAGACCAAGTGGAATGCGGTGGTTAATTGGTGACCGGGCTGAGACCACCAACTCCTCTGGACCTGAGAACACGATTTAGCCGCGGGCGCCTTCCCCGGGTGGAACCCAGCATCTGCTCGGATGCAGCGTTAGCCGCTTGAGCCGCCCGACCACCTCTAATCTTGCTACGATTAAAACTCTCTTCGCTCGCTGACGAACTCTCCCACCCTATTCCTCTCGTTGCCGCGGCGACCGCTCGTTCAGTACCAGACGCGCCTGCAGCAGGACCTGAACGGCGCCGTGGTCTCCATGGAGACGGACACGCCCTCCGCCGAGGACATCATCCAGCTCAAGAAGTCGATGGAGACGGAGGCCATGCAGGTGCGGACAGACTCGCATGCACTAATTCGCACGCACGCACAAGTTCGACAGATCCCCCATTTAGCCCTCAGTCTGTTGGGGCCAGGGACGGTGCACAAGGGAATGGGGTGGCTGGCACCACACAGTGCCGAAGTTTACAACCTGCACTAGGTACTCGTTTGATTACGAGTCATCTTCGGGGAGGCCCAGAACCGATTTAGATATTCATCATTGATGTTGCCTGTGAGCATTCATCTTAAGTAGTCGGGTCCGTAGCACAGTGTGGTACAACCACTACACTACTGCCTCCCAGAAGATTGTACATGCACACAACAACAACCACCAATCTTCACCACTGAGTGACAGTAAAGTCACTGGAGCACTTGTGGCAGGCGAGGTGCACTGTGAGGCCACGTGAAAGCGTTGTTATTGGAAAATAAAAGCTGCCTGGGCATGCGGTGGTCGGGCATGTAGGCTATGTGTCACAATCAAGGCAACTTGCCTGCCACAGGATCTGTGAGCTGCTTACACAATGCAGGATTGAGCACAGGCAGGGCAGCCTGAATGTTCAGATTGCAAGTCGACAGATAAAATGCTTAACGATGATGGCGGTGTGAGTTCTTGCTCCGTGGATGTTAAGAATTTGGCCACGATGAGAGCCTTTGAAGTGGATTTACAAACTCGCTGAAGCAGTTGTCCTCATCTGCTGTCCGTGTGCCGAGTGCTTGCAGACCATTAGCTCAAAGGCTCCACGTGTACGCATGTGTAGCGGTGATGTTTATACACGTGAACCCACACGTGCGCATGCCGACAATCGAAGCACTGTTGGAAAGTAAATTGATGCTTATGGCGGCGATGGCTATGGCATTTCTGGTAACAGTGGCTGGCTGATACTGTAGTAAGGTAACGCACGTGAAAATCATGCTGCTGCTGATGATGATTGTGTTGATGACTCTATGTATGACGTGGTTGATGGTGACACCAACGATGCTGGCAATACCGCAGAAACGTAACGACGCATGTAACGCTGACGGCCGCGCTCGTCACGGCGATGACGACGTTGGTGATGATTTTATTTCTGGCGTCGCCGACGACTGAGAGCACCTCGAGCAGCGTCGCGGCAATTCACACGTTGCTCCTCCCATGCGTGCCTCCTCCCTTCTCTCGCCGCCACCGCCACCGCCACCGCAGTGCGTGCAGCAGCCCAAGCCCGAGGTGAAGAAGGTTCTCCTGCGCCGCAAGTCGGAGCTGCCCCAGGACGTGTACACGATGAAGGCGCTGGAGGCGCACCGGCGGGCTGAGGAGTACCTCTCCACCTCGCCCGAGACAATGTGAGGGGGGCACGGCGGGGGGGGGGGGGTACGCTAGAGTAGGGGGAGGGGTTGGCGGAGGGAGGGTGGGGAGTTTGGGGGTCGACGGGGGGGGGGGGGGGGGGGAGGAAGTAGGTTCGGATGCAAGGAATTCAGAATGAGGATATTTATCCTGGAGGAATCCGATGAGCTATAAAACTATTTATTTTTACAGATGTCCAATAGGGGCGGGTAAGAACGTGACAACAACAAGCAGTACAAAAACACGGTAGTGTCGTGGGGGCAGGGAAGGGAGCATTAAAACAAGGGGTGGGCAGTTTTAGTCATGCGCGCAATTAACGGCCACAGTAGTCCCTCGTTACGTGCGATGGATACGTTCTGGAGATGCTCGTGAATGAGTTACCTGAAATAAATAAACTATGAAATAGATCAAAATTATTATCACACAAAAAAGTTTGTTATAAATATGAAGTAAATAAAATAAATATTGAAGTATTGAATCATAATTTATTAATTAACTTACCCCATCATCACTTAATCTGATTACTTTCTCACATCACATTCTCTCTCATCACTTTCTTTGAATGCAGTCGAAGCGATTTGCTGATAGGCACAATCGTGGATGGCATGTTTGCGACTAACGAGGGAATTCTGTACAAATAACGGTGACGAGTGTGGCGTGGGCGATCAAGGTGGGGATCATTTGATCCGTTGTCTGTAGAGGAAGATGCAGCCCGGCTCAGGGCGGCTGTTGTTTTGAACGTGCGCGTGTCAAGGCTGCGCTTGTGGCCAAGCCACTTGGCATGCTTCCAGTCCCATCGGATGCCGGAAGCCATGCGAGGTTGAGCGCCAATAGTTCTTGGCAGGGACAGTCTCAACACGCACGAAGCGGGTTGTCTGGGCTCGCCGTGCAACATGCCGGGCAGCAGAGGGCAGCAGTGCAGCAAAGTAGGTCTTCGTTTTGTAACCCCCCCCCCCCCCCTTGCTTACTAGCAAGACTACGGTCAAGTATCCGCCACGATCCACACAGCATGTGGAGGTCCTCGCCCAGCAGTGCATTGACCGAAGGCTGTACGTGTTACCAAGGGCCTGCGCCCTGGGCTGTCCGACACAATTCTGAAATTTTGTAAATGAGAATATTGAACTGAAATTGGCACAGCCGCGCGTCGGGGTTCACCACTGCCTGTCTGCTGCTGTCGTTGTGCTCTGCTGTGGTTCCTCTTAGCGCCTGCGATTCGTTTTCTCTCTTCGAGGGTGAGCGAATACTGTGCGGCACTTTACAAGTTTAAATTATTATTGTCACTGCAGAGGGCTATGTTGATGACGGAGGAGGTAATTTGCATGGTTTGCCATTGGCATTCTCTGTCGTACAAGACATCATGACTCTCAGAGTTCTTGCCTGGTTGACCCGAGGAGATTTTTGATATCTTCTGTTTCGCGCAGAATGCTGTTTTCTGCGTGTGTGTTGATGTAGCTAGGTATGTTGAAAGTCTTTTGCACCGTACATATCCGACGATGCTAATCGGAGGTGTGTCAGCAGGCACTGTAGAGAGCCAAGTGGCTCGGCCAATGAGTGAATGGCTCGCAATTGGAAGGTTTGCGAGTTCATATCCTGGTCTGGCATCGACTCGGTGCATCATCTCTACGAGGGCTGATAAAATAGTACCACTTTCGTGGGAAGTCAATCGTGGTTTTCTGACAAATGGATTTGGCCCCGCCTTAAGATTGTGGAATACCCACCACTGCCACAGGGCTGTAAATAGATCCGTACCACCTCCATCGTCATTTCAGCAGAAAATCGCTTTGCGTTGAGTCTTGCCCACCATTAATTTCAGTTAATTTCATTGCTAATTATATTTTCTGGGTGACAGCTCCTTGATAGATCTATATCAACGGTCTCATTTGCAAGGAAACTCTGTGCAACAGGATGCCACGGTGGTGAGATGTTGACTACCTCGCCTGGTATACAGGAGGTCGTGGTTTCGATCCCGACCCTGACACCTGCTGTGTGTTTGGAGTTTGCGTGTCTCTCTCTCTCCCCGTCGTCGCGTGGATTTTTCTCCGGGTCCTCAGGTTTTTCCCTCCACATTCAGAATCAACATCATACGTTTAGAGGTTTTTGGCTGCTCTACATTTCCACGCAATGATCCACTTCATTTAACTATCAATTGTGGCCAGGTCGCTTCTGAGAAGCTACATAGCTCAGTGGGCCTTACCTGCTAGAATAAAATTAGTTTAGTTTCTAAGTTTTTTACAGTACCGTACAGGGAAACGTATCGTCCCTTCCACGTACACCTAACTCGGCTTTGCGTCCGAGGTCATCCGACGCACATGTGAAGCTTCTTGAATGAGAAGGCCAGGCTGGTGAGGCGACCAAACACTTGCGTCGCTTCCTTGATCCCGCTTTGTTGAAAGAGTGCCGACTAACCGTGCAATTCTCTTCTTGTGTCATCGACAGAGCCTCAGCCCTTGGACACACTGCCTAGGCACGCGCACACCTGCAAGATGAGAGCTGGCCGCTGGTGCGTTGCGTCTGCCCCAAATGGTTACTTTGGTTTCTGCAGCCGGTTTTTAGTTTTCCTCCGAAATGATTCGCGTGATTCGGCTTTTGACACCGCACACACCGGCGGCGGCGGCGGCGGCGGCAGGGGCGACGATGCGGGTCTCTTCCGCGCCCCGCTTTCACAGTGGGATCTGGCTTCCGAGCTGCGGTATTTTTCCCGTGAAAAATTCACTTCGACTCGACCGTGAGAAGTCCACGACGGCCGGCGGGAACGCGCTCTAGCGCGCGCCGTCCCTCCGCGGTGTCGTCGTCGCGTCGCGAAATCGCTGCCTCGGACCCCCCTTCCACCACCCTTTGTGCAGAGATGGTGAATCTCTCGACATGGTCTCACCCTGGTTGATATAGAACGTCCCCTTCATTTGTTCACTGCGATTCTGATCAACTCGGTTTTTGGTGGACTGTGACTTAATGTGCGATCGTCGACAAAGCCTGGACTTGAAATTTTACACGATGAATGCCTCTTGCTGTCACCGTGCAACTCTCTCACGAATTCGCTCTGAAATCGGAGAAATCTCCAATCTCCGTATCAGCAGAGAGGAAATGAAGGTGATGCATAACTCTAACCCGGCAACAGCAGCCGCTCGGAGGGGGGGGTTGGTGGATCACGCAGGGATTGGAGCCCTCGCGACAATGATCGTGATGAGACGCTGCATGCGGGGCAGCAAAAGGCGTTGCCTGTGTGGTAGGCAGTACAGCAAGTAGGCGTGCAGCAGGCTGTCTGTGCTGCTGCAGTGAGAGGTTTTCTCCCCTCGTGGGCGGCGTTCCTCAGGCTACACGCACACAAAGTGAAATCCACGACACGAATTGGCCACACGACCCAAGCGGTGGGGCATTGCCCTGCAAATATTTCAAAGTGCTGAATGGAATTTTCCAATGTTCATATGCAAGGAAAAGCCTACGGCTTGCAAACTGATGCGGCTTGCAAACTGAAAAAACCAAACGCATCGGGACTGCATAAATACGTTGATTTAAAAGTGCAGCGGGGGCCACTTGTGTGACGTGTTCTGCACGTCTGCGTCACCTGTTGCGATCCGACGGAGCTCTCCCTGTGGTTCCGGGTTACGGTTTCACATCGACCAATGGGGTCCGGCCGTGATTTCTGTCGGAGGCAAAACGGGGCGAGAGTGGCGGCGCACACGAGGCTTCGACTGCGAACGCTGCATTCAATTTTAACGTCGCTAAACTCAGAGTCTCTGGCTCCCTAATTACCGTCGGGCTTGGTGTTGATTCCCGGCACTCGTGGAGCAAGTCCGAGGCGCCTGCAGGATGCTCCTCTAACGTACGAGGCCTACAAAGCCAGATGAAGGCAGCCTCAAGATGCATCTGGGCTCGGTGCTGGTGCCTGTTGGCCTGCCTTCTCCCCCTGCCTCACTCGCCAAGTGCCGCTCTTGTTTTGTCTCCGACAAAAGTGACGGTGGATTCGATTGTGCTCGGCCTGCGAGTCGAAGTGCTCCGACGTTTGATCTTCGCAGCCGGGCCACGGTTGTGACGAGGTCGTGTGTCATCCGGTAAACTTCACCCCCCACTCACCCCCCCCCCCCCGTGTTCCCGTGTTAATACAGCGCAGTTGCACTCGACAAGGTGAAGTATAAAGGAAAGGTATATGGTAACAATAATGTATTATAAACAATGTTAGCCGTGTAAGATAGGCTCTTGGAAGACGCTGCGGGCTAGGGCGTGTCGTGGACTGTGTTGTTCTGCATCGAGACGTTCGGCCGCTGTCCGTATGGGAATCTTAAAAATGGATTAAAAACACAAACAAAATAATGTTTTGCCATGTGCCTCCGACACCAAAAGCACAATTGGTATATAATCGATGAAACAATGTTTTGTGGGACAATGAAACAAATATAGTAATAACTTAATAAACGTGGAACTAAATTCTCTACTTGACTGTAACCACTGCATCCGAGCCGGCCCGCACACCTGTCCCCTCCTAGGTGAGCCATTCCCTGGGCCCCACACTGCCTCCACCACCCACGAGGCGGTCCCCCCCCACCCACCCCCGGAACGTCGCGTGGGAAGTGTTTCGTCTCCATGGCTCCCACACGAGCAACGCAGGTGTGGACCGTGCTCTCTCTGAGCGAACCTGAGCCAGCGATGGGGATTCCGCATTGCCGCGGCGGAGGCCGAGTCTCCCCACACGATGACCACTCGCGTCTTCCCGCAGAGTGGGGCTCGCCCAATTGTTGACGTCTGAAGACGCGACGGGCCGAGTCGGCTTTTCGCTGGACTTGAACTCCCGATCGGTACGGAGAACATTCTAACCCCGGTGCCAGGCGGCCAGGTACACTCCCATCGCCGCATTGATCCGATTCCCTCCCCGCTATCCCCCCGCACCACGGGGGGGGGGGGGTGCTTTGTAGCCCTGCATCAATCTGCCCCACGTCCGCCTGTGGACTTCAGTCTTGGTGTCTGTGCGCATCCGCGTAAGTGCGAGCGCGTGAGTGTGCGCGCGTGAGTGTGCGCGCGTGAGTGTGCGCGCGTGAGTGTGCGCGCGTGAGTGTGCGCGCGTGAGTGTGCGCGCGTGAGTGTGCGCGCGTGAGTGTGCGCGCGTGAGTGCGCGTGAGTGTGCGCGTGAGTGTGCGCGTGAGTGTGCGCGTGAGTGTGCGCGTGAGTGTGTGCGTGAGTGAGTGAGTGTGTGAGTGAGTGTGCGCGTGAGTGTGCGCGTGAGTGTGCGCGTGAGTGTGCGCGTGAGTGTGCGCGTGAGTGAGTGTGCGTGAGTGCGTGTGAGTGAGTGTGTGCGTGAGTGTGCGTGTGAGTGAGTGAGTGTGCGCGTGAGTGAGTGAGTGTGCGCGTGAGTGAGTGTGTGAGTGAGTGTGTGCGTGAGTGTGCGTGTGAGTGAGTGTGTGCGTGAGTGTTCGTGTGAGTGTGCATTGTCGAAGTTGGCCGATGCATTTCGGCACGAGGAGCGATGTGGCAGCGAATCGCCCACGGTGGGCCCGGGTTCAATCCCCGACCGTGATGGGCAACGCCGCCCGCAAATGGCATCTTGAACGCGATTTGGGCCTCCCCCCTAGGTCGACTCGGCCTGGTGAGTTTTTTTTCCCGGTGCGGTGCTTGAACAGCCCGGCATTGGAGAGACGAAAGGTGGATGGCACTGGACCTGGCCGCACCGCCGATGTGTGTGGTGTGCGCTGTCCTTAAGAGGTTCTCGCTTAACAGCACTACTCGCTGTACAGGCTGTGTGGGTAAAGGGTGCCTATTTTGGTGTTGCCATGTGGTTACAAAGCGAGCGCATCGTGCCGCAGTCTGGGCAACCTGGGTCCAATTCCAGGTCTACGGCGCGCGCCGTCTGGAAGTGGTCACCGAGCCTGGCCTGGGTCTGCAACGAGGTGGATCCGGCCTAGAAGAAGTAGCGCCGGTGATGGTGGTGGTGGTGGTGGTCAAAGGCAGCCGGGCCGTGTGTGATTCTGGCCTCGCCATGCTCCTCGTGCGGGGTGTGAGCTTCACGAGGTGCTCGCTGAACAGCACTTGCCTCCCCGGCATCGTGTCAGGCTGAACAAGGGGATATTCTTCTGTTGGTCGGCTACTTTAAAATGTTCTTTGAAATGAGCGCCCATTCCTGCGCTGGTAATTTCCAAGCCCTTGCTCAACATGCCTACTAAATTTCACTCGCATGTAGAGTGACGATGTTAACTTCCTCGCCCGGTGTTCAGGAGGCCGTGGGTTCGATCCCGACCCTTGACGCCTGTATTATTTGGAGTTTGCATCTTCTGCCCGTGGTCGCGTAGATCTTTCCCTGGGTCCCTCCGGTTTTCCCCTCCACATTTAGAAACACGCGTTTAGAGTATTTGGCTGCTATAAATTTCCCCCGATAAGCCACTTCGTTGGGCTCTCATTTGTGATAGGTCGCTTCTGAAGAAGAGCTCCATCGCTCAGTGGGCCTTACCTGGTAAAATACAATGTTTGGTTTAGAAAGCTTAGAAAATTCCTCGAGCCATATATCAGGTTGTGGCTCCTATTCCATAGAACTTGAGCTGCAAACTCTTCAGCCAGCCACCTCTCCCATATCTTTACTTCAGAGGGGAGAGGCGGCTGCTGAGTATGCGGCTCTTGCCGTGTGGATAAACCTCGCCCTCCGTGCGTTCGAAGCTTAGGTGAGGAAGGGGGAAAACAAAACGAGCATAATTTTATTTCAACCGATTGAATCTGTGCAACTTCCACATCTTCCCGGTGAATAATCACCCTGATCTATACAAATGACGGCGTGAAAGTTGTTATTGAGGTAGTTACACGTCTTTTTTTACTGAACTAAATGAGGAAAAAAGTGCCCGAATTTGGTGGCGTTGACGGTGGCTGATTCTCACTGGTTTCGCTCATCTCGTGACCACGTCAATCATCCCATCGCCATCATTTACATCGTCATTTCCCGTGACATTTACAACGGTGGGACAGATTGCACAAGACACGGGGCACTTGCTATCACTGCCCTCGTCAAGAGATGCGCAATTTGTGGTTAATTGTAGGGCATGGAAATCCGCTGCGCACACCCAAACGCCTCTGCCATGGTTACGGGTAGATTACTTTGCGCGTGTGGGAAAAGGTGTCGTAGGGGGTGGACTGTCACCGTGGGCGCTGTGAACCAATCGGCTCTCGAGAGCGAACGATCCCGAGCGGTCAGATTGAGCAAAACGATGGGAATAATAATAATTGTATTTTTACCCTTTTATCTGGCAACAAAACTGACACCTTTTTTACAAGGAGTCATGTTTGCATTGACCACAATACCTGCGGTCGGAATGCAAACAAAAAACACAACTCTGATAATGTATGCACTGTCCTTGAAATTGGTCCACGCCCGAGACAGCTTTTCTTAGAGCCTCGTCTCACATGGGGTTGGACCAGATGACGGCAAAAAAAAGGTGTCAGTTTTGTTGCCAGATAAAAGGGTAAAAAACAATTATCATATTTTGTTACTGGCAAAGGAGGTTCCAATGGTCAAAACGATGTTGTTGGTTTCTGTTGCTGGGTGTTAATTGGTGTGACGGTCGTTGGCGACTGGGTGGCTCTGCGCGGACCATCACGGCCGTGGCGCAGCAGGGAGCCAGCGCCACCGCCCGTGATGTCAACCGGGTTCCCAGGTGCCGCGGGTTCCCAGGTGCCGCGGGTTCCCAGGTGCCGCGGGTTCCCAGGTGCCGCGCGTTCCGCCTCGTCACCTCATCGTCGCCCAGTTCTACCTCTCGCCGTGGCCCGTCCCTGCTCGGAGAATCCCATTGCACGCGTGCGCGCGATGGGGTTGATGTGCCGTGACCCGTTCGTTCCGAGCGGAGGAGGGCAGACAGGCAGGCAGGCTCACAGGCAGGCAGGCAGGCTCACAGGCAGGCTGGCAGGCTCGCAGGCTGGCAGGCTCACAGGCTGGCAGGCAGGCAGGCTCGCCGCCTCGTGTCGAGTCAGAGAGGCCAGCCCAAGTGACACGGGCTGTGTTGCGCAAGCGCCGTCTCCAACTCGTCTTATCCACTCGGTCTCCGATTTCGCACGGTTGGCTACGTACGCAGCTAAAGAAGTTTAACGTGCATCGATATAATCACTCTGGTCTCTGTGTATGAAATAGGGGCCATTGCCCTAAACGTCGCCTGTTGTATATGTTTCACGAAGGCCACAGTGGGCTTAACGGCGAATGTGTTCACGTTTGGTTGTTGGCACAGTTAGCTTCGACTGCTGCAGCGGCTGCTGCAGTGGCTGTGTCGCAGTCTTCCAGGGCCGTGCCTCTCGGCTGTGGCGAGGCTCCTCCGCTGGTGGCGTGGATTCCGTTCACGATGCCGCTGTGCCTCGTGGCCTCGCTGCTGTTGCAGCAGCAGCAGCAGCGCAATTGTGGGGACGATTTGGCGGTGACGTTTCACACGAATCGCAACGGAGCCGTGTGCGGTGAAGGCGTCCTCGCGATGCTCGCTGCTGCGGCGACTCTCGTCCCCCTGGTCCCGAGTCCTGCCCCAAGGCAGCCCCTCGTTTAGCCTCGGTGCTGAGACGATTCTGTGTGTGTGTACTACATACGTGTGTGTGTACGTACGTGTGTGTGTGTACGTGATCATATTATAGACGGAGCGGCGTGTGTGTGTGTATGGCGGGTTTCATGCACGTCCGTTCTAACACGCTGCATCATATTAATAATACAAGGGTGCTGTTAGGCGGCAAAGAAAAACCCCCTTTTCACGCGTGATGTCAACTTATTTTGGCGCATAACAATAACGGTCGTGGTGATGATGATGATGAATAAAGACGTTTCCGTGTGTGTAAAAATGAAAGTTTGAAGGCTGGTATATGAATAACAGTTGAATCATAATTAATACAGCCCACGTGTTGTTGTGGAAGCGATCAGATTGTCCGCAGTTAGCACGGAGGGTGGGGGGGGGACGCCAGTTTTAATATTTGCAATAAACTCGTGATCGTCGTCGTCGTTGTCTGAACTCCCCGTCGTCTCATTGCGGGGGGGGGGGGGGCACACGGACCCGGCTGGGTGGCCGCTGCCGGGCGCGTGGACACGGGGCTCGAGGACGTGGGGGGGCACGTGCCCCCCGCCCCAATGATCCGATCGAAATCCCTATTTTAGATCGGATCATTGGGGTTTATTAGTAATAAATCGGCATTTTGCGACCCCTACTGCTACTGTGTAGCATGTTATTGTGTGACAGGGACTCTATGAGATGATGGGACAATAGTCTGAGTCCATAATTGGCAATAAGTAACGGCAAAGCGGTTATAAGCGACTCACAGAATTGTGCGCAGTTGCGTATACAGAACACGACTTCCCTGAAGGCATTCACCTTCAGCGAGCGCGATCCCGATCACACAACGCGGTTCGAATTCGACCCTCGATCGATGGCTGCGCCATCGCCGCACACGCGTCGAATAAAAATCAAGGGACAGGTCATCACTTACTAACAACTCCTTACTTACTAACAACTCCTTACTAACAACTCATCACTTACTAACAACTCCTTAATAACAACTCCTTACTATCAAGTCCTTACTAACAATGCCTTACAACGATATTCGTAGAGAAGCCGCCGGCGCATGATGGGGCGACTTAAACTGTATTATTATTATTGTCAGAATCGAGCCGAGTCGATGGAAGGAGCCAACCGAGGGACGGCCACGAGGTGATTCTCGAATTGTCAAATGGTGGACGAGGTCTTCGGTATATCGCACGAGCACATGGGTCGGTGACCTGCGCCTCTCGAAGGAGCGCTTTGTGACCGTTGTTTAGCCAAGGACAATCGCCGTCTCAGATTCACACGCACTGGAATATTGAGGGGTTCATTTGTAACCAATTCGAACACAAATGGCACTTGTTATTGTAGTTTTCTCACCCCCGCCCCCCCTGTGCCAGATCGAGCCTGGGACATCATCAGCATCATCATCAGCAGCATCATCAGCAGCATCATCAGCAGTGAGCACAGAGCCACGAGAAGGGACGAGGCGCCCAGAGCCTGGCAGACTCGGCTCGGGCAGTTCTTGACCAGGGAACAACCTCCCGGGGGGGGGGGGGGGCGGGGACAGTTTGGCGACCTGCGACGAAGGGCGCTGCAAGGAAGCTTCTGTGCGCAATCACGAGACGGCAGGAGTGCACGCGGAGAGCGGTGAGGCAGAAGGACTCGGGTTGGGAGTTCACGTCGCTACAAAGCGCAGCGTGCATCGTGTGGATTGGCGATGTGAGTGGCTCGCACCACCCCAGCTGGGTTCCTGACTACCGGTGGCACGCGGCACCCAAACGAATCCTGGCCACCCCTGAGACCACGAGACTCGGCAACCGAAGCGACAAGCGGAGACGTCTTTATTTCGAATTCGGTAAAAAAAACTCAATATTTCAAGAGCCACAATGCACTGCGGCGGTGGTGAATAAATAAATAACGGACACGAAGCAGTCCGTAGAGCCGCAGGTTGCGGACCCCTCCCATGGTGAACTGGACTCTCATGGTGAACTGGACTCCCATGGTGAACTGGACTCCCATAGTCAGGGATCGGCAACCAACATAAGAAGACGCAAACAATTTGTTTCCGAATTTCAGGAGCCTCTCGCACGCGGCTCCAGAGCCGCGGGTTGGCGAGCCGCATTGTCCCTGGTGTGGAGTCGCATTGTCCCTGGTGTGGAGTTGCATTGTCCCTGGTGTGGAGTCGCATTGTCCCTGGTGTGGAGTTGCATTGTCCCTGGTGTGGAGTCGCATTGTCCCTGGTGTGGAGTTGCATTGTCCCTGGTGTGGAGTTGCATCGTCCCTGGTGTGGAGTCACATTGTCCCTGGTGTGGAGTCACATTGTCCCTGGTGTGGAGTCACATTGTCCCTGGTGTGGAGTCGCATTGTCCCTGGTGTGGAGTTGCATTGTCCCTGGTGTGGAGTCGCATTGTCCCTGGTGTGGAGTCGCATTGTCCCTGGTGTGGAGTCGCATTGTCCCTGGTGTGGAGTTGCATTGTCCCTGGTGTGGAGTCGCATTGTTCCTGGTGTGGAGTTGCATTGTCCCTGGTGTGGAGTCGCATTGTCCCTGGTGTGGAGTCACATTGTCCCTGGTGTGGAGTCGCATTGTCCCTGGTGTGGAGTTGCATTGTCCCTGGTGTGGAGTCACATTGTCCCTGGTGTGGAGTCACATCGTCCCTGGTGTGGAGTTGCATTGTCCCTGGTGTGGAGTCACATCGTCCCTGGTGTGGAGCCGCATTGTCCCTGGTGTGGAGTCACATTGTCCCTGGTGTGGAGTTGCATTGTCCCTGGTGTGGAGTTGCATTGTCCCTGGTGTGGAGTCACATTGTCCCTGGTGTGGAGTCGCATTGTCCCTGGTGTGGAGTTGCATTGTCCCTGGTGTGGAGTCGCATTGTCCCTGGTGTGGAGTCACATCGTCCCTGGTGTGGAGTTGCATTGTCCCTGGTGTGGAGCCGCATTGTCCCTGGTGTGGAGTCACATTGTCCCTGGTGTGGAGTTGCATTGTCCCTGGTGTGGAGCCGCATTGTCCCTGGTGTGGAGTTGCATTGTCCCTGGTGTGCAGTCGCATTGTCCCTGGTGTGGAGTCACATTGTCACTGGTGTAGAGTCGCATTGTCCCTGGTGTGGAGTCGCATTGTCCCTGGTGTGGAGTCGCATCGTCCCTGGTGTGGAGCCGCATTGTCCCTGGTGTGGAGTCACATTGTCCCTGGTGTGGAGTCGCATTGTCCCTGGTGTGGAGTCACATCGTCCCTGGTGTGGAGTTGCATTGTCCCTGGTGTGGAGCCGCATTGTCCCTGGTGTGGAGCCGCATTGTCCCTGGTGTAGAGTCACATTGTCCCTGGTGTGGAGTTGCATTGTCCCTGGTGTGGAGTCACATTGTCCCTGGTGTGGAGTCACATTGTCCCTGGTGTAGAGTCACATTGTCCCTGGTGTGGAGTCGCATTGTCCCTGGTGTAGAGTCACATTGTCCCTGGTGTGGAGTCGCATTGTCCCTGGTGTGGAGCCGCATTGTCCCTGGTGTGGAGTCACATTGTCCCTGGTGTGGAGTCGCATTGTCCCTGGTGTAGAGTCACATTGTCCCTGGTGTGGAGCCGCATTGTCCCTGGTGTGGAGTCGCATTGTCCCTGGTGTAGAGTCACATTGTCCCTGGTGTGGAGTCGCATTGTCCCTGGTGTGGAGCCGCATTGTCCCTGGTGTGGAGTCACATTGTCCCTGGTGTGGAGTCGCATTGTCCCTGGTGTGGAGCCGCATTGTCCCTGGTGTGGAGCCGCATTGTCCCTGGTGTGGAGTCGCATTGTCCCTGGTGTGGAGCCGCATTGTCCCTGGTGTGGAGCCGCATTGTCCTGGTGTGGAGCTGCATTGTCTCTGGTGTGGAGTCGCATTGTCCCTGGTGTGGAGCCGCATTGTCCCTGGTGTGGAGCCGCATTGTCTCTGGTGTGGAGTCGCATTGTCCTAGTGTGGAGTCGCATTGTCCCTGGTGTGGAGTCGCATTGTCCTAGTGTGGAGTCGCATTGTCCTAGTGTGGAGTCGCATTGTCCCTGGTGTGGAGCCGCATTGTCCCTGGTGTGGAGTCACATTGTCCCTGGTGTGGAGTCACATTGTCCTAGTGTGGAGTCGCATTGTCCCTGGTGTGGAGTCGCATTGTCCCTGGTGTGGAGTCGCATTGTCCTAGTGTGGAGTCGCATTGTCCCTGGTGTGGAGTCACATTGTCCCTGGTGTGGAGTCGCATTGTCCTAGTGTGGAGCCGCATTGTCCCTGGTGTGGAGTCGCATTGTCCCTGGTGTGGAGTCACATTGTCTCTGGTGTGGAGCTGCATTGTCCCTGGTGTGGAGCCGCATTGTCCTGGTGTGGAGCCGCATTGTCCCTGGTGTGAAGTCGCATTGTCCCTGGTGTGGAGTCACATTGTCCCTGGTGTGGAGTCGCATTGTCCCTGGTGTGGAGTCACATTGTCCCTGGTGTGGAGCTGCATTGTCTCTGGTGTGGAGTCACATTGTCCCTGGTGTGGAGCTGCATTGTCTCTGGTGTGGAGTCGCATTGTCCCTGGTGTGGAGCCGCATTGTCCCTGGTGTGGAGCCGCATTGTCCTGGTGTGGAGCTGCATTGTCTCTGGTGTGGAGTCGCAATGTCCTAGTGTGGAGCCGCATTGTCCTGGTGTGGAGTCGCATTGTCCTGGTGTGGAGCTGCATTGTCTCTGGTGTGGAGTCGCATTGTCCTAGTGTGGAGCCGCATTGTCCTGGTGTGGAGTCGCATTGTCCTGGTGTGGAGCTGCATTGTCTCTGGTGTGGAGCCGCATTGTCCCTGGTGTGGAGCCGCATTGTCCTGGTGTGGAGCTGCATTGTCTCTGGTGTGGAGTCGCATTGTCCTAGTGTGGAGCCGCATTGTCCCTGGTGTGGAGCCGCATTGTCCTGGTGTGGAGCTGCATTGTCCTGGTGTGGAGTCGCATTGTCCTGGTGTGGGGTCGCATTGTCCTGGTGTGGAGCCGCATTGTCCTGGTGTGGAGTCGCATTGTCCTGGTGTGGAGCTGCATTGTCCTGGTGTGGAGTCGCATTGTCCTGGTGTGGAGCTGCATTGTCCTGGTGTGGAGTCGCATTGTCCCTGGTGTGGAGCCGCATTGTCCTGGTGTGGAGTCGCATTGTCCTGGTGTGGAGCTGCATTGTCTCTGGTGTGGAGTCGCATTGTCCCTGGTGTGGAGTCACATTGTCCCTGGTGTGGAGTCACATTGTCCCTGGTGTGGAGTCACATTGTCCCTGGTGTGGAGTCGCATTGCCCCTGGTGTGGAGCCGCATTGTCCCTGGTGTGGAGTCGCATTGTCCCTGGTGTGGAGCCGCATTGTCCCTGGTGTGGAGTCGCATTGTCCCTGGTGTGGAGTCGCATTGTCCCTGGTGTGGAGTCGCATTGTCCCTGGTGTGGAGTCGCATTGTCCCTGGTGTGGAGTCACATTGTCCCTGGTGTGGAGTCGCATTGCCCCTGGTGTGGAGCCGCATTGTCCCTGGTGTGGAGTCGCATTGCCCCTGGTGTGGAGCCGCATTGTCCCTGGTGTGGAGTCGCATTGTCCCTGGTGTGGAGTCACATTGTCCCTGGTGTGGAGCCGCATTGTCCCTGGTGTGGAGTCACATTGTCCCTGGGGTGGAGTCGCATTGTCCCTGGTGTGGAGTCACATTGTCCCTGGTGTGGAGTCGCATTGTCCCTGGTGTGGAGTCACATTGTCCCTGGTGTGGAGTCACATTGTCCCTGGTGTGGAGTCACATTGTCCCTGGTGTGGAGCCGCATTGTCCCTGGTGTGGAGTCGCATTGTCCCTGGTGTGGAGTCACATTGTCCCTGGTGTGGAGTCACATTGTCCCTGGTGTGGAGTCGCATTGTCCCTGGTGTGGAGTCGCATTGTCCCTGGTGTGGAGTCACATTGTCCCTGGTGTGGAGTCACATTGTCCCCTGGTGTGGAGTCGCATTGTCCCTGGTGTGGAGTCACATTGGTCCCCTGGTGTGGAGTCGCATTGTCCCTG